>NC_089590.1:69365861-69669673 GCF_019320115.1 Miscanthus floridulus | reverse complement strand
ACAACTCAGTAACTATTTAAGTGCTGATTTCACTTTTTTTTTGTCTCCTTGCATAGATTTTTGTTATATCTCTAATTTTATATGAACATAGAACTTTGGAACATCTATCCATTCAATTTTTATTAGTGTTTTTAGATACATTTGTGTGTTAAGCATGACAATCACCAAGGACCAGGCATGGTTAGACCTCTACAGCTCCGTACGTCGTCATAGTCCTAGATTGTACGTTGTTCCGTCAGAACCCCATTTTTATCGATCCTCTGCCACCAAGAGTCCAAGCCTCCAAGGCACTGGGTTGGTGGACGGTGGTGGTCGGTGGCCGGCGTCGATATGCGCTCGGACCATAACCAGGGCCGATGATTTTCCCCACGCTCCAGCTGGTTCGCGTCCGTGCGCCGATAGTTCCCGTGTCGTTTCCGTCCACGCAACGCCGAGGCTACCAGAGCGTGCGCGCTCCAGACTTCTTTTATTTGCAGTGGGTAGATCACGTGATATCACCATTACCAAGAAATAATAATAATTCATTGAAAACAGCTCCTTCACATGCATGCATGCTCTGGAAAGAGAAACACGCTGAGAATATGCCTACGTAAGCATCTGCACAAGTTTTAAAAAGTCATAACTATTAAACTAAACATCTAAATTAAATTCCGATTACACCATCATGTTCCTTACAATAAATCTTTCAAAAGATCTCACATAGATATACTTAAATAAAATTTTATAACAGACATTTATTATGTGAAGATAGAATATTTTTTTATTGAGTAGAAGCAATGTTCTAAGTTCAGAAAAACAATGTTCCGCCTTCATAAGAAAAATGTTCTCAATTTACGAGAACAATATTCTAGTTATAGGTTCATTGAATTGGTGTTATAATAATCACAAAAATAAAAATAATAACAAAAACTATAAGTATATAGAAACAATAACAACAAATAAACAAATACCATAATATAAATAAAAATAATAAAATTTAGAGGAAAGCAAAAGTGAAGCAAAATAAAACATCACATTATACTATGTGAACATTATAAAACATGTTATAGAACATCACATGTATACTATGTGAACATCATATATATATATATATATATATATATATATATAACATGGACATCACAAACACATAATAGAAAAATGTATACTAGGTGAGCATCAAAAAATACAACAAAGAACATCATATGTATGCTACATGAAACATCATGAAATACGTCATAGAACATCATATGTATACAATGTGAACATCACATAATATGTCATAGAAAATCATATGTATAATACGTGAACATTATAGAATACATCATAGAATATCGTATATATACTACGTGAACACAAAATATATCTCATATAATATAAAAAATAAATAACACAAATAAAATAAAATATTAAAGTAATTAATTAGAGTAAATAACTAAGTAAAAAATTTCACATAGAAACATGAATAACAAATGAAAATATATAGAAAATAAAATCAATGAATATCTTAAATAAGAAAGGGAAAAAATTTAAAAAATTATATGATATATGTGTCTTATGTAACACATGAAATGAAAAAACTTTAAATAAAAAACAAAAATAGTTCATATAGTATTTATAAAAAATAGTAGAAAAAAACAAAAAAGAAAAAGAAAAATAAATAAAAATAGAAAAAACAAAAAGATTAAGAAGATGAGAAGAAGAAAAAACCACACGAGAAAGAAAAAGAAAAAGAAATACTCCTATAAGGAAGAAAAGAGAGAAAAAAAAGATAAACATACCAACCTATGGTGAACACAAGAAAAACAAAAAATGGAATCGAAAGAAAAATTAGAGTAAAAGAAAACAGAAATAAAAAAAGAAAAAATAAAGATAAAGATAAAAAGGCAACGTAAGAAAAAAAGAAATATAAGAAAAAAAAAAGAAAAGAAAGAAACGTACCTGGGTTCCCAGACACATGCATTGCTTGCTCCCCATGTTGCTGTTACTGGACCTAGAGAAAAGGTCAAAGAAGCATCGCAACTTGAGGTGCGGTGCTCGCGCCAATGGGAGCGCGGGAACTGGTGCTCGGTGGACGGGAGCGCGGGAACTGTACTCGGCGGACGGCTCCCGTCTGAACACTTGGACGGGAAGAATTCCGTCGATATGCTGCCGAAGTGGTGAGTCATGCCCTACGTGGTAGGCTGGTAGTAGTGTGGAAGAGACACATGTTCAGTTGTACTCGTACGGTCATGCCTCAACGGCCTCTGACCCCAACAAGCTATTGTGGATTTGGGTGCTCACCACTACTTTTGTTAGCCCAACAAATTTCTTTCACTTCAGCGGCAGCCCCCAAAGTCCATATCAGCAGACAATGATATAGGGGACCCACGCGTCATTGACTCAACCCTTTCTTCCCCTCATATTGAGCCTGTTCGCTGGTTGGTTTCTGGACAGATAAGCCCGACTGGTGTTGATTTGTTGTGAGAGAAAAAACACTGATAGCTGACTGATAAGCCCTACCTAAAACCAACATACGAACAAGATGCCTATCTCCACACACACACACAGGGGCAGGGGACGAGCGGAGTGGGTAGAGAAGGCCGCAGCCGCTCCTTCGGTGGCGAGCAGGTCGGGCCTGCTCCTCCCAGCGGCGTAGAGTAGACTGGGGACGCTCCTCCTGACAGCGAGCTGGTCGGGGCCGCTCCTCTCGGTGGCCAGAGCAGGACGGGGCCGCTCCTCCTGGCGGTGGCGGCAAGGAGGTCGGGGCTGCTCTAGCTGGGGCGACGTGGAGGGAGTGCGCCATGGCCACGAGCTGGTGCGCCGCGGCCATCTGGGGGAGCAGATCGATCGGACGCCGTCGTTTCGGGGCCATGCCCAGACGCAATGGGAACGGGTCTTGAGGGAGGATTTAGTGCTGTGTTTTTTTTTATATTTTTGTTTGGGCACCCACGTTTAGTTTGGGGCTCAAGTAATGGCTCTGCTGGAGTTTAGCTTTGAGGCACCCGTGTGTCATCGAATCTCGATTCTGACACGGATGTGACCAGTCACTTGATGAGCTGATTACGCCATTAGCACACTCACTCACCGGTTTCGTCTTTCCTTAATCAATCATTTTTAAGTACGCTAGTACAGTAGTACAGTATAAATGTATCATAGCCATCAGTAACCGAAGATAAAAAAAAAAGGATATTATTCATGGAATCAACTAAAAAAGTACTCCGTATTCATTATTTCATTAGTACACTACATTGAAAATAAAAAAAGGATATTATTACTCATGGAATCAACTAAAAAGACCTCATCACATCTATTATTTAGTCATTCGGACTTAGGCTTGTGATGTAATTGAAGGTTTTAGCTTCATTGTTCCCTATTTAAGGAGAGACTAGAGAACCTTGGCGTACGTAGCCGTTGGAATCATACTACCTCCTAAGATTTAGGGTGTAGAGCGATAGTCGCGGTGCCACCTTGCCGCTTGGCATTGGTGTCATCACGTTGGACACGTGTTGATCAACAAGTCAGGACAATTAGCAGATGAACACGTATAACAATCGAGATTACGAGAATTGGTGTGGATATATTTCTTAAAATTAAAGCATGAAGGCGGAACGAGCGTTGTTCCGATCAAATTGGGTCCCTGATGCGCTTGCCTCAAAAGGAGGCAATAATAATACCGAACATGTAAATCTACACTCAGTGCCCCTCCGACCAGACAAATTTGGCTCTTCATGTAGTTTTTGCTACAAGGACGCCGATTGCTTGTGTTTTCTACCGATCTAAAGCCAAGAGTAGCGATGGCCAGCCGGGTAGCTTCTTTGCTCGAGATGCTCTGACATGAACCTAAACTTTGTTTGAACTAATGAAAACGGTTTTAGAGCCAATAATTAGGGCGGAGGCCTTTTCTCCAACATACGGGGCAAGGGCTCCACATGGTTAGGCACAAAAACGATAGGGCCCAGGCCCCAGAGCACTAGCCACTTCCAATCTATACGGCGCTCCCAATACATATCATCAGTATTTCGTCAAAAGAAAAATACGTATCATCAGTACGTTTTTTTTAATATCTTCCTACGGGAATCTTGAGGTCGTGGTGCGTGCACGCCAGCTGCGTGAAAAAAAAAGGACGGGATCACGGGACTACTAGGCTGGTTGCACATAATAAGCATACGCCGCGCCGCCCATGGCTTCGCCCCGTTCGCTTGGCTAAAAAGATCACTGAAAGTACCATTCGTTAATTTAATGTGAGAGATAAACACGGTTCGTTCGCTGAAATTAAGGATGGCAATGGGTAAATCCCCATCGGGTATGGCCACTCCAGACTCATCCCCGCCATAAAAATTTGGTACTGCCAGAATACCCATACCCGCCATGGGTGGGGAATTTTCCCCAGACCCATACCCGGCCGGGTAAATCATACCCGGCGGGTCACCCGTACCCGTCAATAATTTATTCACGCACATGAAAATCAATAATTCAACAGCAACCACCACTAACTAGAGCAAATAATAGCATATCACCGTTCTTGCTCGAGTTGCTCCGTCGCCGGCATGGCGTGGCGAGTTCCTGACGCTTCGATGCGATGCGAATACGCGAGACGCCGAGACGAGGTCACGAGGGGCGGGCGGGCAGCGTAGTTTTTTTCCGGCGGCGGCGGTGTTCTTTTTTGGCAAGTGGTGATTGCGGTGCCAGGCTGCCAGCGCCGAGACAAGGTAACGACGCGCTTTACTCACGCGCCTATTTTTTGGGCGGCGGAAGGCCAGGCATCGAGACTCCCTCGAGCGGCCGAGGGCTCCAGCGGCCAAGTCGTCAGGTGGGACCGGTGGGTGAACCTAGGGTTTTACATGGGCTGGTGGGCTTATTTAATTTTGGGCCGGATATTTTTCACCCATGGGTAAACGGGTACGGGGATTGCTGGAACATACCCATACCCGCATACCCGATGGGTGAAGGGTTTGGTCCATT
The DNA here is from genome assembly GCF_019320115.1 of Miscanthus floridulus. Taxonomy (NCBI): domain Eukaryota; kingdom Viridiplantae; phylum Streptophyta; class Magnoliopsida; order Poales; family Poaceae; genus Miscanthus; species Miscanthus floridulus. The sequence goes on along the minus strand of NC_089590.1, from coordinate 69,664,750 downwards.
TACGTACCCGTGGGTAGTGTGTTTAGTCCATATTTAGACCCTAATGGAGTAAATACCCGTCGGGTATCGAGTCGCGGGTCCCCATTACCATATTTAGCTGAAATAGTACAGCTCATAAGACAAGCGAACAGAGCTTCGTCGTGAGACGATCAGGCGACAATCATAGATGCCGCCTATAAAACTCGCTTAACCGGCCGGGAATCGGCCAACTTTCACTAGGCAACTGTGCACGCTTTGCAGTGCGTGCGAAGACTTGAAGCACCTTGCGTACGTCTGCCGAGCTAGTGCCGTCTGCTGCTAGTGTCTGAGCATACAAGAGGAACAGAGCAGAGATAGAGGAGCACAGCAACGGCGATAGTTCAGACGAATCTCTTAGAACAGAGGAGTGCGTATGAATATTACAAGAGTTTGTTTGTTTGATAATTTCCTTTCCCCTCGCTCACAGCTACTTGAGCTATCTGCTCACGGCATCTCTTCGGCGGCGCTGGTTTACACCTATTCTGGGCCCTGATTCCTGGAGCTGGGCCTCCGCTCCCGCGTGCCATGTCTTGGGCCCATCTGGCCATCTCCCTCTTGTGTGGCGTCGTGCTCTGCTGCCTGGGCGACGACGCTCTCCTTGCTGGTGCCGGCTGAAGCAGTTATATATGGCCAACGGTTCGGCCCGGACCGGCACGGCACGGGCCCATGCCAGCACGGCCCGATAGCCAACGGGTCGGCACGGCACGCCGTGCCTCACAGGGCCACGGGTCTGGCCTTCGGCCCAGACACGGCCCTATGGGCCAATTTTTGTGCCGGACAGGCCCGCGAAGCACGACCAGAATCACGGGCTATGCGAGCCCACGGTCTGTTACCCTTTACATTCACAAACAGATAACAGTTCACATTCACAGTCACAGTCACAGATCACAGAATCAAAGTTTCATAATTCATATATTCACAGTTCACATCATCACAGTTTCTTACATTCACAAAATCAAAGTCCAAAAACTCCAAATATCCGATACAGTCACAATTTCAAACATTCACAGAATTGAAGTCCAAATGTCCGATACATTCACAGATCACAGTTTCATACATTCACATAATCAAAGTCCAAAGCCGACAAACAACAAAAATAACCAAAACGAGCTGTTTAGTGCAATGCTGCCTCATTAAAAACCTTTTCTAGATAAAACTCACTCTTGTAAGAAACCCTAGAAAGAAAAATAGAGTGCAGCCAGCTCTTAATTAACCATTGTTCAAATGATAGACAAGTATTTCACAGTCACACACACCCTTTCACGGTCACAGATCACACACACACTCAGGAGTCAAGTCTCAACCTCAGTACTTCACTAAGTACCAGGAGCACCACTAGCAGGTCCATCTTCATCAAGGTACAAGTTCTGGAATGAGTCTTCAAACTCTTGGTTGTCAACAACATGTTGTTTCCTTTTTTCTCCTAACTCCCTGTCCTTTAAGCAGGTCAGCATCTCCACAGTCTCTAGTGACAAGCGCCACCGCCGTTCCTCAATTATCTTACCTGTCAAACTGAAACAAGACTCCGAAGAGACAGTAGATACAGGAACTGATATGATATCTCTAGCCATTATAGATAAGATTGGAAAGGTTAGCTTGTGGTCACGCCACCACAGAAGTAGGTCAAAATCATCCTGAACAATGCAATTCTTTGATTAGAGGAATTTAAGAAGTTAATTGTGGTTCTAAAATCTTCTATGTAAGGTTTCAACCTCTTTAATCCAAATTTTACAATGAGATTAATAATATGACAAGCACAACGTTGATGTACAAGACTATACTTACGGTTACTAGGATCCAAAGGATCAGGTGAAGGATCAGGACCCAAGTAACAAGCAAATAGAGGTGTCAAAGTGTTCATAGCCCTATCATTAGAAGAAGCATTGTCTAGAGTGCTAGAGAAAATCGTGTCAATCAGATAATACTCCTCAACCACAACAACAATTCTTTCAGCAATGTTTTCACCAGAATATTTAACCTCAATCAGCCTAAGACCAATAATCCTTTTCTGTAACTCCCAATCAGCATTCACATAGTGAGCAACAACACTAATATAGTCCTCCTTAGCATTACCAGACTAAATATCTAAAGTCAAAGCAACAGAAGAAGCAGCAGGCAACACAAAATTCTTAAGCTTATCACGGCGTTCAGTAAATAGCTTACCAAGATCTCTAGTGATGGTCTGTCTAGAAACCTTGGCAAACCTAGGGTTATAAGCAAGAACAATGTAATCCTCCCATGCCTGTGACTCACCTATACCCAATAGAAGGTCAAGCCTAGCAATCAACCTACACAACTCAAAGCGAGCAACAGCAGGATTGTAGTCCCAGTTATGCACAGATCCATCAGGATTGTAAGAAAGCCTAGACTGAACCCTAGCATCATGATCAACCTTTTTCCTACAAGATTTCTGATGCCTAATCATATGGCCAGTGCTAGCAGAAGATCTAGCAGATAATTAACTCTTACACATTTTATAGATAGCAGTAGTTCGAACATTTTGACCATTCACAGTCTCATAGATCTCATCAAAATCAACTCAGACACTAGATTTACGCTTACCAAGGCATGAGGTACCATCTGTGCTGTTGGAGCCTATTGGTGTCCCTATCGCCGTTGCCGATGGCGCCGGCTCCACCCCTCCACCACCGTCGCCACCATCCAGATCGATCGGAGCAGAGACGCTACCGACATCAATACCCAACAACACAGCAGCATCGTCATGGATGTCATTGTCGTCCTCTGGGAGTAGCCCTGCCACGATCAGGTCATCATTGCCGGTGAGTGGATAGACGACATCGTCATCATCCGCCATGGCGACCTTGACCGCGGACGGTGATCTCTAGCACCATTCCTCAACGGTGCGCACGGCCGCCATGCCCGGTCTATGCCACAGGAAGAGGACAATGAGGCATAGACAACCGACCTGCACGGAGGAGAAAAATAGAGTCATAGAGATAGAGGTACAAATCTAGAGTGAGTGAAAGAGACACAAGAAGTGGAGAAGATAGATCTAGGGTTAGGGTTAGGGTTAGGGTTAGGGTTAGTGGAGTACCTACGCAAACCAGAGCCCAGTGCCGGAGATGACGAGGGCCACCTAGAGGAGAGAGACCGATTAGAGACGACGGCAAATAGCAGAGGAGGGACGGACGGGAACATGGTCACAAACTCACATAGTTCACCAAGAGCGAGAGAGGAGAGATGGAGAAGGGAGGAGAGTGGAGACAGGGTCAGATAGGTAGATCGAGGTCACCAGAGTTGGGGACAATTTACGAGATCAGTAGATCATGAGACAGAGCTCAGATTCGCCAGATCGTGGATGCGGTCGATGCGGGGTGAGAGAGACTAGACTGTGATTGCTCTTCGGGACCAGGTGATGGGGATGGAGGACGCGAGTGCCTGACTGCGCGAGTAGGTGGCTCAGCAGGCAGAGGATTTCTCCACCCTCGAGGCCTCTCGCATTGGTGCGTACCTTTTTGTTTTCTCGTGGTGTTGATTTCCCCCCCCCCCAGCCTATTTCTAAGCTTGTCGCCCTTCTTGCAGAGCTGGGTGAAAAGGTGAAGGCGCTAGAGCGAGACCTAGAGATGACCAAGGCGAACTTTAGCCAGAATGTCAAGGAGCTGGCCAAGTCCCGTGAAGAGCGACGTGCTCTCGAAGGGGAGCTCAGCCAGATCCGCAACGCTGCCTAGCTCGTCGTCTCGGAAGTCTTTGAGTCGGTGCCACGTACCAGCACACCCACGGTTCAGCTGGCGGAGGTCCCGTACGTGGTCAAGGACCTTGTCAGGAGCATGCTGTTTTATGGAGCGTTGGAGGTGCTAACCTCGGTGGCGACGTACCACCCGAATCTGGACTTCGCCACTATCTACAGCGGGTATGCTGAAGGCCTAAGCATGAAGGACATCCGATCAATCGGGGAGAGCTTGCTGCCGCACACGCGGTCGATGTCAGAGCAAGTCTCCGCCGAGTGGGTGATGGATGTTCGCTGTCAAGACATGGCCCGAAGCATGCATGGAGAGGATGCCTCCGAGCCTACAGATAGCACGGAGCCTAGTTCGGGGGGGGGGGGGGACGTCGCCTCGGCCCTGATCGAGCCAAACGTCGTGCTGTCGGGGAGCGAGCAGCCTATGCCTTCGTCGGTCGCGCCGTCAGCAGATGCCACCGGGCTGGTTTAATACCTTGACGAATATAAGTAGTTCGTAAATGTAGGAAGTTTAGGTTCGTGGGGGGGACCCTTGTGTAAAATGTTCGTGTGTGTTTTAATGACTGTAATCGGTTTTTGTTTTTGTGATGGAGTTGCTCCGTTCGGGGAAGCTTGTTCCCTTTTGTTCCTTAGTTTTCCCTTAACATAATTTTGTTTTAAATTTCTTTCTTTCTCGTACCTGCCCGTTTGTTTCGTAGGCTGCAACTTTGCGAGCCTGGGGCGTGGCCCGTGAGGATCGGCCGGTCGTAACCATAGGAAAAGGCGGGGTGCAATCAGTCGGAATGTTTCAAAGTAAAGCTACGTAAGGTAAAACAAAGGAACGAACTGCCCTTTTGTTCAGGTAGGAAGGAGTTTCTCCATACAAAAGTAAAAGAGTACTTAAAGTAAAAAACAAAATAGAGGGGTAGCAGAGCCCCCTAGTGGAGCCCCCGAGCGCCCCGAGCCGAAAAGTGTTCGGGTCAGGGTGCTCTTATAGGAGCGTTCGCTAAGTAAACAAAGGTAAGATTGAAACTTAGGAAAAGAAAGAAAGACATAGCTGTTCCAAGGTGCTCGAAGAGAGCGTCGTTGTTGTTGTCCTTCAGTCGGTAGGCATTCGGTCAGATCACTTCAGTCGTCAGGATCCTTGCCCGCTGCGCCCCTTCTTCGGTTGCTGCTTCCTCGCCTTCTTCCTTTGGCCTGCCAGCCTACCTCTACAAGCGCTTGAGGAGCTGGCAGTCCTTGTAGAGGTGTTTGACGGGGTAGTTGTGGTTGGTGCACGGGCTCTCCATGAGCTCGTGAAAGTGGCCCGGAGGGTCTTGCTAGGGCTGAGTGCCCGCGTAATCTGCCGCGGCGGCCAACGCGGAGTTGGCCGGTCGGCGGCGATCCTTTCTGTTCTTTTTTCCCCTCTGTGTGGAGGGGCCCTCGTCTTGATCCTGGCGCTTGGCCTTACCTTTGTCGCGGCCTCCGTTGAAGCGCGGTGGGAACGATGCTTGCTGGAACAGTTGGACAAAGGTCCATGGTCCCAGGCGGTCGGGGCTGGGACTCCGGTCGGCGCTGCGCGTATCTCGGTTTGGCCCGAGCCGCGTGTGGACAGGCGATCAGTTGGGGGCGGTCGTCAAGGCAAGGTGAGGTGTTATTGCGGCTTCCTGTGCCGCACTCTGTGGTTGTTGCGGTGATAGGGTGTAGTGCCCCATCTGCTGCGTCCCTGTTCCCCGTACGGGGAGCGAGGTCATGAGTCGGCGTCGTGATATGGAGCACTCCGCTTGTTGAACGGCGGCGGCTCCAGCAGTGCCCGGAGGTTCTTGTGGATTGCCCGTTCACGAGGGTCTTTCGGCTCGGACAGGTCGCGCAGGAGCATTGCCGCGGCGGCAATGTTCTGACTGGCCCGAGCGAACTACGGGGGATTGGTTCCCCGAACCGGGGCGTTACGCTGGGGCTGACAGGCATGACCCCAAGCGTCGTTCGCCGGTCTATGCGCATGGGGCGCCGAGCGCGCTGGTGTAGTCGGTGGCTCATGCAGCCATCGTTGTCGCAATTCCTCCCCGTGCTCACGTGTGAGCTCGAGGGTCTCCACGTGAGGGCCCGACGAGGCGTGGGTCCGGAAGGACTCCGTTACCCCTGGCAGCTGTTCCAGAGCGTCCGCCACAGCGTACTCCCGGGACCGACGGTGGCTAGGCACCACGTCGCCGATGCTGGAGCCGTCACTCCCGACGTCGTCATCCATGATGTCGAGGAAACAGGTGGGAGCATAGCTCGCCATCCCCACGAACTCAGACGTGAGAGGGTGCGGCGCCAGCACCTTTTGGAGCCCCCGGGCGTATGCGTCCACGGAAGACGCGAGGCCGTAGGGGAACTGGTCGTATGGTGGTTGCGTTAGGGACAGTGGGGTTCCGCCGGATAATCGGCGGAAGATAGAGAATAGTGAGTACATAATAGCGTGTATATTACTCATAGCAGGGTTTGAGCAGAGAGGTTGCTCAGAATGAAGTGCAGATGCCGCGTCGTCGAAGTCGCACGTACTGGAGTCGATGGAGGACGTCCCTCCGACGGGTGCTGGGTCGCGAGCCTTCTCGCGGAGGTGGAGTACGCCGAGTCGGTCGGCGACGAAGTCCAGGCTTCCGAAGAGGAAGGCCTGGGATGGCTCGAAGACGGGTGGAACCCACACTCCGGCTGGCGTGTTAGGGTGGACACCGGTACCTACAAATACTATCCGATTCCTAGTGGCATGTGAGGAGCCGTGCTATGTTCACCCGGTATAGCAAATCCTGGTGCCCATACTGCGATCGATGTCCAGAGACACGCGGGGGGCTTACCGTATGGGAGTTTTTAGCGGCCCCTACAATGCTGTAGGGGGAGATGACGGCGCCTATAATACTGTTTGTGTCAGAGTGGCTGCAGAGTACTGTTTCATGCAGGGTATGGTCCCTGGTACAGAGGTTTTGACTTATGAGCCTTGCCTTGCCTTTCTCCGCACGTCTTCTAGTGCCTACCGAACGGGGTGCCCCCGGTCGGATGGCTCCAGTCGGCTCTGAGTGCGACGGTCGGAGAAGAGCGGTGAGCAGGGTTCCCACAAGCCCCGGTCGCGGGGTCAGAGTCGCGGGGTCGGAGTATGAAGCAGCGTTTTAGGCCCGGCCTTCCGATTGGAGAGACCGCTCGGAGGCGGCTGGTGCCTGAAGCGAGTGCTCCGGGCGAAGAGGTGGGCCAAAGAAGTTGACGAGCGGGCGCTTGTTCTTTTGGGTAGACCTTCCAGTCGGCGACCGGACTGCCGTTCCGGCCCGTTGTGTTTTAGGCTCTTGGGCCGGCCCATGAACCACATGTTGTTTTCCTAGGCCGAGCTCGGGCTTGGAAGCCGGTCCCCGAGGGACCCCGGGTTTATGAACCCGACACGAGGCGACTGGGTGACTGGGCGAGCCGCTTATATGCGGGGCCGGGACGCGGCGCGGGGGGCGGGGAGGCCGGGAGGTGGCAGGTGCGGCCCTGCTGCTTTATAACAGGCCGTGCCGTGCCGGCCCACGTGCCTGGGGTAAGGCCCAGGCACGGCCTGCTCCTCCGGACCGGGCCAGCCTGGGCCCGCTAGCCTCCGTGCGGGGCCATGCTTGGGACAGACCGACGGGCTCGGGCTTTTGACATAGTGCAAGGCTTAGGATTCCACATTTCCACCCCCTCAGGCAGGCAGGTTTCGCCCGGGGTAGCAGTAGTGTCCTTGTGATCCGAGCTGGGGCATTTGTTTAGATGGTGGGTTAATAGATAAGCATTGCGCTTGATAATTGGAGCTCAAAGATCGCCCCAAAGCATAATTTATGTTCTTTCCATGTACGCGGTCCGTCCCGCGCGTAGTTTATATTTTAGCGGTACGTGAGTGAGTCCAGAGATGACAGATTCGCTGACTATCAGCACGTTCACTCGTTGGTTTCAACCAGCGTTTATCAATCAGTCAATAGTATTTTTTTCTCACACCAAACCAGCACTAGTCGAGCTTATCAGCCTAGAAACCAACCAGCGAACAGGTTGTATATATGCGAACGGACAAAAGAATCGTAGAGCAATAGTACTGCAGGCCTTGTTTAGTTGGGTGAAATTTGGGATTTTGGCTACTGTAGCACTTTCGTTTTTATTTGGCAATTAGTATTCAATCATGGCCTAATTAGGCTCAAAACGTTCGTCTCGTGATTTTCAACCAAACAGTGCAATTAGTTTTTTTCGTCTACATTTAATGTTCCATGTACGTATCGCAAGATTCGATGTGATGGCTACTATAGCACTTTTTGTGAAATTTTTTTTGAACTGAACAAGACCGTAGTAGAGCATGGATGCAGGGCAACGGCATGTCAAAAACTTTTTGGGATGCTCGTGCTCCGCTCCAAATTCATGGTCCACCGCACAGTTGTTGCCAGCACAGTGGTGGTGGACAGAGCATACATGTGTGGGGTTACTATTGAGTATGGACGGTGATCAACTGATCATACACGGAGCTGCCTTGCGCTGAGTCACGCCCTACCTGGCACTGACATGTTGGATCGTACGACCACAGCACCTGCAGGCAAGCCATGACGGACGTCTTCATTGAGGCGGGCCTCTCTCAATGACTGAGGGGTTGATTGGTATGGACTGCTAACGATTAGCCGGCTAATTTTAATTTTATTTAGTTATTATTTATCAAACATTATGACTAAATAGGATTAAATAGACATTTAGTCAATTAGTCACCCAGGTTTGTTAAATGAGACTAAAGCCCATGCTACCTCATCTTTTAGTCATTTTGGATCTAAACACCTTGACTAAAAAGAGACTAAAAAGTCTCTTTTAATCTCTTTTAATCCACCAAACTAAATAGGAGTAGGTAAAGTTTAGTAGCTGATTTAGGCGGCTAAATTTTAGTAGCTTCAATTCAAACGGGGCTAAGCCATGAGAAATCGGAGTCAGCCATGAGAATCTGAGTAGGAGGATGGGAGTGACCATTTCCCTTCACTCTGGTCTTTAGTTTTAGTCGCTCGATGGACAATCGCGCAATTAGCCCCACACGCAAAGAGTGGTTTCCTAATCAATGAATTTGAATACAGTGAACAGGGGGCTACTCTTGATCAGTTGACCAAGTCTGAAAGAAAAGAGTTCCACTGTATGACCTGTGGGCCGTGGCCATTGGATTCTTTCTTTTACTACCGTCCTGTTCGCTTGGGCTTGTTTGACTTATAAGTCGAACTTTTCAGCCAACGAACAATATTTTTCTCTCACACCAAACCAGCCAACAGTACTTTTAGCCATGACTTATCAGCCAAACAAGTCCAAACGAACAGGGCGTACATCCCTACACCCAGCAGCTGTGATGAGCATTCTTACACCAAATCCTCTTCCATCTTTGTTGGGTCCCCTTCGTCTCCTCATGGTCCTGTTCTGCTGCACTACTTCAGCCGTACTTCTCAGCGAACCAATATTATTTTTCTTTCAGCATAAGTTTCAGTTAAATTTCGGTAAAACGAACAAAGATCGGCGTGCGCCCTCATGTTGACCCTTCGCGCCCATCTTGGGAAGCCTGTTACTCTAACTTTTACCTTCCTTGTTCAATGGTCAGGCGTAGCTGCTGCTTCATGTAGCAACGGTCCACCGTCCACCGTCCACCTATACTGAGTGGTTCTGTTCTGGGGCAAGACGCCGCGCGCCGGACGGCGCCAACCCGGCAGGGGTCTGTTGAGAACGGAGTGGTTCGGTTCTTCACTTCTTCTGTTTCATTTCATTCATGGCGGACCATGGTATAGTGATTGATCGGCTGACAGCCTGTTCGTTTGGCTGTGGCTTGTCGTAAACGATCGTAAATTTCCAGCCGGAACGGTATTTTTCTCTCACACAAACCAGCCAGCAGTACTTCTTCACGAACCAGCAACGATATGAACCAGCCAACCGAACAGGCTGTGATTCGGTCCGATGGCTGATGGTGGCCGCTATCTCAGGGCTTAGTGGCCCGCGCTCCTGGGTCCACCCGCACGAGAACGACAGGCCAAGGGGGCGGGCCCCGTGTATGACGTCGTGGCGAATTCTCCATTCCCCGCCAAAACAAAAGGCGTTTCTGTTTGTTCATGAAAAAAACCGTGTGCTACATCACGCTCAACTTGCATATCGGGGGCTACGCTCTGTGCCTGTTCCACAAGATGCGACCCCTGTTTGGGTGCGTGTTAAGAATATCTAATAGGATCACATGACCGTAATATCTGGTTGATTGATATCCTCAGAAGATTGGTTGTGCGCTCAGGCTTAGATTGCGAGTGAAGGCAAGTATCACGGCTTTGGTTATATAGGATATATATCTTCTGATTGATATAATCTTGTGATGTAATCTAGAGTTACCCAAGTAGTTAGCTTCTTCTTGTTGTACAAGTTGTACAGCTATGCTAGGGGCTCTTTCTGGCTATATTAACACGAAGCCGTGAGCCTAATAGGGCATCACGTTCCAACCATTTTCACATGGTAATCAGAGCTAAGTTAGTCCACAATATTCTCGATGGCTTCCTCTTCCGCGCTTCAACAATCGTTCTCTCTGATCGGTTGTCCCGTCACCGAGAAGCTGGGTAAAGGGAATTTTTCCCTATGGAGTGCCCAGGTGATGTCTGCTCTTCGCGGTGCGCAGATAGCGCACTATCTCGAGCCCAACATTGTGGTGCCGGTGAAGCAGATCCCCAAGGCGACCGACAAGCCGACTGAGCTCATCCCCAACCCTGAGTATGAAACTTGGGTTACGAAGGACCAGCAGATCGTTAACTATCTGCTCTCTAATATCTCCAAGGAGATCCAGGTGCAAGTCTCCAATTGCGCCACATTGGCCGAGATCTGAAAAGTGATCTCAGAGATGACGGTTTCCCAGTCTCGGGGCCGTATCATCAACACGCACATGGCGTTGGCCACAGCGCAGAAGGGCTCGTCTACAATCACCGACTACTTCAACAGGATGAAATCTCTTGCTGACGACATGGCGTCCGCCGGCAAACGTCTTGAAGATGAAGAGATCATCTCCTATGTACTAGCTGGACTTGACATGGATTTTAATCCGATTGTCTCGGTTGTCGCGGTGCGTACGGAGCCGCTATCTTTGGGCGAGCTCTACACCTAGCTAGTGAGCTGGGAACAATGGATGGATTTCCTGCACGGTGGATCCGGTTCATCTACTAACACGGCTACACGTGGAGGTCGTGGCGGTTTCAACCACGGCGGTGGTGGCCGAGGATGCAGGCATGGCTGCAACCGTGGCAACAACAACAACAGCGGGCGCCGGTAGAACTACAACAACGATAAACCCATCTGCCAGCTCTGCGGCAAGGAGGGCCACACCGGACTCCGCTGCTTCAAGCGTTTTGATGCTTCCTTCATCGGCCCACCAGAGCAATCCCGATCTGCCTCCTCTGCGTCATATGGGATCGACACCAACTGGTACACCAACACTGGTGCTACCGACCACATCATGGGAGAGCTAGAGAAGCTCACCGTGAGGGACAAGTACCATGGAAACAATAAGGTTCATGCTGCTAATGGCGCAGGTATGAGAATCAATCAAATTCATTAAAGTTTTGGTCGTACCCCAAATCAAAATCTTGTCCTAAACAATGTTCTTTATGTTCCTGAAGCTAACAAAAGCCTTGCATCTGTTCATCGTCTTACATCCGATAACCATGCTTTTATTGAATATCATCCCAACTATTTTTTGATTAAGGACCAGGCGACGAAGAAAACCATCCTTAGAGCGGAATGTGAAGGCGGCCTCTACTCGTTGAAGTCTAGGCCATCATCGAATAAAGGAGCGTTTGGTGATGTCAAGTCTCCTTCGTCTAGGTGGCATAGTCGTCTCGGCCATCCTTCTTTTGCAGTCGTTCAGCAAGTCCTTAGCAAAAATAGTATTCCCTTTGTTGCCGATTTGAATAAAGAAACTATTTGCGATGCTTGCCAAAAGGGCAAAAGTCATCAGCTACCCTATCCTAGATCCACGAGTATCTCATTGAGTCCCTTAGAACTTGTGTTTTCTGATGTATGGGGTCCTGCGTCCACTTCTGTTGGCAAAAACAGTTATTACGTTAGCTTCATTGATGATTTCAGCAAGTTTACATGGATTTATTTGTTTCGTCATAAATCTAAAGTTTTTCAAAAATTTCATGAATTCCAAGCTATGGTTGAACGCCAATTTGATAGAAAAATTCTCGCTATGCAAACTGACTAGGGAGGGGAATATCAAAAGTTGAATGCCTTCTTTCAGCGCATTGGCATCTCGCATCATGTCTCATGCCCTTATGCACATGAACAAAATGGCTCCGCTGAATACAAACATCGCCATATTGTTGAAGGAGGTCTCTCGCTTTTAGCCTATGCTTCTATGCCCTTAAAATTTTGGGATGAAGCTTTCATCACTACCACCTATCTTATTAATCGCCTCCCTAGTAAAATTATCAATAACCAAACTTCTCTTGAACGCCTGTTTCATCAAACACCAGACTACTCATCTCTTCGTACTTTTGGCTGCGCCTGCTGGCCGAATCTATGGCCTTATAACGCTCGCAAGTTGCAATTCTGCTCCAAACACTATGTCTTCCTAGGATACAGTAACATACACAAGGGGTTCAAGTGTCTGGATGTCAATGAAGGGCGTGTCTATATTTCTTGAGACATGGTCTTCGATGAACACGTCTTCCCCTTCACCGAACTCCACCCAAACGTCGGTGCTCGATTACAATCTGAAATTCTCCTCCTTCCTCCAACTTTGACAAATCCTTCTCATGATTTTGGGGACGACAATTCTTCAGATCATTTTGATAATGATTCCCTGCATATGTCTAAGTGTGCAGCACATAAAAAAATTCAGCGTCAAACGAACTAAACCTGACTGGAAACGGGCGTCATTTCATGCTCCCCAAGCAATTTCCCATTTTGGCAGGAATAGGCGGTGATCCTCAAGTTGATTCACCTGCACCTTCCACTGTGGAGCCGATAGGATCGGTCTTGGATCCGGCGATGTCAGCTCCTGCACTCACGTCTACAACAAGGTATACGCAAACCAAAAATTTACACTAATGGAACTATTCGATATGGTCAGTTAGCAGCCACGACTGAAGGTCCTATTGATTTGCAACATGCCTTAGTCGATAATAATTGGAAGCATGCTATGGATGTTGAATTTGATGCATTGATCAGGAATAAAACTTGGCATCTAGTTCCACCTCAAAAAGATAAAAATGTGATAGATTGCAAGTGGGTCTATAAAATCAAAAGAAGATCATATGGGAAAAATGACAGATACAAGGCGCGCCTAGTATCATAGGGGTTCAAACAACGATACAACATTGATTATGAGGATACTTTTAGTCCTGTTGTGAAAGCAGCCACAATTCGTCTTGTGCTCTCTCTAGCTATGTCTAAGGATTGGTGTTTGAGGCAGCTCGATGTTCAGAACACTTTCTTGCATGGTCTCCTTGAAGAAGAGGTATACATGAAACAACCACCAGGTTATGAAGATAAGACCAAACCACATCACTTATGCAAACTTGATAGATCCATGTATGGTATTCTAGGTTGTGTGGTAAACTTCAGAGTCTAGGCTTTGTTCCCTCCAAAGCTGACACATCATTATTCTTTTATCGGAAAGGAAATCATGTCATCTTTATGCTTGTATATGTTGATGAGATAATTATGGCCAGTTCATCACAAGAAGCAGTGGATGCTCTTCTCCGAGATTTAGAGGACTTTGCAATCAAAGATCTCGGGAACCTTAACTATTTTCTTAGCATACAGGTTCAAAGAAAGAAAGGTGAATTGCTTTTGACACAGGAACGATATGCTTCTGATATCCCTAAGAGAGTTAATATGCAGTTGTGTAAACCCATCAAAAGACCCCTTAATACTACCAAAAAGCTTTCAGTCACTAGTGGCACTCGGTTAGGAGTGGAGGACTCAACCAGATACATAAGCATTGTTGGAGCTCTCTAGTATCTCACCCTCACATGACCAGATCTGTCTTTTTTGGTCAACAAGGTTTGTCAATTCCTTCACTCGCCAACGACCGTTCATTGGGAAGCTGTGAAGAGAATATTGAGATATGTACAAGGAACAATCGGCCTAGGGTTCAAATTAGAAAATCTAACTCTATGCTTATAAGTGCTTTTTCATATGCTGATTGGGCTGGTTGCCCTAATGATAGATGATCTATAGGCGGCTTTGCTGTATTCCTAGGTTGCAACCTAGTGTCATGGTGCGCAAGAAAATAGCCTACGGTTTCAAGATCAAGTACAGAAGCTGAATACAAGTCTTTGGCCAACGCTACTATAGAGGTAATGTGGGTACAAAAATTACTTGATGAGTTAGGTATTCCACATCCTTTGGCAGCATGTTTATGGTGTGACAATCTTGGCGCAAAGTACCTATCGGCTAACCCTGTATTTCATGCACGCACCAAGCATATAGAGATCGATTTTCATTTTGTACGCGAACAAGTTGCAGCAAAGCGCCTGGACATCAGATTCATCAACACTATGGATCAGATCATCGATGGCTTCACTAAGCCTCTTCTAGAGAAGCAAATGGTCATGTTCAGAGACAATCTCAACCTCGCTGATAAGTTGTGATTGAGGGGGATGTTAAGAATATCCAATAGGATCACATGACCGCAATATCTAGTTGATTGTTATCCCCTGAAGATTGGTTGTGCGCTCAGGCTTGGACTGCAGGTGAAGGCAAGTATCACCGCTTTGGTTAGATAGGATAGGTATCTCCTGATTGATGTAATCTTGTGATGTAATTTAGAGTTACCCAAGTAGTTAGCATCTTCTTGTTGTACAAGTTGTACCACCACGCTAGGGGCTCTTCCTGGCTATATTAACACAAAGCCGTGAGCCTGAGAGGGCATCACGTTCCAACCATTTTCATAGTGCGACCGTGCGGCTACATTCACGTACAGCTAACAAAGCAGATCCTGTTAGAAATTAAGGCATTTTCATCATCAATTTAATCTAGAAATATAGTATCAGCAGGTTCATGATGGCATATATGTGCATGTATATATCTCTAATGAACGCTACAACATGCAGACTTGACATACAAATCGATACAGTAAAAACACAAAGTACAGTAACCACTGAGATTTGATTGTACCCAGCGGAGGGTCCCATGCCGAGGGCATCGGAGGCTCCATTCGCACTAGTCGACATAGTGCGTTGCTCGAAGTCATGAACCGCAGTCAATGCAGGAAGATGTTCGCAGTGAGTCCCACGAACGGTCACCAGGAAGAAGATGTCTTGCTATTTTGCAGGCAATCACCGGGAAGAAGACGAGATCTGAGAGTGATCACCACCAGGAAGAAGACGTACATGGACGAGCAGTCACATATCGCTCCCCAAAAACCTAATCGTCGCTCACCCCGTGCTAGGTTCTCAGGCGGACGAGGGCTCCGGAGACACCTACTCTCCCGCTACTTTGTGTGCGTAGAGGTACAGGACGGGGAGGCTAGAGGGCTGCTGAGATGTGGTTTATCTCGGAAGTGGTTGCGGATCAGGAGAACAACTGATGGAGGACTACAGATATATGGCAGCGACGGGAAGGGAGAAAGGCTGTGGAGAATCTCGGGAGACGAAAAGCGGAAGGGACGGTAACTGGCGCAATCAACTCGCCTCGACCATCAAGGAGAGAAACTCCCATGATTATGTGAATTTAAGTGGCAAAAGACTGGCCACGCTCGCCCTCTCACCGCTCGCCGCTTGCCTGCCACGCCACGCCACCACCACGGCCACGACCACGGCATGGCCCGACTGGTGGCGGCGGCGCGCGTGTGGCACGCCTATGTCCTTTTCTCAGCTTCTCAATTAAGATAAAAAATTTCTAATCATATAAGCTGAGTCAACGTCCAGTCAAAATCCCGTATGGTATTAAACCATACAACACTTAATGTTATGTACCATAGAGTTTTATTTGATTTATTAAATATTATATGAGCCAAGCCCATAATATATCCAACAATCCCCACCAAACTCTAGGGTTTGTAACAAAGTAGTCTCAGAACCACATTTCTTTTATATACCGGTGTTTCGATGGAGACTGTTAAGTTGAACATCCATCTAGAGCAATAGTTTCACTCAGTCACAACTGAATAATGGACTAAGCCTTGAATTGATAGTTTTGTGTGAGGTGAATACCACTAAAGTCCTTAGCTGATACTTGGCTGTAAAAGGCATCCCCTCTATTTGAAGCATATAAGTCATACTCCAGCGCCTTTCATGAGTATTTAGAGATCACCCAAATCTCATAGACTGTGACCGGCAGTCTGACTCATATATGTGTGCTCCTCAAAAGATGTTCTGTAGGACAACATCTTTGCTTTAGCAAGCCACTTGGAACACATTAAGGTCAAAACCAACCTGCCTTACAGAAAGCAAAGATATGCATCAGAAATGAGTCTTACTAAAGATCTTTTCTCACAATTTACTACTAGCTTGTTTCACCATCCTACTTCACAGGATCTCCGATCACATAGAACAGGTTACCACTATTGTAAATTTCAAGTGGGTCTCAAACCCATCTCTCTCGATGCACTTTCTATCACATTGCGTGATAGACCCTTAGTGAATTGATCTACCAGATTATTAGACGTATGAACATAGTCCAACGCTATTACTCCGGAGTTTCTCAATTTTCTGACAGATTTTAGTCGTCTCTTAACATACCTTGTGGACTTCATGTTATCCTTAGAACTGTTAACCTTCGTAATCACAGTCTGGTTATCACAGTTCATAGAAATAGCTGGTATAGGTTTCTCAACAACCGATAAATCCATAAGGAGATCACGAAGCCACTCGGCCTTAGAGCCAGCGGTGTCTAATGCTGTGAGTTCTGCTTTTATTGTAGACTTCGTTAAGATAGTCTATTTGAAAGACTTCCAGAAAACAGCGCCACCTCCAAGCGAAGACACAAATCCACTTGTGGCATAAAGCTCATCAGCATCAGAGATCTAGTTAGCATCACAATATCCTTCCAGCACTTTCGGATGTCCGGTATAATGAATACCATAGCTCATGGTGCCTTTTAGATAGCGCAACACTCTCTCAAGAGCATGCCAGTGATCATCTCCCGGGTTTGACACAAACCAGCTCAGCTTGCACATAGCAAATGGGATGTCAGGCATGTTGCACAAGTAAGATACATGAGTGAACCAATGATCTGGGAATATCTCAATTGATCCCTTGCTATTCTCCGATTTTTTTTCAATAGCACACTAGGGTCATAAGGTGTAGGAGCAGGTGCACAGTCACTAAACCCAAAGTGACTCAACACCTTTTCCACATAGTGGGATTGTAACAGAGTTACCCCACCATCACCTTCTCTTAGAAGCTTGATATTAAGAATAACATCAGTCTCTCCCAAATCTTTTATCTCAAAATTTTTAGATAAAATTCCTTCACCTCCTCGATCACTTTGAGGCTAGATCCAAAGATTAGT
The DNA here is from genome assembly GCF_019320115.1 of Miscanthus floridulus. Lineage (NCBI taxonomy): Eukaryota > Viridiplantae > Streptophyta > Magnoliopsida > Poales > Poaceae > Miscanthus > Miscanthus floridulus. The sequence goes on along the minus strand of NC_089590.1, from coordinate 69,647,598 downwards.
ATGTCATCAACATATAAGCACAGAATAACTCCTTCACCTCCACCATACCGATAGTACACACATTTGTCAGCTTCATTCACAACAAAGCCAGCAAATATTAAAGTTATGTTAAACTTCTCATGCCACTGCTTAGGAGCTTGTTTTAGGCCATATAATGACTTTAATAATTTACACACCTTGTCTTCTTGACCATTTGCTACAAACCCATCCGGCTGATCCATATAGATCTCCTCCTCTAACTCTCCATTTAGGAAAGCTGTCTTAACGTCTATTTGATGAACGATGAGACCATAAGAGGCTGCTAGGGAAAGCAAAACTTGAATTGTGGTCAATCGGGCAACCGATGAATAAGTATCAAAGAAATCCTCACCTTCCTTTTGAGTATAACCCTTGGCCATAAGCCTTGCCTTGTACCTCTCGATAGTACCATCATGCCTAAGTTTTTTCTTGAACACCCATTTGCACCCTATAGGCTTGCACCCATAGGGACGATCAACTATTTCCCAAGTTTCATTAGACATAACATAATCCATCTCACTCCATACTGTTTCCTTCCATAAGTCAGCATCAGAAAAGGAATATGCCTCTTCAATGGTCGTTGGTGTGTCATCCACAAGGTACACAATATAGTCATCACCAAAGGACTTTACAGTCCTCTGTCTCTTACTTTTTCTTGTGGCTATAGTGTCATCCTCCTCAGGATTTTGCATATAGGGTTCCTCAATTTGTTCTATCGGAGTAAAATTTCCATGCTCATGAGAAATTATAAATTCATAACCAGTCGTGCTAGGTGCATTTTTTATGAGAAACTCATTCTAAAAAAATGTAGCATCTCTAGATTCCATGATTGTATCAACAACCATCTCTGGAACACTAGAACTTATAATTAAAAATCTATAACCCACGCTGTGAATAGCGTAACTAAGAAAAACACAATCAACAGTCTTTGGTCCAAGTTTTTACTTTTTGTTTATTGGCACATTCACCTTTGCCAAACAACTCCAAGTTCGCAAGTAAGAGAGATTTAATCTCTTCTTCTCCCATTCCTCGAATCTTTATGCCATGCTGTCAATATAGCCTCACCCCACCATCCATTAGATAGTCCCACAGTCTCTAACATGGCATTAACTAAATCAGTTAGAGTGCGGTTCTTTCTCTCTGCAATTCCATTGGACCGTGGTGAGTATGGTGGCGTCCTCTCATAAATAATTTCATACACCGTGCAAAACTAAGAAAATTTATTTGAGAAATGTTCCCTCCCGCGATCAGACCGTAAATGCTTGATTTTCTTCTCAAGTTGATATCCTACCTCAGCTTTATAGACTTTAAAATAATGCAATGCTTCATCTTTAGTTTTCAATAAATACACGTAGCAAAATCTAGTACAATCATCTATAAATGTCATGAAGTATCGTCTACCGCCTTTAGTCAATTCATCATTCATTTCGCATAAATCAGAATGAACGAGTTCTAATGGTGCCAAGTTCCTCGCCTCAGCAGCCTTGTGAGGCTTGCGCGGTTGCTTCGATTGCACACACACCTGGCACTTAGAATCTTTGACTAAGTTAAATTTCAGGATTAAATTCAGATTTGCAAACCGTATGAGACAGCCAAAATTAATGTGATAAAGTTGTGAATGTCATATATTCGACTCATCCAAAATATTAACATTGTTCACTACTTTATTACACACATCATCAAGCAAAGATAAGAGGAACAAGTCTCCGCAATTATAACATTTTCCAACAAATGTTCCATGTCTCGACACAACATATTTATTGGACTCAAGCACAATTTTAAAGTCATCGCGATACATCTGAGAACTGCTAACAAGATTCTTCTTGATGGAGGGGACATGCTGCATATTCTTTAATAGCCCCGTCTTTCTCGAAGTAAACTTCAGAACGGCCGTACCAGCACCAAGAACACGTGCATGCGAACCGTTTCCCATGAGCAAGGCTCCAGTCCTGTTGGCCTGATAGGAAGTAAACAAAGAAACATCAGCACATATATGAATATTAGCACCGCTGTCCATCCACCCCTCAGGTAAAAGACAAACTGAAAGAACAAATGGTAAAGAATTACCATATCCAGATGTTCCTCCTCCAGTCTCGCTAATCACCACGTTTGCTGATTTCTTTTCTTGCTTATATTTGTGGTCTGGGCACGCACTTGCCCAATGCTCATCACTTCCGCAAACAAAGCAACCTCCGCCTTTCTTGTTATTTTTCTTCTTAAACTGTGCAGTTTGCTTAGGCTTTGCATTGTTGTTCTCTTGTATGTTCTTCTTCTTTTTATTACGAGATGCAAATGAGTTTTTCTTCTACACCATATTGGCAGCGGAACACTCAGCTTCTTTTCCACGGTTATCTTTTGCTCTCGCCCTCTCCTCAACATCAAGAGATCCAATAAGCTCAGCCACGCTAAACTCTTGTCTCTTGTGTTTTAGAGAAGTAGCAAATACCCTCCAAGAAGGTGGCAGCTTAGCGATTATACCGCCGGCCACAAATTTGTCGGGCAACAAACTTGGAAAATGTTCTAGTTCCTTTGCTAGCGCATGTATCTCATGAGCTTGTTCGACTACAGAACGGTTTTCAACTATTTTGTAGTCATATAGATGCTCCATAAGGTACAACTCATTACCAGCATTAGAAACTCTAAACTTTGCCTCAAGAGCATCCCATAACTCTTTGCCTGATGTGCAAGATATGTAGTTTTCTCATACTTAGGATGAAGTGCACTAACCACGGCGCCTCGAAACAGATTATCGACAGCCAAGAACTTTTGCTCCTCCTCAGGAGTAAACTGTTCAGGCTTCCCCTACGCGGCGTGATAGCAGTTCATCGCAGTCAACCATAATACCATCTTGGCACGCCATATTCTGAAATTCTTGCCATCAAAATTATTTGGCTTCAAAGCAGCAGCAAAACCATTGACAGAAAATTGCCTAACATTAGGTTTTTGGAATGTTAGAAATTTAGGCATTTTCATCATCAATTTAATCCAGAAATATAACATCCGCAGGTTCGTGATGGCATATATATGCATGTGTATATCTCTAACGAACGCTACAGCATGCAGACATGACATACAGATCGATACAGTAAAAACACAAAGTACAGTAATCACTGAGATTAGATTATACCCAGCAGATGGTCCCATGCCGAGGGCATCTGAGGCTCCATTCGCACTAGTTGACATAGTGCGTTGCTCGAAGTCGTGGACCGCAGTCGATGCAGGAAGATGTTCGCAGTGCAGTCCCACGAACAGTCACCAGGAAGAAGACGCCTTATTGTTCCGCAGGCAATCACAGGGAAGAAGACGGGATCCAAGAGCGATCACCACCAGGAAGAAGACGTACGTGGACGAGCAGTCGCGGATCGCTCCCCAAAAACCTAATCGCCGCTCACCCCGTGCAAGGTTCTCAGGCGGACGAGGGTTCCGGAGGCACCTGCTCTCCTGCTACTCTGTGCGCGCAGAGGTACGGGACAGGGAAGCCACAGGGCTACTGAGATGTGGTTTCTCTCGGGAGCGGTTGCGGATCGGGAGAAGGGATGACGGAGGACTACAGATATATGACAGCGACGGGAAGAGAGAAAGACAGCGGAGAATCTCAGGAGACGGAAAGTGGAAGGGACGGTAACTGACGCAATCAACTCGCCCCCACCATCAAGGAGAGAAACTCCCGTGATTGTGTGGATTTAAGTGGCAAAAGACTGACCACGCCAGCCTCGGCCAGGCCGGCGGCGGCGGCGGCGCGTGGCACGCCTATGTCCTTTTCTCAGCTTCTCAATTAAGATGAAAAATTTCCAACCATATAAGCTGAGTCAACGTTCAGTCAAAATCCCGTATGATATTAAACCATACAACACATAATGTTACGTACCATAGAGTTTTATTTGATTTATTAAATATTATACGGACGCCCATGATATATCCAACGTATCCGAATATCCGATGGAGGAACAGCTGGTGACAGCTATGAGAGGTTCCTGAAACCATGCAGCATCCCCTGCAGGTCTGAATAACCGGACAGTAGCAGTCGAAAGGATACAAGATTCAGGAGTAGCAATAGCAGGGAGAAATTTGTCTCAAATCGACAGCAAGATTGATATACAACTGCAGTGCTAATATTTATTCATTATGCATGTTTGCTCTAGCCTAGTGTCTAGATCAGTAAAGCACCCTTGAAAACCATACACATTTAGCTGTTTCTGAAACTGTACTGCAATCCAAATGGGATAGAAGAACTCAATACGCATATCACACGTCGTTGCTTTCAATAACTTCCTCTAACTAATTTTGCCTTCAAGAACCGTCGAGTATGGCTGAACAATTTGCTATGCTGATTCTAATAGAAAAGGGAAAAAGAACTGGAAAAACTCCACTTATTGATCTCCTCAAGTGCAGCGTCCAATAATGCATATCGTTTATTCTTTAGGCTCATCATCAGATGGAAGCCATTCAAGGGTGCTGCCAGCAAACATAGGCACAATCTCCCCTGAACTGTGCTTATAAGTTGCGGATACTTCCCAGCCACTCTTTCTCAAGACAATCTTTGAAGTGTTCCTTGGGAGACCGTAAAAATCAGGGCCATTGAAGCTTGTAAAAGCTTCTAGATTATCGAGGGCTCCAGCCTGGAATAGTGGAAACATGTCCAGAGAAATAAACCGATAAGAAAAAGGAATTTTCAACATCTGCATAGTTTGTCACCACCACAACTTCAGTGCCACGTAATTGACACCAACCTACAGCAAGATAGTTTTCTTGAAATCTAGTTGTGGTGGTGATAAATGGTTATGTATTTTCTCGGAAGCAAAGATGAACGATAAGCATGAGAGTGCTCTGAGATAAAGATTACCTCTTCAAATACCTTCGCATAAAGAGACAAGGCAACAGGAGCGCTATATATTCCTGCACAACCACAGGAACATTCTTTGTTCCGTTTATCATGGGGAGCGCTGTCAGTGCCAAGAAAGTATCGTCTACTCCCTTTTGTTACAGCAGATACAATAGCTTGTCCTAGGTTGAAGGTTCAGAAACAGTTAATAGGCAGAGCGCTGTTAAAAAATTACAGAACAAAAAGTTTTAACATGACAGTTGATTGAAATTATGGGCAATATCCCAATCCTAATGAGGCTAAAGAAAAATGCGAGACAAGAATATTGTTATGGATCTAGTTATATATTTGCTGAAGGAATATTTGGTCACATTTTGAAAGAAAATGACGATCATCATGCATATTTAAAAAGTGGTTTCATAGTTGGCTAATTGCTGAAGAAATGTCTAGTAATTTTAGAAAATAATAATGAATATCATTGTCATTGTGCATTTATAAGGAGGAGTAGCATTTCTTAGAGGGTGACTCCATACTATGGATCTCTCTTTTCAGAACTGGCAAGCAGTAATTGTGTGGCTGCAAGCCACCCTGAAATAAAGCGTTCCTATTGAGGAGGAGATGCTGAGGAGTCACTGTTGCAGCAACATGACCTGGGAACATGAAAGTGTTATAATAATAAGTATTAATGCCATCCTAGCAGCAGTGCAGTACCTTGTTCACATGATTCTATGAAATTCACTGCATCCATAGTTGTGATGTGTTCCATAACAATTTTCAGCTGTGGAAGTTTTTGTACAAGTGGTGCCACTGTGCCAGTATTCTATCAATGAAAACCTTCTCACGGTCAAAGATGTCAACATGTGGATCTGTGACTTCTCCATGAACCTGGAGAAAAAAGATCATAAATGAGCAATAGCCATAAAAGATTTTTGCACAAGCAGTGCAAAAACAAATTACTTTTTTGAAAGAAAATGCAGATTACATTTTTTGGAAAGGAAAAACAACTTACTAACTAAAGCAAGAACAGTCCAACAAATTGTGACCAATATAGAGACTAGTCATGTGCATCAAAACTCCAATCAAAAGGCCTTTAGTGCATCAAGAATGCAATGGACCTAAACTACTTACAAGCAAAGGAATTTCCTGCCTGACCATCTCCTCGAGGACAGGCAAGCACTTCACAAATTTATCGGTCACACCATCCTGGGAATCGGTAGTTGCTCCGGCGGGATACAGCTTCACAGCAAGGACTACACCACTCTCTCCTAAAACCACATAGCATGCAAAATAAACATCAACCTCAAGATATAGATTGGTAAATGCACACAACAGTTTTCATTTCATGCACATTAGATAATTTTTTTTGATAATTGCATTAGATAATTTTGTTCAAATTTTCAGCAGAATGTACGTGGCAACAAACTCATTGCGCAAGTACACAGATAGATAGTTAAACCCACACTAGAGCTGATTACTGCTTGGACTTCTATTGATGAGGACTTAGGAGCGGATGGATGAAAGTTGAAAACACAATACAACCAGAGAACCATGCCACATGAAGCTGATCTACATTCTTCTATGTGAAAACAAGATATCTTTTAAAGAACCTGAAGAATAGGTTTGGTTACTACATGGAGAAGAATTCATACTTGCGCGCTTTATCTCCCTGGTGGCAGCGCCCTCATTATCTCCTCCCTGTACTCCACCGCCCGCGCCGTCGTGGTCACCGGCGTCTTCAGGTTGGGCATGAGGATGGCCCTCCCGAAATGCCTCGCATTGTCACAGAGCACAACCACACAGTCTCAGAAACATTGCATCGAGCACCAGCTGTGCACCACCAATGCAAAAACCAAATAGCAACACGATGATCGCTCGAACCTGTGGGGCAGCACGGCCTCGAGGACACCGCCATCGCGAAGATGGAGGTGGCACTCGTCGGGGCGCGTGACGATCAGCTGCTCCTGCTGCAGCGACGTGGCAGCCATGGCAGTTGCCCTCAGATTCGGCCCTGGAGAAGTGCGGAAGATGACGCGGCAAGGAGCCGACCTGCTGCATTGGCTTCCATCCCTCGCTTTAGCACGATTTAACAAATAAAAAATGGGTAGTCACTCTGTCCCATAATAATCGCATGTAGAGCAAATTTGTACACATGGCGAATGATACTATTGTCCCTGTAAAAATAATTTCTAATGTGCTCCATTATACTGTTGGAAGCAAATTTGTACACATGACGATCAGCTGTTGGAAGCAAGCTTCCGAAATGCTCCAGTTTACAAAGTGGTGTTACAACCTGGCTCAAACACGCACGAGCACATGTGGGCGGATCATAGGGCGAAGCCTCGTGCTAGCGCTGATGAGCTTTTACAGATGGCGCTGACGGGCATCATGGCCTTGCTCTAGCCTCACAATTCACAGGTCTTGATCGTGACGGACAAATGTAGCTGCTCTAATCTTTTGCTCCATCGATCGGACCTGCGTTTCTCAGGAAGTCCGGCGAACACCTCAGCCAGAGGCTCCTTCTGGCGCGGTCAACTCGTCTCAGGCACCTTTATGTTTTTGGACTACGGCTGCTGCCGCCGGCCAGAGGACCTGGCCGCGTGCCTGGCGCGGATGGCGTCGTGCTGCATCTGCTCGTAGCGGCACTCCTGGCTGCAGAAGGGCGTGTCCCCTCTGTACATGAAGATGTCGGTGTCGCGGGCCAACGGTTTTGAGCAGAGCGCGCACGCGTTCAGCGCGGGCAGGCAGGGCTCGCCGATCGGCTCGGTGTCGAAGAAGAAGCCAGCACAGGTGAGCGAAGTGGCCATGGTTGCTGCGGTTCTGGGTGGTGCCGTGGTGGTGTGGGGGTGGACGACTCTACAAGGCAGGCAGGTAGGCAGGTTTCAGAGCTGAGCTCGGCAGGCGGGGAGCGGGGGTATATATGGCGGGTGGACGGGGACGGGGACCGGGGCGAGCTCGGCAGCACGGCCGTCGGCCGTTTGCGGAAGCACGAGCGGGAACGATGAAACGGGCAAACGGCGGCGCGAGATGGCCCACGGTCCGGGCAGATACCGCGCGGCGAGATGGCCCACGGTTTTTGGAAGACCGAGTGGTTCGGCAGGCTGACTCGGCTTGATGGCGGCAGCTGTGTCTGTGGCATGATGGCCCGCGCACCGCCGGGTCCACGGGTGCACCCGTACCAGAACGACAGGCCAAGGAAACGGGCCCCTCCGCGTGTGACGTGGTGGCGGATTCTGGATCCCGACAGAGACGAGTCACGCCAAAACAAAAGCGTCACTGTTTTTATTTACACAAACGCTAAACATACTACCGTAGCACACACAAGCAAAAACCGTGTGCTATCCTATCAGTATCGTCAGCCTATCACGGTCAGGGCAGGTGAATCCACTTGTGTGAAATATAAATACTGCTGCTTGCTCCGCTTTGTGCAGCAAAAAAACTGGAGGCAAATATTCTGACGCACCGAGATCAATCGGAATCATATTCTGGAGTACAGTAGTAGTGATTTGCATTGCATCAAATTAACACTACTAACCTAGACACCCTATCAGGGCTGATAATTGGTGCGCCAGCCTTTTCCCCCAACACGCGATGCTGCCCCACATGATAGAGGGCACTTGCAAGTTGCAACAGCCTCTCGCTCAGATAACTTCAGCATGGGCACACACAGCTTTGTCTAGGTCTCCTTCCTGACGAGCTAGAGATTCTTTAGGGAGAGTTGGTGCATGCACGCCACGAGGCACGGCGGCAGCACCCCGTGTGTGAGCATCGGTTGGGACCAATGGCAGGTGGCGCTTAAGCAATGCGTCTGCTACGTGGTGGTGGTCACGCACAGGCTGAAGATGCATATGCACGCGATCTGTGGTTTTTGCGCCGTCGCCCGTCGGCATCGAGAGGGAGGGGCTTCTCCGGCTCCGGCTCCGATACTGTCGTAGTACTGTAGCACGGAGCCTTGAAATCGTGGCTCCATCAGCTCCTCATCTCAGTTTATTTTCTGCCCCGAAATCCAAAACGGCTCCATGCTACAATGCTACTACAGCGATTTCACGGAGGAGCCAGAGCCCCTGGGAGCTATGCGAAACACAGCCTGAATTTACTACCGTTCACCAGTACACAAAACTTAAGGGAGACGGGCATTTTAATTAATGAAGGCGGACATTACAACCGTCTTTAATTAAAGGTCATGGTTAATCTAACCTTTTAGAGACGGGCACGGTTAATCGATTAATGGAGGCCGTCGCATTAAGCTGCCCGCCTCCGTTAATCGATTTAAAAAAATAAAAAAAACTAGCGAGCCCAATCGAGCCCGCTGTCGTCACCGCCACTGCATCTGGGCACGACCGGCCTCCTCCGTGCCAAAACTGGGCGCGGCTGGCCTCCTCCTCGCTGGATCTAGGCGTGGCCCAAGGAGGGAGCCGCCGCCGTGGTGGAGCACGCCGTCGCGTCCTCCTCGCCGGATCCAGGACCTCCAGCACCGTCGTGGGAAAGGGAGGGAGGTGTAGCCGGTGGGGAAGAAGGGGAAGGAGGTACTGGCCGGTGGAGGAGGTGCGCCGGCGCTCGACCGCCTCCGCCTCCCCGCCACTACCGGATCTAGGCCCGTCGTGGCCGGATCTGGGCCTACCGTGGCCAGAGAAGGAGCGGCCATGCCTCCTCGGGGTGGAGAAGGGGTGCGGATCCACGCCTAGAGGAGGTGGCGCAGCGCGCCGTCGGCCCTGTATCAAGAGCAGAGCGCCACCTTGGCCCCACACCGAGGGCCGAGCGCTGGCCGCGCCGCGCGGCGCCGCGGCCCCACATCGTAAGGAGACAGGAGAGAGCGAGTGAGGAAGTCGGAGGGTGAAAGTGCATCTAGCCCTTCAGTGGGTTTTGGATGATTGAATGACAACGTAATTAAAGGTCTAACCCGTTTGCTAAGTGTGGACAGGTAATAGGTTATCTCACAGGTACTTAATGAAAGCCAAAATGATGTGTTGTTTTATAAACAATCTAGTTCAAGCACAAGACAACAATGCAAATGGAATTCATGCAAAGGCTTATTTGTTGTGGGATTTCTATGTGCTATAAGAAAGCAAGCTCTTAAGTATTAATTAATGAGACATGAGGGATTGCATATGGAATGGTCTCATATTTGAAGCTTGCTAAATTGAAATGAAAAAGACAACAATACAAATGAATGGATGATTCAACACAAGATGTGACTTGATGGCATGAGATGGTGAAGATAGCAAGGAAAGGCTTCGAGGTACTAAACAAGGGTGAAGGGCAAGCGACGGCTTGGCGGCCGAAGAACCTAGCTAGGGTGAAGAAGAAAGTACTTGCATTTAGTTGAGGTACTAATCAAGCTACGATGGTCATATCGATGTGAAGGATCAAATCACTATTGGAGTGTTTGATAGAAGTGACTTGATACATTTGGGATTATTCAAATTTGATGAATGGAATCAAGTCACGTGCTCAAGATGGCTATGCTCAAGTGAAAAAGATCAATATCAACATGTTGGCACCCTCACTTGATGAAGATTGGAATACACGGCTTCGGTTCAAAAACAAGAGCAACTCAAAAGGTTTAAATACGTTATACTTTTAAATTTGAGTAAATAGGCATGCCGTACTATTTTAGAGGGATGCATCATGTTGATAGATAATGTTTCATAAGTGCTTAAGCCAACCCATGTGAGATTTGAGTGTTTGAGAGACAAAAGAGCTAACTGACTTGTTGCTGGTCTAGCCATACCGGACGTGTCCGGTATTTGCCCAGTAACTATAAAAATGTTGTTCTCGGGTTGGTTCGTCGGAAGTTCCGATGTAGGTCGGGAGTTCCGACGGTCGGAAGTTCCGGCAATGGTCGGGAGTTCCGACGACTCGCAATTTAAATAATTTGTAGAGTTCACTGTCCAGGTCATACCGGACGTGTCCGGTATGGACGACCAGAGGCCAACGGCTAGTTTTTCAAAGCCTTGAGGGCCGGGAGTTCCGACGTAAGTCGGGAGTTCCGACGGTCGGGAGTTCCGGCATACATCGGGAGTTTCGACACCTCACTAACTTTAACTCAGTTACATGGTTTTCAAATTTGCTGAGGATCGAGAGTTCTGACGTGAGTCGGGAGTTCCGGCGGTCGGGAGTTCCGGCATTCATCGGGAGTTCCGACGCCTCACAACTTCACTGTAACTTAGTTACCGTTGGGGCAGTGTAAGTCATACCGGACGTGTCCGGTATTGCAACGGCTATAAAACGGCTAGTTTTTCAAGGGGGCTATAAATACCCCCAAGCCTCCACCTTTGGAGGCTACTGATTCTACTAAAATAGAGACGCGTTTTTGAGCCTTGCCAACTCTCCTAAACCCTCTCTTAGTGAGTGTGTGATCCAAATTGCAAAATCAATTTGTGGGTTAAGAGAGAATTTGAAAAAGAGAGCAAGCCACCACTTGAGCACTTGTGCATATTGTCAATCTCGTGATTCGCATTTGTTACTCTTGGACTCTTCGGTCCTAGACGGTTAGGCGTCGCCGGAGAGCACCCGAGAGATTGTGGTGTGCCTCGGAAAGTTTGTAACGGTCGATTCCGCCGCCTCGGAATCAAATTAGTGGAAGGAGGAAAAGGAGTTGGAAAAGACTCCGGCTAGAGTGACCTTCGTGGTAACCTCTAGGGCTGACCTTCGCTGGGTCGCCCACAGCCCCCTCAACGGAGAGTAGGACTCGAACGAGTCCGAACTTCGGTAAAACAAATATCGTGTCTCAATTCGCTTTTTATTTGATATTTGTGTTGCTCTAGCTATTCTACAGGTTCTCTGTGTATATTGTCATCTCCATTAGGTGCCTGCAGTTTGGTTTGAAGATAGAAATCGAAAGGAGCAAGTTCGGGGCCGATCTGCAGAAATGGTGTATACCGGACACGTCCGGTATTTCCTGCCTGCACTGAAAATATTTATTCTCTGTTCTAAGTTGGTGTTGCAGGGTTGTAGCTTCTAGATATATTCTTTATACCTTGTTTACTATGTGGCTAACTTGTGAGGGGTGGTAGTACTCTTTATTTAGAGTTTTCATTTTGGAAACTCTCCTTTCTAATTGTTTCCGCATTTAAAGGTGTTAATTTTCAGAAACGCCTATTCACCCCCCCTCTAGGCGACATCCTAAGTCCTTTCAGAGGGAGAGAGAGGACAACAACTGAGGAGGGAGAGGGAGAGGAGAGCCAAGGAGCGCGCTGCTCTACTGAGGATAGAGAGGGAGAGGAAGAGAAATGACTGAGTGAATGAAAATCCAAACTTCCTGTATTTAAATTGAAGAAGGCTCTCGGGCCTCGACTGGGCCTGTTGGGCCTTGGCCTTCTCTGAGGTGGATCTGATAGTGTGCCCGCCTCCGAAAATCGATTTATGGAGACGGGCACCTTAAGAGCATCTCCAAAAGATTAGCCAAATCATTTTCTAAAAGTAAATTTGGCTATTATTAAAGGAAAAATATCTCCGACAGACTATGTAAATGACTCTCTAAATTTAGTAGCTCTCCATCTAGCCTCATTCGCTGCCTACTTTTGAATAGCCTACATCTGATGTTCTGTGAGGCAGTGGCGAAGGCGGGAATATTTTCTAGATGTGGCGGGATTTATAAAGGTCGAACATGTATAATATGTGACAGAACCGTCCGAAATAACACGCTTTCGAAGGCGCTCGTCTTCCACTAGACACTAAGCACCCGAAAGTTAGTTACACCGGACAGTTCCGCCGAGCCCACCCTAAGGGAGAACTCGAAACAACCCATGTTTTACCACCAGGATTCAATAATGAGTACGAGCTTATAACACTTAGTCTATTTCATACAACAAGAGTTATTGGAAATTATTTATTACAACACCAGAGTTCTGAGTGCGATAATTAAACAGCGGAATGAAAATAAACATCTAGCGGAACGATACAAGTATCAGTTTGTGTCCACCAGAAGAATCCTCCACACAAGAGCTACTCCTCAAGCTGCACCTGCAATAGGGGTAAAATAAACTCTGAGTACACAATGTAATCGCAAGACTTACCCATCTAGTGGGAATAGTTTCCCGACTCTTAAGGACATGACAGGCAATATGTGTTTGTTGTTTTCTTTTTGCTTGCGGAAAGCATTACAAATAGTTCATCCCTACAGTCAAGTTTTATTAGCAATCATGATTACTTCATTAGCTAACCATTCTAGATAAGCATATGTTCTACTTTCAGGCAAGGGTTGAGCAATCAGAACCATTTCATCATCTTTCATCTTTTAGTTCTTACTACAGTGCTAGACCATAGCCAAGTCGTACCGTCTGACGGAAACAGTGATTCGTGAACCAATGTATCCTAACTAGGTACCCCAAAACATACGTCCTGTTTGTACCTCAGGTACAAACAAGATCAACCCATTCCACTCCTATCACAGGGTCCAGGTCTCCACCTAAACTTGGACTCCAAGCCCCCACTCTTGAGACCCGGTCTCAGTTTGGTGCTTAGACCTTCACCTTTTTCCACCTCCAATTAGTCGTTCTAGAAAGAGTCGGAACCCACGATAAGAGCGTAACGAGCCTTTCCGCTACTATAAGCAAGTATGTGATCAGGATAATAAGTCTGTGACCTGACTACCATCCATAGCAACGTACGGTCCTTAATCGACACGAACAGAGAAAAACAGTGTAATCAAGCTAAGCCCCGTTGATCGTGGGACACAACCTGTTACACCCACCAATACTCATACTATATCACTGCCCTGTCTCTATTTTTTCTTTCATCATTTTATTACGAGAGTAATAATAATCCCCTATTATGAGCAACGGCAGGTTACTCACGCTACCGATGATATTAGCATAACATCTACTCGAACCTACACTAGTAAGACTCTTAGGACAGGTGTATCTATGCATGTGGTTTCCATAAAAATCCTATAACGTAAATGCACAACACATTTAAATACGGTGAATTATAAAATAGAGGTTATGCACTGGAACTTGCCTTAGGCAGGCGCGGTGTCAGCTGAGTCAGTTAGTGGCGGCTCTAGGACCTCCTACTGCACGAAAATCTTCTCCTTGTACTCCTCGACGATCTCCTCAAACTCATGATCGTCGGTTGTCATGATCTCCGCCAACTCGTTCTCTACATACATGCGATGATGATGCAACACTTAGCATTTAGGCAACAACAACTGTTAAACTAAGAATACACATACTAAGCTACTAAGCTAGCTCTAATAACTAAGATACTAAGCTAACTATCATTTTTATCAAACAAGGTATTGGGTTCAACTAACACATTTAGCTTAGCAAACCAAGGATATATTTTTATTTCTACTAATGATTTAATGTATATTGAAACAAAGAGCAATTAACTATCCTAATGCTAAGTCTATTCTAAAGCTACAAAAATTACAGTGAGCACGTAATAATATAATGAAGCTATTATAAAAAAATTCATGACTAAAGCTATCACTAATTTACCATAAAAAATCCTACAATAATTAACTCAATATTACTAAACATCCTCAAATGATTTAATAGCCCCTAATCTCAACACACATAAACATGAACTAAATACACCAACAGATAGAGCACAATTTTAGAAACCTAACAAAATTTATTTCATAATTTTTGTACACCTACATGATTTTATATTAATTACCAAAGATCAACTCAGAAATTAAATTAGAAAACTACTTCTAATTCCTTATGAAAACGAAAAGTGAATCTCTCCGCGTGGCCCACACGCGTGGCCCGAGCGACCCAGCGCGTGTGCACAGCGGCCCGCTGAAGCGGCCCACGCGACACCGGCCCACGCGCGAGACGGCCCGAGACGGTGGAATCCCACGCGCGCTGGCGCTTTTGTAAAATAGACCTCACACTTCTCCTAAATTACAACTAAGTCCTAACGTTATTTCCCCTTCTCACAAGACTTCTCACTTAACCTCTTGGCTTTCTTGGAATTCCACCGTGCGCACCCCCGGCTAACCCGTGCCCCGCAGCGCGGCGAGCGGTGGCATGGGGTGGCCACGCCGACCACCAGAGACCTGCACTGGCTCATCGGTCAGGCCGACACTCAACTATGGTCCAACCGCCTACACTGACCAGCAACGCAGGGCGGCGGGACGCACTGGAGCGAGCTGCAGCGGCGTGCGACCATCCGCGACGGTGACACAACTACTCCGACGAAAAAGGGCACCTAAGGACCTAACTAGCTAGCGAGTGAGGATCAATAGACTGCCATGGACCTAGCCGAGGTGACGGTTGGAGAAGAGGGTGACGGAGAAGGGCTGGCCAGTGCGGCTGAGCCGTGTGGCGACACACCGTGGCGACACGGTTGCGTCAGCGACGACGGGGAGGCGGTAGCGGTTCGGCTAAGGCACGTAAGGTGAAGAGAGAGTCAAGGCGATGCTAGTGGTGCAGGTGAATTGGTTCATGATGGGCGGTAGAGGGCTGTCCTCGACCATGGCCGAGTGCGTCCTTAATGGCACGGCGGTGGGAAAAACTCCAAATTGGAGCTTGGCCTTGCACGGTTCCAGGCTAGGTGGGGTCGGGCAGCGAGAGGATGTGATATTGAACCCATGGATGCACTGAATTGAATGGAGCTGATCGTTCGCTGGGTAATTTGATGGTGCGGCTCGACGACGGCAGCAGAGGGAGAAAGAGAGAAAGAGAGAGATGGAGCGCCGCAGGTGGGCTCAGCTCGGCCTCACCTTGGTGGGATGCGGTCAGCGTGATCCTAGAGGCCCACACGCAGGCGCTGAGGACAAGCGCGCACGTCCACGACCGGCATGGCCCGCACGACCGCAGTGCCATAAATGGCAAAGCGACCGCGAACTCTACTACGTGCTCGTGGCTGCGGCGAGCACCAAACCGGGCCAGCAGCGGGATAGGGGTTCAAAGGAAGGCACGGATGTGATGGTGAGGCGATGGCACCCGCAGCGGCTGTGTCGCAGCACAGGGCGGGTCGGCGGTGCGGTGGGACAGCCCACGTGCCCGCGGTGGTAGAGCGAGCGGCAGCGGCAGCAGCGCAGCACAGCATCACGGTGGCGTCGATAGCAGCAACACGAGGCAGCGTAGTAGTGCGCGGGCACGACGATGAGGTGCACAGCGTCGGCATTGGCTTCGTCGCGGCGTGGGGCAGGACAGGCGGCAGCAGCAGCTCCGCATGGCGGGCCTGCGGTAGCCGGGCCACAGCCAGGCCAGAGGCAGCCGTGGCCGGCCACGCGCGCGCACGCGCGACCAGCGCGGTGACACCGAGCGCCCGAGCTGGGTGACCACGTCCACCCGACGAGTTAGGCCAGGAACGTGTCGTGCACGTATTTTAAAGCACCTATAACAACTAAACGGTTGCTTCTGGACATAAACCATCTTCACCATGCTCAAGATGGCATATGAGGCTACCAACCTGAGCTAAAACACGACACCACATCCTGACTCGATTTCACAAAATAAATCGCCAGACATTGCACTGTCTTGCTGCTTATATATACTTAAATTCTTCTAAGTCGAGCTGAATTTGATTTCAAGTTCTATTTTTATGCTATTAGAAATGTTGGCTAGCAATGTTATTCTTCCACAACAAGTATTTCATTGTCATATACAAAGTTCATATTCCAAACTTTATTTAAGCGTCACATATATGTTCTATAGTATTTTTATTCAATAAAAATTAGTTTTAAACCCTACTTAATATACATGAGTTGTGTAATAGCTTCTCATTTAACATTTTTATTGATCATTTTAGGTTGCAATACTTCATCTATACATTCCATCACATGCATTATTACGTAAACATGATGCTCATGATATGGTTTAATAATTTGTTTAGAGCGTAACACCGAGGGTGTTACATAATATAACTATCAATTATGCAAGGACACACTAGAACATTATCTAAACATGTGTATTACTATGTGATCAGCAAATATAATAAAAATCCAAAAGTAAAGCATTGGCACATAAAATACCTCACTAAATAAATCTTCTTGTTGAACAAACACATACCCATAAGAAAGTTTTATTTGCGTGCAGACCTTAGCATTGGCATTCTTTTTCTTTTTTTTGATATTCGTTCTTAATTTCAGCAGGATCAAGTCCCTTGAATAAGGTTCTCTCAATGTATAGCCTAGATAAATTAATTAACACGAAAAAGATAATCTAATTAGTAATTATAATCTAAAACATAAAATACCTTCCATTATGTATCCGCTCTTCTTTGGTGGTGCCATTTTTTATGTCGATTCCTTCAGATGTCAGACTCAAAGCCGACAGACGTTCGCCGTCGTCGATCGCCGCCTCGCCGCCTCTGCACTTGATGCACCGCCGTTTTTGGATGTCCGATAGCCGATAGGTTTTGGTCTTACGAAAATACGAACCGTCGGCGTCGGGCATCGGGCGTCGCGGCGGCGGCCACTGAAACCTGGAGCAGTCGATCAGCCAGGAAGGCTAGAAGACCAACGAGCTAGCTTCCTTCCGTGGATAGTGCCGTGGGCTCTTGACGTAGTCAGGTAGGCCCATGAGATACCAGCCCACAAACAAAATCCATCCGTGCACAGTAGCGGAGGCTAACAGCCATGTATATTTCAATATTTGTATTTCATGTATATAACCGTATATACACATATTATACTAGTGTTTTCTATACATTTTAGGTATGGCAGAGGCCAGACCTCGCCGTACAGCTGCCTCCGCCACTGCTGTGAGGTATTTTATAATATTATGTGATGCATTTTGTGATGTTTATGTAGTGTGTATATATATATATATATATATATATGATGTTATGTAAAAATTGACTAACAAAAAAAATAAAATATCAACCAAGAGTAAATCTAATAAAAAAGAAAAACAAGACGATGGGAAGCTTTCGAATCGCGTCACACAGTTGTTGGGCGCTGAGTGGAGGATGACGCGTAAAAGTGCGTGCGGGCCATACCCCGTGCGACACTGCTGCTTGCTGCTGCGCAGGCGGTGAGTCACGCACAACAAGGCATAGGCAGCTGGTGACTCGACACATGTTGGATCTGCGCCTCCACGGACCACGGGCTTTCTCCACACCATGGGCCCATGACGTCTCTGGCTGCATGATTGGGTGGGGGACTGACTCTCCGGTGACTCAGCGATGAGTAGTGAGACGTACACAAAAGATAAAGAAAATTGTGGAGTTCAACGTATCTGACGTGGGTGCAATGATTTAGGCCATTTTGGATCTTTTGTTTGAGTAGCTTGACACTGACGGAAAGATGGTATACGCCGGATAAACATACTCTATACTTGTAATTGCATCAGCCCCGATCGCTTCGCTGAAAAAAAAATCGAAATAATATTTTGACTAAAAAAAATAAGCTAAAAAGCACGGATCCTAGGCCACGTTTAGTTGGTCCCCAATTCGGCGCCGCCGCATTTCACGAAGGTACTGTAGGTACAGTAGCTTTCGTTTTTATTTGTTAATAATTATCCAAACATTGACTAATTAGGCTCAAAACGTTCGTCTCGTAAAGTACAACCAAACTGTGCAATTAGTTTTTTATTTCGTTAACATTTAGTACTCCATGTACCGCAAATTTGATGTGATGGAAAATCCTCTTTTTTATAGTGTCAAAGTTTGGATTTTGGGTGAACTAAACAGGCCCTCCCGGAACACTTGCGCTGTCAGATTATTGCTCGGTCTCAGATTTCCGTTTACTCTGCAGATTTCTGACGGATCCAAGACGCAATTTGTCAGTCTGTGGCTTGGGGATGGGGGATCGGAAACCAAAACAACTGAAACTGATTATTGTTCACTCGGGTGCCGTTTTGCGTGACTGGAGATTCCACTCCAGAAATCTGGATCATTTAGCGTGAAGTGAATTCCATGATTTTAAGACTCGGAGAGATAAAACTTTGAGAATCTGCTATATTATCTCAAAATCCTTAACCTACTAGTATTATCAAACGGGCCTCAAATTCGTGGCGCGGTCTTCGTCGTCTCAAAGAAGACCTGCAATCGTTTGCCAAGCTTCATCTCATCATCTGACCAACTATGAAAGCACACAAAAATAAAAGTACCGTGCGGTTGGTGCGAAAGCAATCACTCAAAACACATGAAAGCACACAAAAAAGCAGTCAGGAACAACTGAACAAGATACGTTTGCGATCAAAATTTCAGGGCTATCGTAACTTGTTGAAATGCCGCGTACATTTACAGGCCGATCGATGATGCTCCCGCACACACCCTCACACCTCAACTTCTAGCTACCACACACAACCCAAAAGACCCAACCGAGGAAAACAGAAACAACGGGAGCAGAGCACGCATGGCGTCGATTTAAGTTTCCAACCCGCAGGTCAGGTCGATCTGTCCTTATTTCCATCTTCAGTCCTCAGTCAGATCCATCCCCCGCTCGCCTCTGTTCCGCGCCCAAAACTCTTTGTGCGGCGCAACGCCGGCCGTCGTCGGCCAGCCAGGAGCGCCTCCCCCAACGGGATCTCTTGCAGCTGTAGCTGCTTGAAGCAGCACGATCTTCTGCTTCTTCCTCGGCCACACTCTGCTTAGCTGGCCACGTACACGTCTGCCTTGGCGACCACAGAGGCTCCTCTGCTCCGCTGCGACTGCTGCTGCTGCTTCCGCCGGCTGCTGCTGGCCTGCCGCGCGTAGGCCGCATCGTGGTGCATCTGCTCGTAGCGGCAGTCCTCGCTGCAGAACGGGGTGTCCCCCTTGTACATGAAGATGTCGCTGTTGCGGGTGAGCGGCTTGGAGCAGAGCGCGCACGCGTTCAACGCAGGCAGGCGGGGCTCGCCGATCGGCTCGGTGTCGAAGAAGAAGCCAGCACAGGCGAGCGAAGTGGCCATGGTTGCTGCGGTTCTGCTGGGGGTGGACGGACGACTACAATGCAGGTTTGGTGAGTCTATAGTTGAGTTGAGCTCGGTAGGCGGGGAGCTGGGGTATATATGGCGGGTGGACAGGGACTGGGACGGGGACGGGCTCGGCAGCACCGCGGTCTACCGTTGCCCGTCCGCGGATGCACGAGCGGGAACCGGATAAACTGAAACGGGCAAACAGCGGTGCGAGATAGGATAGCCCACGGTTCGGGCAGATACCGCGCGACGGAAGGGGCCACACAGACACAGCCCGCGGTTTTTGGAGGACGGAGTGGTTCGGCAGGCTCGCTCTTGTGTTTGGTGGTGGCAGCCTGGCGGGCCATGGTGCGGTGATAGGCTGACTCGGCTTGATGGCGGCAGCTGTGTGTGCCAGTGTCCACGGGTCCACCCGTATCACAACGACAGGCGAAGGAGGCGGGCCCCTCGCGTATGACGTGGTGGCGGGTTCTGGATCCCGACAGAGATGAATCGCGCCAAAACAAAAAGCGTCTCTGTTGCAAAACAAAAACCGTCTCAGTGTTTACAAGCAAAAACCGTGAGCTGTCACGGTCACGGACAGGGCACGTGAATCCGCTTGCGTGGATTAGAAGATACTGTTGCTGGCTCCGCTTTGTGCAGCAAAATCTGGAGGCAAATATTCTGGCGCAAAATCTGGAGTATCGATTTGCATTGCATCAAATTTGGCTTAGACTAACCTAAACTAGACACCCTATCAGGCCTGATAATTGGTGCGCCAGCCTTTTCCCCCCTAACACGCGATGTGGGCGCCCTACATGGCCATGCGGCCATGCATGCCCACATATGATAGAGGGCACTTGCCCTTGCAAGTTGCAAGCTGCAACGGACAGCCTCTCGCTCACACAACTTCAGCATGGGCACAGGCGCACGGCCTTGGGGGGGGGGGGGGGGGGGGGGGGGGGGGGGGGGGGGGGGGGGGGGGTTGTGCACGGAGGCAGCACCGGCATGGGTTGCAGCGGAGGCACCGGAGTGCAGATAGCTGCATCGTCGATGAACTCAGGGCAGTTGACGGGCTGAGGCGAAGTATCAAGACTGCATCACCCCCGAGCTCGGAGGCCTCGACAATTTGCGGCGTGGACAAGGGTGCCCCAGCCTACTCAGGTCCGGCGAGCTCAACGGATAAAACTGGAGACTCCTCCCCCAGCTCCAGCGTCATGAGGTGCGGCCTGAGAGAGTTGTGATCGGATCCGCAATCATCAAGGCCCGAGAGGCACAGGTCCACCGCCACGGCCGTCTCTGAAATCTGTGGACCAGCCTGGTCCCTATCAAACGCGAATCCGAAAAGGAAGTCAGGGCCATCACAAGGCCCAGTTGGGACACAGGTCACCTGGCCCGTCATCAGCTCGAACTCCGCCTCTAGGGCAGACCCCACCATGCCAAGGTGACGAGTGCGGGACACTCGCCTGGCGCGCGGATCGATGTCGATGGAGAGAGGTCGTGCGCCGCTGTCGCTGACAACTTTCCGCTGCGTGCACAACGATGCCTCAATAAGCATCGAGTCGATCGCTGCCCATTTGATAGGAGAGGGCGAGCCAGGGCGTCAGAGCGCGAAGTCAAACTGGTTGTCCACGAACGGTTCGACACACGTCGCTCGCGTGGCGGAAAACCGCGCTGACGCATCATGATGGTCATCCACCACTCTTGTGTATGGAAGGTTGGCTCGTCTGCTCTGGTGAACTGGGTGGTCCACGGCCGTGACGATGCCGGCGGCGCCTCAACCCGCTTGAGCAGGGAGCGCGAGATGCGACGTAGGCGCTTGGGCAGAACAGGATCGCTAGCAACATTCGCATCACCGCCCACGTCACCGCTAAAGGCATCCAGGTTCGCACCGCCCTGCGGCACAGGTCCTGACGTCTCCGCAGCCAGCACGTCGACCTGTGGTTTCGGAGTAGGAGTCTCACACACCGGTGGCACAGACGCCTCCCTGCCGGTGGAGATAGAGCACACAGAGACAGTGTCCACCGGCAACCAACGACCGGGCGAAAGCTAACACCAACGAGCGCCCTGATGCAACCGAGGGGCACGCCAAGGGGAGCAACCACGTTTGCCCGCCCAGCGACTGACAACCGGTGCTTGGGGGCAGTCGCGCGCCAGGTGGCCGACATCCTTGTAGGTGAAGCACTTGGATTAGAACGTGTAGTCGGCTCGCACGTGATCACCGGCAAGGCAGTTGAAGCACTCGTCGATCAAGTACGATGGCACCAGTCTACGCGGCGCTGCAGGACGCCGCCAACGCCTCCTGTTGTGCACCTGCCTGAAGCCATCCTCGTCCGGCTGGACCGACATGCACGCCGGGTGGACGACCATAGATGCTAGCTGACGAGGGCGGTACGTCGGTGGCAGCCGCAAGCTCGGCTGGATCCCCCGACGTGGACGTGGACAATGGCGCCGGCGTCGGCGCTACAGCCGCGGCAGCAGAACAGCCTTAACATCATCCAGATGATGGAGGCGCGTCGAAGTCGTCAAGCGATGCCTCCGAGTCGGTGAAGCGTAGCCTCTCCTCCGACCCACCCGGAGAAGTGGCGAAGGGCTCCACGTCGGGGTCGAGTGAGCTCAAACGAAGGACAAAGCTGGCATGAGCTGCTGCCACAAGCGGAGGTAGCTGTAGGGACTCCCAACACTCCGAGCAACCTCCTCCTCAACTTCGTCTACCCAGGAACGACGCGAGCAGGAGTGAAAGGATCTAACAATGCCTAGAGGGGGTGAATAGGCATATCTAAAAATTTACTGCAAATGCTAAGTTCAAATTTGTCAGTCAATGTCGGAAGTCCCGGCATTTGGGTCGGAACTCCTGACGTTGTCAAAAGTTTCGGCGCAAACGTCAGCAGTTCCGATGCGTACGTGAATTACGCCAAATTTAACTTTGCGGATAAATAATCTTACAACCTTACTTCCTAGTGGTTTGGTAAAGATGTTGGGTCACTCCCTTGACGCCGTAATGCCTCCAAACCGTAGATTGAGTCCAAACCCTAAAATGAAAGTTTGGAAGAGAAAGGGACAAACAAATACAAGTAATCTCTAGCAATCACAACAACAACAACAAGCACGCGGGACACAAGGATTTATCCTGAGGTTCGGCAACCCCATAAAGGAGCTCCTACGTCCTCGTTGTTGAGGTGACCACCAAGGTCGGAGTCTCTTCCACCTCCTTGCCTCTCTCAAAGCGACCACAAAGGTCACTTGAGCTTTCCACTAAGAAATCGAAGGGTGATACAAATTTTCCAAGGCTCTTCCACAAGATGGAAGCTCTTGGGCAACGCCTAGCCAGCTAGGGGCAAAGCCCCAAGAGTAATAGACGCAAAATCAACCGGCTTGACGAAGAAATCAAGTGCTCAAGCTTGCCAAAGTGTTGCTCTCACTTAATCCACTCTCCTTTCACTCAAAACTCTAAGGGAATCGAAGATTAGAGCAAAAGGGGAAGGAGAGAGGTGCTTTAGTTGTTTGGGAGCTGTTAATCACGAAGTGGGACAGCTGTAAATGAGTCTGTAACGGTTAGAAGTGAAGAGAGGGGTATTTATACTCCAAGTAGAAATCTAATCGTTCAGATCTACGTCGGAAGTTTCGACGCAGATCTCGGGACTTCCGACGTTAATAGAAAATACTTTCCACACAGGTTCAGAAGTCCACGCGAGTAAGTCAATGTCAGAACTCCCGGCAAATGTCGGGACTTCCGACGTGCGCAGTTAAGCAAACCAGTAAAGCTCCAGGTGTCGGGACTCCCGACAAGGCCCGGGACTTTCGACGGTCGAAAGTTCTGACGTATGTCGATACTTCCGATGAGCGCAGACAGCCAGTCAGTCAGAACCATAGGTGCCAGGACTCCCGGCTTGGGTCGGGACTTCCGACCGTCAGAAGTTTTGACTCACGTCGGGACTTCCGACGTCCACAGTCACCGCACAGGCTAAGTGACTGGGAGTCAGAACTTCCGGCAAGAGTCATGACTTCCGACTGTCGGGAGTTCTGGCTTATGTCGGGACTTCCGACACCGACAGTCACAGAAAAATAATCTACGTGTTCGTGGAGTGCTAGTGTGTCTCTCTTTTGATTTTATTTTAATGCTTGAGTACTCTATCTTACTCAGACCAACTAAATTTGCATCCCTCTTTATAGTGCGACGGGTCCTAAACTCAAAAATAAAATTAAAACCTTTGGAGAGCGTTTTGAGTTCGTCCGCCTTTACAACTTCAAAAATTGAGGGATACCGTTTCATGTTTATCAACTCTTTGAATCTTTCATGGGACTAATAGCTACGACATATCTCATTAAGATCACATTAGTCTCTAATTTGGATGTCATCAATACACCAAAACCCACATAGGGGGCAAATGCACTTTCAAGGAGCCATCAACCCCATGCTTGATGCCCGCAAGAAGGACATGGCGCAGTAGATCAGGTCCTGGGGAGCGCGGATCTGGATTTGACAGGATGGGATCTAGGCTGGGTTGGCAGATCGGCGAAGAAGGATGTGTGGCTGCGCCGGCGTCGCCGGGTGGAGGGGGCGGGTCCGGTCGGTGGGAGGGAGTCATCCCTCCCCCAGCTTGCGGCATAGGAGCGGTGGGATGTGAGGCCACGGCGAACGGCTTGGCCAACAGAGTGACAACAGATGATGATGGCTCGACCGGCAGAGCGGGACCAAGCGACGACGGCTCGGCCGTCCGGCTGCCCACCAAAGGGGCGGCTCCATCCCGACCACAGCCTCGCCTAGGGGAAGAAAACCCATCAAATGGCAGATCAACAAGAGGTAGGGCCGGATCTAGAGTTGGAAGAAGGATTTTGGTTGGATCTAGGGAGAATTATGATAGATTTTGGTGATTTTCTGGAGGTGGCGTTCGAGCGCCCGAGGGGAATGGGTGGAGCGCCAACGGCTCCATCCCGCCAGGCTAGCTCTGGGTTGCCTGCTACGAGGTGGTGGGCACGCCCTGGCTGAATATGCACATGCACGCGATCAGTGGTTCCGCCGTCGGCATTGAGGGCCTCTTTGGCAGGGCTCCGCGCGGCTCCGGCCTGTCGGCCGCCCAGGGGCCGACACCCGGTTACTGTTCACCGGAGCCGTTTTTCTCTCTCCTCATTTCCTCTCTCACTGACACAACCGGAGCCGGAGAAGCTCGTTTTTCTGGCTCCACGGCTCCGGCTCCTGCAGGCACCTGTCCGCCGCTGGGCGGCCGACACCCTGCTACAGTGCAGGAGCCGGAGGCCGCCTCTTTGGCAGGGCTCCGGCGGCTCCGGCTCCGGCCTGTCGGCCGCCCAACACCCGGTTACTGTTCATCGGAGCCGTTTTTCTCTCTCCTCCTTTCCTCTCTCATTGACACAACCGGTGCCGGAGAAGCTCGTTTTTCTGACTCCGTGGCTCCAACTCCTGTAGACACCTGTCGGTCACCCAGTGACCGACACCCTGCTACAGTGCAGGAGCCGAAGCCCGCCGGAGCCCTGCTAAAGAGGTCCACTTCCTTGTGCTTTGGCCTTGAGCCCTTGACAACTTGGGGCAGAATCATATACGCTGGTTATTATATTATAAAACTCATTGTTAAACCACTCTGTATGGCCAGGTTTCAACTTCAACTTCGGCGGCGGTGCACGCTTTTGCAGGTGCACGAACCGCTCGAGATTCCATCGGTCAGGCAAGCAGGGCCGGTTTCGCCCGGGGGAGCAGCATTTCTGGAGATACGCGCCCAGTTTGTTTGCAACTGTGCGTACAGTACTCCATAGGTGGCTTCACAGAGAAGCATTGCGCTTTGATAATTGGAGCTCACGGGTCGTCCAAAACATAATCGCCGTCCCGTGCGTGGCACGCGAGCTGTTCGGCGCATCCGCTGCCGTGCCGGCGAGAGACGAGACGCAAGGTGACACTTGCGGGCTGCGGCACGGTGCAAAATGTTTGGAATGCTCGCCTCGCCTGAGCCTCTTCCACTGTCGGACCTTGTTTAAATCTAAAGTTTCAAGGTGTACATATGGATAGGGTACGAGATGTTTGGATACTAATAAAAAATAAATTATAGAATTCGTCGATAATTCACGAGACGAATTTATTAAGTCTAATCAATCTGCCATTAGCATATGCGTCACTGTACCATCACATTGTCAAATCATGAATTAATTAGGCTTAAAAGATTTGTTTGACAAATTAGTCACAAACTGTGTAATTAATTATTTTTTAGTCTATATTTAATACTCTGTATAAGTGTACAAATATTTGATATGATTGGGAGTAAAGCTTAGGGTAGGAAATAAATAAGACCTCAAGAAAAAAAGAACAAGATGATGGGAGCTTTGGAATCGCATCACACAGTTGTTGGGCGCTGAGTGGAGGATGACGCGTAAAAGTGCGGGCCGGGACGCTCGATGGTTTTGGCGTGGACGGCGGGACATACGTGCGCGGTGCGCCGCTGCTGCGCAGGCGGTGAGTCACGCACAACAAGGCAGCCGGTGGTTCGACACATGTTCGGTGTTTGTGTCCACGGACCACGTCTCTCGCCGCATGATTGGGTGGGGGACTGACCGACTCTCCGGTGACTCGGGCATTTATTAGTTCCTCTTAAAATTTTACTTCCTATCCCGAATGCTGGACACACGAAGTATTAAATATAGATTAAAAAATAATTAATTATAGAGTTTATGATTAATTTATGCGACGAATCTTTTAAACATAATTAGTCTATAATTTGATAATATGGTGCTATAGTAATACATAAGCTAATGACGAATTGATTAAGCTTAATAAATTCGTCTTGCGGATTATCGGTGAATTCTATAATTTATTTTTTTTATTAGTATCTGAATACCCCATGCGACACCCTCACATGACACTCGATGTGACACCTTAAAACTTTACAACCTGGGACCTGTTCGGCTGGTATTAAATCCGGCTAAAGTTGTTTTATTATGAGAGAAAAATAATATAGATTTTAACTGATAAGCGGACCGATAAGTTCAAACGAACAGACTCTAGATTTAAACAAGGTCTCAACCATGAGCAGTGAGACGTACAGAAAAGATAAAAGAGTGTGTTTGGCTGGTCAGCTTCGGCTGGATGGCTGTTTTTTTTTCTAGCTGGGAGAGTGTTTTTCTCTCACTAAATTCCAACATAAACAGTGTTTTTAACTGCTACAGTGAAAATTTAATGACAGCCGAACACTCTCAAAAGAAAATTATGGAGTTCAACGCATCTGACGTGGGTGCAATGATTTAGGCCATTTTGGATCTTTTTTGTTTAAGTATAAAAAGTTTGACACTGACGGAAAGATAGTACAGTTGTGTGTATAGTCCGGATAAACATTTGTAATCGCACGTAGAACTCTGGCTTTTAAGCGTGCATGATTTGATAATACGGTGCTATAGTAATTCATGTATTAATTAAGCTTAATAAATTCGTCAAATAGATTACCTACGAATTCTGTAATTTATTTTTTTATTAGTATTCAAACATCCCATGCGATATCGTGACACCTATAACACCTCGAAACTTTAGAACCTGGATTTAAGCGAGGCCTCAGCCATGAGGAGTGAGACGTACAGAAAAGATAAAGAAAATTATGGAGTTCAACGCATCTGACGTGGGTGCAATGATTTAGGCCATTTTGGAAAAGTATAAAAAGCTTGACACTGACGGAAAGATAGTACAGTTGTGTGTATAGTCCGGATAAACATTTGTAATCGCATTTAGAACTTTGGTTACGCTACTGGGGCAATTGCGCAGTTGTTTCCTTGACATTTCAGCTCCTCTGTTACATTCTACTACTCTCTGTCCGTGTTTAGCTGCCAGGCCAAATTTCAAAAAAGTGTTACAGTACCCATCACATCGAATTTTGCGATACGTGTATGGAGCATTAAATGTAGGCAAAAAAAAATTAATTGCACAGTTTGGTTAGAAATCGCGAGACGAACGTTTTGAGCCTAATTAGACCATAATTGAACACTAATTGCCAAATAAAAACGAAAGGGCTACAGTAGCCCAAAATCCAAAATTCACCCGACTAAACACTCATTTTCTCGCTTAGGAACTTCACGTACACCCGACTAAACCCTGTTCGCTTGTTGGTTTCAACCAGCCCAAACCAGCCAACCAACAGTGTTTTCCTCTCACATAAAACCAGCATCAGCCAGCCCAAACCAGCCCAGAAACCAACCAGCGAACAGGCCGAGTATATGGATTGGGGATCAGGATCGAAAACCAAAAGAACTGACTATTGCTCACTCAGATCTCTGGCGCGGTCTTCGTCTCAAAGAAGACCTGCTGGCATCGTTTGCCAAGCTTCATCTGGCCAACAATTCCAAAGCACACAGAAAGTACCGTGCGGTACCGCAGTTGGTGCGAAAACAATCACTCAAAACACATGAAAGCGCACAAAAACGCAGTCGGGAACGAGATAAGTTTGCGATCAAAATTTCATGACTATCATAACATGCTGAAATGCCGTGTACATTTACAGATCGACGGTGCTCTCGCACACACCCTCAGGCCTCAACCTCTAGAGCACACAACCCAAAAGATCCCATCTCAGGGAAACAGAAACAAGGGGAGCACGCATGGTGTTGATTCAAGTTTGCAACCTGCAGGTCAGGTCGATCTGTCCTAATCGCCTTCTTCAGTCTTCAGATCAGATCCACCCCCCACTTGCCTCTGTTCCGCGCACAAAACTCGTTGTGCGGCGCAGCGCCGCCCGGCCAGCCAGGAGCGCCTCCCCCAGCGGGATCTCTTGCAGCTGTAGCTGCTTGAACCAGCACGATCTTCTTCTTCGTCGCAGACCAGGCCTAGCTGTGCTTGCTTTTAACTAGCTGGCCACGTACACGTCCGCCTTGGCGGCCACAGAGCCCCCCCTGCTCCGCTGCGACTGCTGCTGCTTCCACCGGCTGCTGCTGGCCTGCCGCGCGTAGGCCGCGTCATGGTGCATCTGCTCGTAGCGGCAGTCCTCGCTGCAGAACGGGGTGTCGCCCTTGTACATGAAGATGTCGCTGTTGCGGGTGAGCGGCTTGGAGCAGAGCGCGCAGGCGTCCAGCGCGTGCCGCCCGGGCTCGCCCAGCGGCTCCGCGTCGAAGAAGAAGGCGCAGGCCACCGACGTCGCCATGTCTCGTCTGGCCTCTCTCTGGCTTGCTTGTTGGTGTCTCTACGGACCAGCTTTGCCAAATGCTTTGGAGATTGGGGAGGAGTGGGGAAAGAGTGCGTGCGAGTTCCGCTGCTCTGGTGAGCTTGGCTCGCAACGAAGTGGACGGGGGGCGCATTTATTGTTGCGAGCTGAGCAACACGACAAGCGGGCCTGACGTGGAGCTTACAAGAAAGCCGAGAGAAAACCGTGGGTGGTTCTCGAACCAGGCGGCGACGGGAGCGAGACGGTCCAGCGCGCCTGCCTATACCACTGTGTGCCTGGTGCCTGCCTCCTTAAGGCGGTCTCCGATGTACGACTCATGAGAAGACCCGAATCTAAAATAGGTCGTAGACGGTGTATACGTGAGACCCATTCTGAATTACAGCAGATACATAACTTAAATATAACTATTATCTCTCCGGTAGACTTATTAGTAGAAATAATTTTTTTAATCTTGTCGTTGGAAAAGACCAAAAATAATTTTTGAACCATTTATCTGTAGCACTATCCAAATATGAAATATGTCTTTATATTTTAGATTATGTTGTTGAAGATAGTCTAATAAACCTTAGCTAACAACGTGGTGTCTGTCCCAGTTGGGCTCGCTTCCCTTTTTCTTTGGAGGGGTCTACCGAGCAGTAAGGGTGGTTGGGTTGTTTAACTGTCTGATTAATCTTATAAGGACACTCTCAATGCAGGAACTATCATAGTTTCTATAAACATTAAATGCACTATCACCTAAGGGTAGTCCCAACGGTGTATTGATGATGGTTTCTATCCTCATTAAATGACTTGCCACGTAGGCAAAATGCTGACATGGCAACGTAATTAATGAAGAAAGAGAGCAAAAATCATAGAAATGGTTTCTTCATGAAGAAACCAGGTCTACTCTTGACCCAATGCACCAAGAAACCATGAAATCGCCATTGGGGAGAAACCACCAGTTTCTAGAGAGCTCGTGTCGCACTCCCATTGGAGGAAAAGATAGAGTTGGGAGAGAGAAAGAGAAAATAGTTATTACTCATAGAAACCATGGGTTGGAAAGTAGTACTTTTTGGTGCGGTATCCTATGTTATAGAAACTACTAGTTTCTTTCATTGGGACTGCCCTAAGCATTTTACCGATGTGGTAAGGTAGTTATTGAAGAGAGAGAGAGCAAAAATCATAGAAACCAGGTCTACACGAGAACCAAGATACGAAGGGATATACGAGGTGTTCGGCTGGCATTAATTATACACTGCAGCAGCCGAAAAACACTGTAACAGTTGTTTTTTTAAGAGAAAAACACTGCTCTGGCTGGAAAAAAAGCTGGCCAGCCAGCCGATTGTGACCAGCCGAACAAGCCAGTAATTGGTAGATAATGGAGAGAGAATACATATGACTGGATAAAAAATTATTTTGTAAACACTATCGATTGTGACCCACGAAAAAAATAGCGCGCTATTTTGCCGCTATAGCGCGCTAATAGCGTCCCAGATAGCTCGCCGCGACGATATCTTGCATTTTCACGCTATACGCGCTATTGTCGCTATAGCGCGCTATAGCGCCGCTATTGCCGCTATAGCGCCATAGCGCGCTAAATCGCCGCTATTGCTGTTTCATGTGCTGACAAAAAAAAACGAGGCAGAGTCAGATTTAGGCCCATCTTGAGCCCTCTAACCCTAATCCAGAGTACCCTCCGTTATTGTTGTTTCATGTTAGCTACTGAATATTTGAACCTTATGGATATTTAGACTGTATGGAAGTATGAAACTATGAATATGTTGCCTGTTTGGACTGTTTATTATTTTTTTGCCTGGCTGTATATAAATAGCGCGCTATAGCGGCGCTATAGCGGCGATATAGCGTGAGCAGCTATCTCACGCTGCGGCGCTATAGCGGTGCTATAGCGCGGCTATAGCGGCGCAATAGCGGCGCTATAGCGGCGCATAGCTCCCAGGAGTGGCCGCCGCTAAATTATATAGCGCGCGATTTTTTTCATGGATTGTGACCATAATTTTTATACGTAGTATCTAAAAAAATTAATAGGTATAGAAACTAAACTTATTTTTTAACATTGGGATTGCCTTAACCGTGTCCCATCCCATGATGCAGCAACTGGTTGTGGGCCCCCCTCAGGTAAAGCAGACAAGATTGGATTGCGCTGAGCATGGCATGGCCTTATCTTGACGTGGCAAACAGCTGGATAACTTACATCCTGTTCGTTTGATCGTATCAGTCATGATACAATATTTTTCTCTCACAACAAAACAGCATCAGCCAGCCTATAAGCCACATAAACGATCAAGCGAAAAGGCCGTTAGTGCTAGAGGTGGAGCCGAGGGTAGTAGGGTACGAGGTCGAGGCGCTTCCATCACCAACCACCGGCAGTCCGATTTGATGTACTACCGTCCTATACCCGGAGAGGCACGGAGCGATGGCAGTCGGTGCATGGCACCTCGGAGTGTGTTCTCCGCAATAGGCTTTGGGCCAGAAAGACAGCTGGGCAGCCACTACTCGGCACACATTAACGTATGGTCCAACATTAGACATCAATCCGCACTTCGGTCAGCCTTGCCCAAAGACGATCTTTCACGTGAAATGCATATGAAGTCCAACAAAAAAAACTCTAATTTAGAGGCACGAAGCGATGGCGGTCGGTGCATGGCACCTTGGAGTGTTCTCCGCAACAGGCTTTGGGCTAGAAAGACAGCTGGGCAGCCGTCACTCGGCACACATTAGCGTATGGTCCAACATTAGACATCAATCCACACTTTAGTCGGCCCGGCCCAAAGACGTTCTTTCACGTGAAATGCATATGAAGTTCAACAAAAACCTCTAATTTAGAGGCATGGAGCGATGCCGGACGGTGCATGGCACCTTGGAGTGTTCTCCGCAACAGGCTTTGGCCCAGTAAGACAGCTGGGCAGCCGCCACTCGGCATACATTAGCGTCTGGTCCAACATTAGACATCAATCCACACTTCAGCCGGCCCGGCCCAAAGACGTTCTTTCACGTGGAATGCATATGAAGTCCAACAAAAAAAAGTCTAATTTATCTTCCTCAACTATTGCGATTATCCGATTTTTTTTCCTTTATTTACAAAATCAGTTTTTTTATCCTGCCTCAACTTTTTGAAAATCGTTCATTTTTGCACCCTCAACGGTTTTAATGGTGGTTTTGTTGATATGGCGCCACGTCACAGGGAGTAAATTGGACTAAGTTAAAAGTTCAACGAGTAAAATTATATTATAATTTTTTATAGAATATATAAAAAAATCATAGAAAATTTGTTTTAGCTCAGAAAAGTATGAAACTAGATTTAGATTTTTTTTTCTAAAATCGTGCCTTTTGTTATAGTGCTTAGCTTCAAATATCTTGTTAATGTAACTTGGTTCTATCTGTATTAATATCATCACCTGTGTGCTAGATTTTCGTGTCACCTTATGTTCCATAATTCATTGCATTACAATGTATTTTAGGTATTTTATAAAAAAAATTATAGTCAGATTTATCTCCTTGAACTTTCAACTAACTCCGATTTACCCTTGTGACATGGCACCATACCAGTAAAATCGCCATCAAAACCATCAGCATGCAAAAAGAGAATGATTTTCAAAAGTTGAGAAAGGATAAGAAACCTTTTTTAGATCAGGGAGGAAAAATGAAAATTGAGTGATGTAAACTGGACTTCTTCAAGGTAAAAAAAGAACCTTGTTAAGGTACACCTTATTACTGAGGCCAGTCATGAAGGTGGTCCCACACTCTCTCATGTAAAAAGTGAAACACAACGTCCATAAATCGGCCTGTTCGTTTGACTTATAAACCGTACTTTTCAGCTAACGAACAATATTTTATTTTTCTCTCACAATAAATCAACCAACGGTACTTTTAGCCATGACTTATAAGTCAAGCAAACAGAGCTAATGAGGCTAGATACTTTCAAGCCGACCGAACTGAAATTTTGGGTTTTCAGTTTCCGAAGGTGTTTGGCAGAGCTTTTATTGAGAGGCTTTTCTGCAGGAGTCGGACCTGTTTCGGAGAAGCCACGGTTTAAGCCGATTGCTTCCATGTTCGGCTTCCGCGTGGGGTTTCTCGCATGGAGAACCGCGCACCCGATCGAAAACCGAAAAATCAAGTCTACGGCGACGGTTGCGGCCTGCGGCGTGACCTACCTAATTCTTGTACTGTACTACTTGCGTAGCACAAGCCACCAGGCCTGGCCCAAGGCCCAGCAGGTAGGCGATTCTGAATCTCGTAGAATTTCGGTGAAAATTCCATAACTGAAAACCTTATTACCAAGGCCCACCTTATTACCCAAGGCCCAGTCATGAAGGTGGTCCCGTACACAACGTCCCGTACACACGCTTCTGTAGTTCTGTGTCTTTTCTGCTACTCCTACCTTTCTTACATCATTAGGTAGCGCGTCCGTACGTTATTATGGACAACTAAATTTTTATACTAAAAACACATGATCGTACGATAAGATAACAATGCTGTAAAATTAAATACCGACGTTAAAGTGATATTTAATAAAAAAAGTAAAGTTTATGAAATTAACACAGTCACGGAGAGTACAGCGTCGTAGACTCACAAACTCTACTGTATAAATCATTCCGTGATGCGGCTAAGATAATGTTTTATATCGGCAAAAAGAAATCTCCGATATCTATTTCTTTCGTGTGCCAATAAATCCACGAATAAGTTCCGTCGCATCTCCATACCATCCTGTACATAGGTTCGAGTATATATATATAAATATTAGTGCATGTCACATGAGTAATACTGCCAACAAAGATTTGAAAACATCAAGAAAGCGACGTGGTTTCCTATCCATATAGGAAATTTAAGCTCTACCCCTATAATTTCAAATTCCTGTGTGTTGCAAATACAAAAAAAATACCTCGGTAACATACGTATGAACGACGTGTTTTCCTATCCATAGGAAAGTTTTTTTTTTGCTTTATACTCATAAAATTCCCATTTTTGTTATCTCATAAAATTCACTTTTGTTTAAAATTTCTTCTATATACCCGTTTTGGATTTCTATGGCGTAAATCTTCCTCCACTTATACATAACGGTAGCCATTCAAATTTTAGAAATTTGTAACAGTACAAGGCCACCAATTCTCCCAGCGTAACAATGTGCTAGAACCTGATAGACACAAGGAAAAGCATCTGGCTATAATCAAGAGATAAAAACAAATTCTACATTTTTTATTCCTTAAAATATAAGGGATAATTGTCTGTTGGACATCCAAAGTGATGGTCCTTTGCTGGCGGACACCCACTTTGGAGTATTTTGCCAGAAGACGCTCTGGTTCGGTGAAATTAGGCCACAGGACACCGCGGACCGGTTGCAGCCGGTTGAGGAGAGAGAACAGTGGTGAAATGACATTCTTGCCCCTGCTGCTCAAGGATGGCAACGGGACGGTTTCGGGTCAGATATCCGCGGGTTTCGGGTCTTGTGGGTTTGGGTTCGGGGATGATTTCTCACCCACGGTTTTTGGGTTCGAGGCCCCGAAACCAATCGGGTTTGGTTTTCCACCCGTGGATATCCAATGGATATCCGAAATAAATCATTTGAAATTAAAACTAATGTTTTATAATATGCTAATAATAACTTATTTACTTATATTATTAAATTTATTCTAAGTTGACTCATGAAAATATTTATTATTTGTTGCCTCTTGTTTATACATGTGAATATGTGTATATATATCATGCATATGTTTATAGAAAGTCCTTATTTCTCTTACTATGTTGCCATACAAAGCGGGTTTCGGGTATCCGTGGGTTTGGTTTTGGGGACGGATTATCACCCGAATCGGTGTTCGGTGCGGTTTTGGGTTTCGATTTTGGGTTTCGGGTTCGGGTGCACAGAGACTCCACCCAATTCGAATCCACCCCGTTGCCATCTCTACTGCCGCTTTCTTCTTCCTCTCTCCCTTTCTCTTTTTTCTATTTTCTATCCCCGCCACCCTCTCCGCCACCCGCACCCGTCGTCACTGACGCTCCAGCGGCGGCCATCAACCATGGAGCTGAGCCAACTGATGTACATCAAGGTGAACACGGACGTGATGCCGTACGTGACGCTAGTGATGTTGGGCGTGCAGGCGGTCAGATACAGCGTGCCCCTGATCACTGGCGCCGAGGCCCTGTTCGCCCACATCGCCGCGGGCTCTGACGACGTCGCCGTGCCGCCGTGGTACGAGGTGGACAAGAGCAGCCTGTATTGGTCCATCGACTGCATCATCAAGATCCTCATCCTCGCCACGTTCCTGCTGACGCTCCGGCTGGCATAGAAGGTGTGGCGGTCGCGCATCCGGCTGCTGACGCGGTCGCCGCTGGAGCCCGACCGCGTGCCGAGCGACCGAAAGGTGCTCGTCTATAGCCTCGGCGTGCACCTAGTGGGCTTCGCGGTGGTCCTGGCGGCGCACTACGTGGATGTGTACAGTCGGTCGGTGCGGGACGACGGGTCGTACATGGACGAGCGCGGGAAGACGCACGCGCTGCGGGAGTGGGCGGTGACGCTGGAGGAGTACATCGGCATGGCGCAGGACTTCTTCCTACTCCCGTAGGTGATCGACAACGTGGTGTGGTGGATCAACGGCAGGCCGCTGAAGAAGAGCTACTATGTCAGCGTGACGGCGGTGCGGCTGCTGCCGCACCTGTATGACTACATCAAGGCACTGGCCATCAACCCTACTTTACCAAGGAGTACGAGTTCGTGAACACGAGCCTAGACTTCTACTCCCGGTTCAGCGACGTGACCGTCGCTCTAGCCACCGCCGTGTACGTGCAACAGCGGTGGAACTACATAATCATTAGCAAGACCGTGAAGACGCAGCAGAAGAAGCTGCAGCACCTCAGGTCTAGGGTGTACGAGCGGCTGCCGTCCATGTCAGCGGAGGCACGGCACCGAAGCGGGCCATCGGAGGCGCAGTTGCCTGTGACGGCGTGATGCGTGACGGCGGGTGCGGGAGGCGGCGAGGGTGGTGGGGACAGGAAACATAAAAAAAGCGAAAGGGAGAGAGGAAGAAGAAAATGGCAGGGGCAAGAATGTCATTTCACCGCTGTTCTCTCCTCAACCGACAGCAACCGGTCCGTGGTGTCCTTTGGCCTATTTTCACCGAACTAGAGTGTCTTCTGGTAAAATGCTCCAAAGTCTATGTCCGCCAGCAAATGACCATCACTTTAGATGCCCAATAGACAATTATCCCAAAATAAAATCGCACATAACATTGGAGCATGTTTGGTAACCCTTCGCTTCATGATTCTCGACCGAAGCGAGCATTCGGGTGAGGAGATGAAAATATCGAGCACACACAACACACAAATTCTCTGTCAATTTTCCCTCATCGCCCATAGCTCTCTCCGCGGACAGTGTCCCTTCTCAGCAGCATGGCTATCCTTCTCAATAGCCAGCGTCACCACAACCTTTGACAAGTGTGACAATGAGTGATGTTGTAAATCAGAAATTTCTAGATATAGTTGGACTGCATGATGCAATGCGACTATGTAGAAACATGTAATTCGAACATGCATAGAAGAAAAACATTACCAGTTAGAGAATGAACAAAACAAAGCAATACAAATCATGCAAAACAAAGCCAGAAAACATGTTCGGAAACCCAAAAAGTCAGTGGCTTGTACATTGCTCCATAGCAATGGAAAAATAAAAATTCGAACAAACTGATATAGCCTACACCTGATATTTTCAAGTCTCCATCAGTACATATAAACATTTTTTTTAAAATGATGAGACAACATGCTAATATTAACCTCTTATTGCAACCAACATAGATGTTGCAACCCAGTAAACAGAAACCAACAACTCCCAGGATGGACTAACTTACATCATGAGACCATATCTTTTTCCCCATATTTTAACTTTCACTACGTCAACAAATGGACATGTCACATAATTTGGGTCTAACTTACATTATGAGTGAATTAAGCGCCCTAAAAATAACACAGTCAAACTCCAAACCATCTCACAGTCAACCTCGAATTACAGTGGCATTATTGAAAAGGCTTACACATTAGGACTTTCACAACCTCAAGGAACAACGAAAACGTGCATGTGAATCCACACAAATGCAACAGCAGTATGCATGATGGTATAGGCTATTCTGTGATTTAGTGATTTGATCCCTTCCAGATTCAGTGATTTATTTGATTTTAATGATGCTTTTTTAGATCATTTACTTAGACTTCAACTCCTGGTTTTTTTAGAACTAGCAAAGTTGTTTCCAATGATACCTATGCTTAGTGAGTGAGCGAGTAAGAAATAAGGAACATAAAATGAAAATTTATAGGTTCTATGAATACATGCATAGATATAAGTTGATTTAGCATCTAGACAGTTTGAATGTAGCTATAATAGTAAAGCATACCATTTTCCCCGTTGGGGCCAAGAAACATGCCATTATATTGAAAGAATTGGACAAACTCTCATTATATATTTGAATAATTTGGGAGAGAAATATTCATGTCAGACCATAAGACTCGGTTCCAAAATTGCAGTAGCATCTAAGGGAAACACCAGACATACAAATTCAAGTAACTATTTGTATCCTCCCTTTAGATATTAAAGACATAGAAAACAGAAGACATCATCAGTCTCTGGCTAGTTGCTTACACCATATCAATGTCACTGACACACTGAACTTCTAAGGTCTGCAGTGATGTTTGATCTTGAGTAAAACATTTTCAGGTTTGAACCAGCCGGAGTGAAAATCTGTGGCCGGTATTTTTCAGGTCACATGACAACTCAGTAACTATTATTGCTAAGATACAAATTCACACAAGTCAACAGCTAACCTTCCTTGTACATCACAACAATAAGTGATGCTGCAACTACACACATCTCTTATATTCTTTGGAGATAAGATCCAACTCATCAAGAACTATTACTACTACAACTATGGATGAATAAACTCATAGGTGCTGACACCAAGGGACTCACGCCTTTATCTAGGTGATGAATTAACACCAAGGGAGAACCAATACTGAGCTATTTGCTGCAACTGAACAAAGAAGATATGGGCTAGCTGATTAGGTACTTACATGTTCACCTGATGCAATACTGGTGCCGACGTGCTTGCCTGAACTGAGGTCCTAAACTCAGCTTTCTCTATTGCTATGATGTTCACCTGAAAAAAGAAATTGGTAACTCTTCCTTCATAGAACATCAACGATCAAAACACAGTGATCCAGTGGCTTTCTTCTTTAGTCTCTACATGGAATAGGAAACTCAGGTTTGACCATATCAACAACAGGAATGCAAGATGAGCAGAGCCAGCCAAGAGAGATAGCCACAGGAATGCAAGTGTGAAAGCCTCTTTTCCATACTAAGTGACAACCATACATTACTGTTTTCTACTTTTCCATGGTTTTTTTTAAGTTCTTGCTTAAGAGATTCCTACAACCACAAATGGTCTACTTAAGAGTTCGACGTTAGTGGACTATGATGACAGGGAGCAGATTGGAATTGGACAACCAATCAAAATCCATATACAGCAGGAAAGGATAAGAGTTGGCATACCTGCTTGGAAATAAAAAATCCGTACACAACAGGAAGGGAGAAGAGATGGCCAACGAAGACGTGATGTAGTAGCGTGTGGCCGGGCGCAGGCTGCGGAGACGGACGTGGCTACAGACAGCAGCGGGGTCGAGCGACGCGGGGTTGGAGCCCACCTACGCGTAGCCCGTCACCAAACCATGAAGACTGATATACAATTCATAAAAGAAAAATATACAACTTGTTTCTACGAATCATTATCACAGAGTATTGCATTAGTAAATTAGTGAATTGATTAAAATGATATATGTAAATAAATGTCTATTTTAAAACCATACATTTAAGCTAATATTGTGACTGATATTGTTGAATTAGTCTAAAACCTATGTAGAGAAACAATGTTGTTAGACTTAAAAAATTTTGATGCTTCAAGGGGAAATTTTCTTATCATGACTTTAAATTATTGAGATGGAAATGCAGAACAGCAAGAACCTGACATACTCAACACCTTGTTATTATTTTGCGTTTCTACTGTCATCAAGGAAACAAACATCGATTCCTCAAGAGGAACAAATGCATAGCCAAAACCTTTTCTACTGAAATCGTTTGATAGTTGTTAAACATCATAGCAAGCAAGCATTCAATGTATAAACAAGAGTGCTTAGAATAACTACTGGGCATCACCTGGTTCAGGCATATGAATTATGTCAGCTATGCTGGAACAATAGGATTCAGTGTCCGAAAAGGCTAGTTCAACAAAACAACAAAGCATGCCTCCAAATCAAGAGCATATGTCTATCAATTTGAACTCACTAAACTTTTGAAATTGATGAAAGGTAGTGAAATTTGAAAACACAGATGTCTCTTGAATAAAAACAGAAGGTCCGTCAATTGTTCCTACAAGTTTAGGAACTGTAGGATACACTAAATTTATTTTTCCCATGTTCGTGCTCTTATTAGCATCTAAACAGTCTTGATTTTGACTTGGCTACAAAGAATAGAAGCTCTTGAACAGTGTGGCAGAATCACCTGAAATAACTCACTTACGGAGGCGCTCGTCTTCCATCAGACACTAAGTACCCCAAAAGCAAGCTACAATGGGTGGGTTCCGTCGGGCACACCCCAAGGGAGAGCCCAAAATATCCACATTTTCCCCCAAGGATCCAATAACGAGAACGAGTTACAATACTTAATCCATTTTATACATCCAGAGTTCTTAGAAATTCTTTATTACATTGCCAAATTCAGAGTGCGAAATATTAAACAGCGGAATGATAATAAACATCTATCGACAAGGATCCGTCTGTGCCCATCAGAAGAATCCTTCACACAATGGGTACTCCTCACGTTGAACCTGCAACAGGGGTAAATAAACCCTGAGTACACAATGTACTCTCAAGACTTATCCGACTAGTGGGAATAATTTTCTGACTCCAAGGGATATGATAAGCTTTATGGTTTGCTAGGTTTCATTTTGCAGAAAGCAATGCTAATAGTGAATCATTATTTATGTTATTATTCGCAGTCATGATTAATTATTATCTAGCCATTCTATGTAAGCACATGTTCTACTTTCAAGCAAGAGTTGAGCAATAGTTCCATTTCTTCAACTTTCATCTTTCCATTCTTACTACGGTGCTAGAGTTTAGACAAGTCGTACCAACATGGCTACGATTCACGAATCAATGTGCCCAGCTAGGTACCCCGAAAACACAGGCCTCTCTTGTACCCTAGGCACAAGTAGGACCAACCCATCACTCTCCTGTCATGGGGTCTAGGTCCCCGTCCAAACTCGGACTCTAAGCCCCCGCTCCTACGTCCTGGACTTAGTGCGGTACTTAGACCTCCACCATCCTCGCCTCCCATTAGTCGGTATAGAAAGAGCCGGAACCCACGACAAGAGAGCGGCAAGTCTTCCCTGCGCCCATACCCAAGTATGTGCTTGGGATAATAAGTCTGTGACTTGCCTAGCGTCCAATACAACGATCGGTCCTTAACCAAAACAGACAGGGAAAAAGTGTAACCAAGCTATGCCCTGTTGGCTGCAGGACACAACCTCTTACACCCACCAGTACCCAAACCATATCCCTGCTCGGTCACCATTTTCCTTTCCACCATTTTATCATGAGTGATAATAATCACCTATTGTGAGTAACGACAAGTTACTCATGCTACCAAAATCCTAAGCATAGCAGCTACTCGACCTATATTAGTAGAACTCATAGGTAGATATATCTATGCAGGTAGTTTCCATAAAATGCATGTATGTAAATGCACATCATATATATATTCAGTGATCTTTCAAAATAAGGGTTATGCACCGGGGCTTGCCTTGGGCAGGTGGTGGGTCAACAAAGTTAGCAACGAATGGCTCTGGGGCTCCCTCCTATACGAGAACCTCCTCGTACTCCTCAATAATCTCCTCGTAGTCCTGTTCGTCCACAGGCATGAACTCTATCAACTCATGATCTACATGCATGAAATGATGATGCAACACTTAGTAATACGACAACAGCAACTCTTAAAATACGAATACAACTGTTAAGCTACTAAGGTAGTTCTATCGACTAAGGTGCTACGCTACCTATTGTTACCCCTAACAAGTATGAAATAAGGCATGTACTACCTTAGCAACTAAAGGCATTCTTACTCTTAATATCGATTTATTCTATATATGATAAAAAAAGGAGTACTAGCTACTCTATTTATCAACCTAATCTAGGGCTACAAAAATTATAGTGAACACATAATAATCTAATGAGCCTACTTGTTGGTGCAGAAAGTGACCAACAAGTTAATATTTGTAGCTTTACCGTACGTTGTGATCGGAGGTGGTCTAGCACTCAATGACACAGGGTTTATACTGGTTCAGGCAACGTGCCCTACGTCTAGTTTGAGTCGATTGGTGACTTTATTACTGAGCCCAGGTGCTCAAAGTTTGTAGTAGGGTTACAAACGAGAAGGAAAAAGATGGGGGTACAAGTGGTCTGGTCGGACTCTAGTCAGAGGGACCGAAAGTGACAAGAGCCCTGCTATGAGCTAAGTGTTCAAGCATGTGCTCGTGGTTCGAACATGGTGGCTCTGTGGATGTGTACTAGTGAACTTGATCGATCTAATGAATCTGAATCAACCTGACTCAAATCTCAATGTTGGAAGAGAGCGCATCCCCTTTTATAGATGAAGGGGATGGCCTTACAAGTGAAAGGGAGAGAGTACGTATGCTTCTAAGTCTTGTTGCCCACACCGATGGGTACAAGATGATGGTAGGCGCCCACAATACTGTTGAATGTCGGATGCACATGGGAGAATGTGTTGTCTTCTTCGGGTATGGCAGACGTCGGCGCCTGCCACACTGTTGATGCCAGGAGGCATGCAAGGGATTTTACTATGTTTGCCTGGTATTGTAAATACCGGTGCCCACAACACTGTCGATACCCAGAGGCATGTTGGGGGCCTTACCGTATGGGAGTTAACGACGCACACAATACTTTAGGGGAAAATGTCGGCGCCTATAACACTGCTTGTGCTCTATTATGCCAGGGAGGTGGCAAAGTACTGTTTTTGCAGGTGTACAGGGTACGGACCCCGGTATTATGGTTTGACTTGTGCGCCCTGCCTTACTTTCTCCATCCGTTTCCTGGTCCTTACTGAGCGGGCGTCCCCGGTCGGTTAGTCCCAGTCGGCTCTGATCGCGCCATTCGAAGAAGAGCAGTGAGCAGGGGTTCGACGCATCCCTGGTTGGAGACGCAGGTCGGAGTCAGAAGTAGTGCTTTGGCCAGGTCTTCCGGTCGGAGAGGCCGTTCGGAGGTGGGCTGGATACCGAAGCGAGCGCTCCAGTCGGAGAGGTGGGCCAGAGTCTGAAGACGGGCGTCGTTCCTTCTTGGCCAGACCTTCCGGTCGGTGATTGGATTGACCTTCTGGCCTGTCGTTTAGATACCCGGGCCGGCCCATAAGTTACGCGTTGTCTGCTTGGGCCAAGCCTTTGTTGGGAAGCCAGTCCATAAGGGACCCTAGGCTTATGAACCCAACACTACTATAAAATTTCATGGCCAAAGCTATCACCGATTTGTCACAAAAATTCCTACAATATTAAGCTAACTAATACTAAGCCTTCTAAATTGAATTTATGAATCTATCATTAGTACAGATAACTGTAAACTAACTACACTAACATATAAATAGTATTTTTGTGAACCTACCAAATTTTGTTTCACTATTTTTGGATACCTACAGTTTTTCTATAATTTTACAAAGATCAGCTCAAAACTAAATTGAATAAACATTTATTGATTCACTGGAAAAGGGAAACTGAATCCACAGCGCGGCCCGTGAGCAAGCGGCGTGGCCCACTCCCGTGCACGTGCTGGACACCAGCGTGGCCCATGCGCGTGGTGCACCGA
The DNA here is from genome assembly GCF_019320115.1 of Miscanthus floridulus. Lineage (NCBI taxonomy): Eukaryota > Viridiplantae > Streptophyta > Magnoliopsida > Poales > Poaceae > Miscanthus > Miscanthus floridulus. Next base: position 69,604,933 of record NC_089590.1, on the reverse strand, counting down.
CGTGGCCCACGGTGGAGCCCACGCGCGAGCTAGCCCTTTTGCAAAAGAGCCCCCGTTCTCTATCCTATTCGCAAAGCTCACTCAAACACTATGTAACTGAGTCATGGCGTTTGCATCTAGTACCCTACTCTTACTCGAATTCTTGTTTTTCATGGTCCCTGGTCGAAACTAAATAAGGCCGCGGCATCTCCAGCCAAACGCTGGCGAGCACGGACCACCTCGACCTCAATCGTCACCTCCCTAACACTCTATGAGCAAAGCTCAATCGATCGAGGTATCAAACACTAAAAACGGTGCAGCACATAGATGTGGCCATGCACCATGGTGGGGTCTGGCCATGGCAACACCGACGCCGGTGAATTTTCCTAGCCCAACACCTCTACCGCTACCCTTTATCCATCTACAGACTACGGGCAACAAGATAGAAGTCCTATTTGAATCGCTACTACACTCAAGCGCACCAGCCACGGAAACGACATCCCACCTAGTTCACCGGCGGCAGCGAACACGTCTCGGGCGACCTAGACCTCAAACAGTTCAACCACCTACCCTAGGAGCAAGAGGGCCTCACCAGAGATGTGTAGGACAGACTAGACGAAGTCTCGGGGCTCGGCAAGGTGGATGGCTATGAGCGCAGGGTGGCTCTGGTTCACGGTAAGCGCGGCGATGGCGTCCCCGGTGACCTGTTGCTCCACCGGCGAAACTGCTACATGGGCGAGGCAACCAAGTCAACACGACGCAAAGGCACCGCTCAATTCAAATAATGGAGCACGTAGCGACTCCCTAGCCGAGCACCAGCCTCGATGGCCATGGCGGACCACCGCGAGGAGAATGCCCCGCATTACCTCACTAGAGGATGAAAGCTCATCGGGTCGACTCCAATCATGAGCTAACTACCAGGGCTAGTTGGGTGCATGGTTAATTGGAAGGAGGTGGACTATGTAAGTCCAATTGGTTGGACGACGCCGTTCAGACTTAAAGGGGTTGACGGTGGGGGAAAACCTAATTTGACGACAGACGTCATACGGTAGCAGTAGTGGCAAGCCTGGCATGAAGCTAGACTCCAAATCAACCTCTAGACGTACGTAATTACAAGGATAGGGCCAGCTCTATGGGTTGGCCTTAGCACGGCTCGGTCGACCGGCGCGATGCCATTCAAGGCGACATGAAAGGAGCTTGGCTTGGCACAATCACTAATTGGGAGAGGACGGAAGCGACGGAAGACGGCACCACGTGCGCGTACGAGACCGGCACCACAACATGCGATCACAGTGCCTTGACTCGCAAGATGATGGTGGCCATGCCACATAATGGCATAGCGGCGCAGCGGCGCGTGCTACAGCGGCAACGATGATGCGACGTAGTGATGTGAGCGCACGTGATGTGACCACAAGATGCAGAGGCACGCACGCATGCCGGCGATGATGGCAGCGGGACCAACTAGGGTACTAGGCCTGCGATGACAGCGGCAGTGGCAGATCAGCTCAGGCAGATGTGATGGTGAAGCGAGCGACAGCAGCACAATGATGGGACGGCTGCGCAGTGATGCAGGTGGTGAGAGCGCACATGGGTGACCCAGCGAGGAGACGGCAGTGGCAGAGCAAAGCGGCTAGGCCCATCGGCCCTAGTGCCCTGAGTACGTGTGCTTGTTGGGCGGCCAGCGCGGTAGTGCTGAGTGCCGGGCACGGTGACCATGCCCCGATGCCGAAACCGACGGTAACGTGCCATGCACGATTTTAAAGCGTTCCAAAAATCAAACTCTATGATTCAAATGCCAAACCAGTTTTTCTATACTCAAGAGGGTACATAGGGCTACCAAACTTAGCTAAAGCATCTTGCCACTACTTAACCCAAATCTCCTACAAAAATTATTGAACTTAGCTTCGTCAAAGCATTTTCCGACTTAGGAATTCGACCAAATCTCGATCGGATTCACGTCGAATTTTATTTCCAAGCTATTCGATACGCAAGCCAGTGAATTCCGTTCTTGATTACAGGTATTTCACTGCCACCTATGAAGTTTGTACTACAAACTTTATTAAAGTCTCATATATGCGTTCTATAGCATTTTCGTTCAACAAAAATTCATCTAGAACCCTAAGTGATATAACGCGACATGAAATATAATATTCGTTTCGTGTTTCCGATGAATGTTTCAAGTTATGTATATTGGTCTACCACCTATATTACACACATTTACACCCAAATATGATGATCATGCAGTGTTTTAGCAAAAGGCTGTATAGTGTAACACCGAGGGTGTTACAAATCTACCCCCTAAAACAAAATCTCGAACCGAGATTTCTTGTGCCTAGTGTGGGAAGGAGATAGGAAATACATTTCAATGTAATAACTACCTATCAAAACTAGAGAGAAGGTGGGGGTAATGCTTCAATATATAGCTCTCTTGTTCCCACATGGCCTCATCCTCTGAGTGGTTCTACCACTGCACCTTGTAGAACTTCACCACATTGTTCCTTATCACTCTTTCCTTTTCGTCCAGGATTTTGATAGGCTACTCAATATACGTCAAGTCTGGCTGGAGGGGAAGCCCTTCAATTTCCACAGCTTCATGAGGCACCCGCAAATATTTCTTCAATTGAGATACGTGGAACACATCATGTACCACCGATAAAATATTGGGAAGCTGGAGACGATAAGCAACTGGGCCACACTGCTTCAAAATTTGGTAAGGACCCACGTATCGAGGAGCTAGCTTGCCATGGACACCAAACTGATGCACCCCTCTCATAGGACACACCATGAGGTACATATACTCCCCAACTACAAACTGCAAAAGCCTTCTTTGCTTGTCCGCATAAGCTTTCTGTTGGCTCTGAGCTGCCTTCAAGTGACTCTAAATAATGCTCACTTGCTCTCGAGCCTCTTTCATGAAATCAGGCCCAAAATATCCACGGTCTTTTACTTCAACCCAGTTAGTTGGTGTCCTACATTTCTTCCCATACAGAGCTTCAAATGGTGCCATACGAATGCTCTCTTGATAGCTATTGTTGTAGGAAAACTCAGCTAAGTTCAAGCATTCGTCCCACTTCTCCAGAAAAGAAATGGCTATCCCTACTGTGCCTTGGGAAGATATCTCCATGGATTTTGTTCTTGGTTTACCTCGAACCAAGTAGGGAAGGGATTCCATCTTTGTTGTGGTTGATCATTTTAGCAACATGGCACATTTTATCCCATGCCACAAGAATGATGATGCGTCACATATCGCTGAATTGTTTTTCAAAGAAATTGTATGACTACATAGGGTGCCACGAACCATTGTTTCTGATCGTGACACCAAATTTTTGAGTTACTTTTGGAAAACTTTATGGGGAAAACTTGGAACACGGTTGCTGTTCTCTACGACGTGTCATCCACAAACGGATGGACAAACTGAAGTTGTGAACCGTACTCTTTCAATGCTACTGCGAGCTATCCTCAAGAAGAACTTGAAACTTTGGGAAGAAAGTTTGCCACATGTCGAGTTTGCATACAACAGGGCAGTACACTCGACCACTAAATTTTGTCCATATGAAATTGTATATGGGTTTAAACCCACTGCTCCCATAGATCTTTTGCCTTTACCTATATAGGAACGTGTAAACTTCGATGCAAGCAAGCGAGCTAAGTTTGTCAAGAACCTTCATGATAGAGCTCGGACAAACATTGAAAAGATGATAAAGATGTATGAGAAGCACACCAATAAAGGACAAAGGAAGGTGTTATTTGAACCAGGAGACTTGGGTTGGGTGCATCTACGCAAGGACAGATTTCCTGAACAACGCAAAAGCAAGTTGTAAGCCCGAGCTGATGGTCCTTTCAAAGTGCTACGCAAGATCAACGACAACACTTATGAAATTGATCTGCCTAGTACTTATGGTGTGAGAACCAGTTTTAATGTGGCTGACCTATCTCCATTCTTTGGATTGGAAGAGTCGAGGACGACTCTTTTTCAAGGGGGGGAGGATGATGTGACCACGCCAACGTTGGGGACCTCTCCGACCACCTCGGTGGCCTTTCCGACCACCTCACCGACCTCTCTGACCACCTCGGCGACCACCTCGGTGACCTCTCCGACCACTTCACCAACCTCGGCAAACTCTTCGACCACCTCACTAGCTGATACACCACTCCAAGTCCCTACTGGACCAATCACCCGTAGCCGCGCCCAAAAGATACAGCAAGAGGTGCACGCGCTACTTTGTGAATTTCAATTAAACATTGATGGTAATTTCAAACTACCTAAGTTGTGCATGTTGTTATTACTCAGGTTCTCTAAGGAGGAAGACAAGGATACATCAAGGATGGATCAGAAAGAAGAGCTACGTTCGAGTCAACCCAACATGACAGAACCATCCAGATGAAACAATCATACCTTTTGTCTCCCAAAAGCTATGAAGGAAGGAGTTATGACCAAAATATTAAAGACTACACAGAAGCCCAGAAGACACGCAGGAACTGAAGACCACCTCATAAAAGCTCTAGCCAGTTGACCTTCCACCTCCCAACGTGGTTTCTTCGGTTCACATCTATCTTAGAGATTTCTCATAGTATAAATACCACCTCTACGCTACTAGAAAAGTACTTTTTGGATGATTTGATAATTCCAGTGATATTGTAGCCGAGCTACCGAGTGCTTACTCAAACCCTTGTTCTTTCTAGACTTGTGAAGAGATTCCTCTAGAATCCACTAGTTCATGCTTTGCGAGTTCCAGTACGGCTGCCCCGCCTTGTGTGGATTAGCTCCGGTTGTGGTTCTACGATCGTTCGGAGATCGAGTCAAAGTCTTCGTGGTCTCGGTGTCTCTCTCCCCGTCGCTTGGTCGCATCCAACCTTGGTCATGTATAAAGCTAGTTACTCCACTGTTCTTCAGCAAGTTACCCTTTTATTCCCGCTGTCTTGTTGCAAGTTATCTTGATCATGACCTACTGCCGTGAAGATCGGGCCAACCCCCGTACTGAAATAGTTCAGTACCTATCATCTGGTATCAGAGCTTCGGATTGACATGGTAGGTCTTGTCGTCATCCACATCGTTATCCTTGTTTAATCTACTTCATATATTTGTGTTTATTCATATCCTATAGTCCAAAGCCACACAAAAAATACCTATAACCATTTCGTGGTACTGTTACATTGTGTTTTGTGTTCATCGAGTTGCTAGTCACCACCGTTTATATATAAATTGAGTTGTTTCGTTCGTTACCGCTGTCAGTATTATAAAAAAATATAGATAAAAAAAGGAAAGATTAGTTTCAAAAAAAAGAGAAGTGAAAAGAAGTTGAAGGATCTGTGTTGCGATGTACTGCTGAAAATTTTAGTTTACATATTTTGAGTTGGTGGTAATCTTGTTAGCAGCAACGTCGTATCTTTGAGCACATCAAACCACTCGATTGGCAGTACCGTAGCCCTCCTTGTTATCCACCTATAGCTCCACCAAAAATCTGAACCGGGACATTCGATTTGTAATCCTTACGACCTCTCTACCACCTCCGTTGAAGCTTCCACACCAGCACCATCACGGTCTTTGAGATCAGGAAAGAACTTGGGTAAGTAAGAGGTGAGATTGTGTGTTTCCACAAATTTACCTATTCCACTTTTTTTTCTTGCAACTGGTCTAACATGGTAGGATCCAATTTGAGTGTTCATGGTGGGAACCATGGAGATGAAGAACCCCCTGTTGCACGGGTGAAACTACGCCAAATGGCCAACTCGCTCTTGGAAGCGATGGAGAGGATGTTCAACGAACGTCTCCCTGCAATGGGTGGTCGAGGTCCACAACATCAACATGAAGACAATTACTGTGAAGAATTTGGTTATGAAAATTCTGGTCTGGGTGCTGGATTTCATGGCCACGACGGCGATGGTCAAGGTGGTCAGGGTGGTCGGCATGCTGAATTTGATCATCAGCGTGGAGGAGGACTTGGGCGTGATCGTCGTGTATGATTTGAAGATGAAGATGAGGTTCATGATGAGTATGGGGCGGGATTTGATGATAATGAAAATCCTTTTGGTCACCATGGGTGTTTTGGACAGCCACATGAACATCGTCGTGGTGCTGGTCATGATGGGGAAAATTTTCGTGGTCATCGCAATAGAGATGATCCGGATAGCATTGCTCGTGTAAAGTTAAGTGTCCCAAAATTTTCAGGGAAAGAAAATGCTGATACTTATCTTGAATGGGAGGAGCAATGTGATCAGATTTTTAGAGTGCACAATCTTTCTGATCAGAGGCGTGTCAACCTTGCTTCTGTTGAGTTTTCGGGTTACGCTCTCACATGGTGGAACCAAGTTCAAGAAAATCAGCGTGTGTTGGGACGTGATCATATCAACACATGGGCTAAGATGAAGAGAGTGATGAGAAGATGCTTTGTGCCATCAAGCTATCAGCGTGACCTCCGCAATAGGTTACAAACATTGAGACAAGGATCAAAATCTGTTGATGACTACTTCAAGGAGATGGAGTTACTCTTGGTGAGATCTGGAATTAGAGAAGATGAAGTGTCAAAAATGGCAAGATTTTTGAATGGTCTCAATGAAGAAATTTCAGGTTTTGTTGAGATGTTTCCATATCATAATTTGCAAGACCTTGTTGATCAAGCTATGCGCACCGAGAGAAAAATTCAGCAAGAGGGACGAAGAAGGTCTTATGGGAGCCAATCAATTTCAGCCCCATGGCGTTGGCAGTAGTCCGGTACCTTTATTGGTGGGGGGAGATCACAAGGAGTTGCTACTAGGCCTTCTCCATCCATTGGTGCAGCAAAGACAACAGTTTCTACTGCTTCTTCACCTGCAATTCAGCAAGAACAGCGATGTCCTGCTGCAAGCACAGCAACCCCTTCTGTTGCATCAGCTACTTCTTCTTCTTCCCATACCCGAGGCATTATTTGTCACAAGTGCCAATGTTAAGGACATATTGCTGCTCAATGTCCTAGTCGAAGGACCATGATTATAAATGAGCAAGGTGAATGGGAATCTGAAAGCGGACCTGAGGAAGAAGCTCCAATATATGATGAAGAAATTATGCAAGATAAAGGTGATGAAATTCAACCTGATGATGGAGACAACGATTGTTTCATTTCTCGCCGAGTGCTTAGTGTTACTACTGTCCAAGAAGAGAATAATCAGTGGCACAATCTTTTTCACACCTGGGGTATGATCAAGGACAAGTCGTGTCAAATCATTGTTGATAATGGCAGCTGCAATAATATTGCTAGTCGAGAATTAGTTGAAAGATTGGGACTGAAACAGCGGCGCCACCCTTCTCCATACAAGATGCAATGGTTAAATGATTGTGGTGCGCTGCATGTAACAAATATTGTGACCGTTCCATTCTCCATTGGGCGGTACAATGATCATGTGGAGTGTGATGTGGTTCCAATGGAAGCATGCCAATTGTTGTTAGAAAGACCTTGGTTGTATGATCGAGATGCTCAGATTTGCGGTCGCACCAACAAGATTGTTCTCATGTACAAAGGAGAGCGCATCACTTTACTTCCCTTGTCACCGGAGGAGATTGTGAGAGATGATCTAAAAAGAAAACATCGAGCAAGCGAGAACCACTTACGAGTGACACACAAACATAGTGAAGGAGTGTTTCCAAAACCAAATAAAACTCCACAGCTGCAAAGAACCGAGCCAAAGGGAAAAGAGGGTTTAGTGATGATGGCTAGGAAGGGGGATTTAAAAGAATTGAGTGAACCCAATGCTATGTTCTATGTACTCCTATACAAGGACAATTTTCTTGTCACTAACAACTTACCCTCTACTTTGCCTAGTGTTGTTTTTGATGTGTTACAGGAATATGAAGATGTGTTTCCGGATGAAGTGCCACCAGGACTACCACCTAAGAGAGGAATCAAACATCAAATTGATCTTGTGACCGATGCTTCACTCCCAAACCGTGCTGCCTACTGCACCAACCCGAAAGAAACCAAGGAGATTCAGCGACAAGTGGAAGAATTGATGAGAAAAGGGTACGTACAAGAAAGTCTATCACCTTGTGATGTTCCTGTCCTTTTAGTGCCTAAGAAAGATGGGTCTTGGCAAATGTGTGTGGATTGCCGAGCAATAAATAACATTACCATAAGGTATAGACACCCCATCCCCCAGTTAGATGATATGCTTGTTGAACTTAGTGGTGCTATCATATTCACTAAAATTGATTTAAGAAGTGGATACCACTAGATTCGCATGAGAGAAGGAGATGAATGGAAAAACTTTCATGTGCATAATGGGTTTTTGTTTCGAGCTAACAAACTATGTATTCTAGAGTGCTCTGTTCAAATTTTACTTGTGCAGGAAGCCCACGCAGGAGGACTCATGGGCCATTTTGGCGCCAAGAAGACAGAACAAGTCCTTACCGACCACTTATTTTGGCCAAAGATGAGAAGAGATGGGGAGAGACATGTTCTTCGCTGTGAATCATGCCACAAAGCTAAGTCTCGTGTGAACCCTCATGGGTTATACACTCCTCTGCCTATCCCTACTGTGCCTTGGGAAGATATCTCCATGGATTTTGTTCTTGGTTTACCTCGAACCAAGCGAGGAAGGGATTCCATCTTTGTTGTGGTTGATTGTTTTAGCAAAATGGCACATTTTATCCCATGCCACAAGAGTGATGATGCGTCACATATCGCTGAATTGTTTTTCAAAGAAATTGTACGACTACATGGGGTGCCACGAACCATTGTTTCTGATCGTGACACCAAATTTTTGAGTTACTTTTGGAAAACTTTGTGGGGAAAACTTGGAACACGGTTGCTATTCTCTACGACGTGTCATCCATAAACGGATGGACAAACTGAAGTTGTGAACCGTACTCTTTCAATGCTACTGCGAGCTATCCTCAAGAAGAACTTGAAACTTTGGGAAGAAAGTTTGCCACATATCGAGTTTGCATACAACAGGGCAGTACACTCGACCACTAAATTTTGTCCATTTGAAATTGTATATGGGTTTAAACCCACTGCTCCCATAGATCTTTTGCCTTTACCTATATAGGAACGTGTAAACTTCAATGCAAGCAAGCGAGCCAAGTTTGTCAAGAACCTTCATGATAGAGCTCGGATAAACATTGAAAAGATGACAAAGATGTATGAGAAGCACGCCAATAAAGGTCGAAGGAAGGTGTTATTTGAACCAGGAGACTTGGTTTGGGTGCATCTATGCAAGGACAGATTTCCTGAACAATGCAAAAGCAAGTTGCAAGCCCGAGCTGATGGTCCTTTCAAAGTGCTACGCAAGATCAACGACAACGCTTATGAAATTGATCTGCCAAGTACTTATGGTGTGAGTACCAGTTTTAATGTGGCTGACCTATCTCCATTCTTTGGATTGGAAGAGTCGAGGATGACTCTTTTTCAAGGGGGGAGGATGATGTGACCACGCCAGCGTCGAGGACCTCTCCGACCACCTCGATGACCTCTTCGACCACCTCGGCGACCTCTTCGATCACCTCACCGACCTCTCCGACCACCTCGGCGACCTCTCCGACCACTTCACCGACCTTGGCAAACTCTCTGACCACCTCACCTACTGATACACCACTCCAAGTCCCTACTAGACCAATCACCCGTAGCCGCGCCCAAAAGATACAGCAAGAGGTGCACGCGCTACTTTGTGAATTTCAATTAAACATTGATGGTAATTTCGAACTACCTAAGTTGTGCATGTTGTTATTACTCAGGTTCTCTGAGGAGGAAGACAAGGATACATCAAGGATGGATCAGAAAGAAGAGCTACGTTCGAGTCAACCCAGCATGACAGAACCATCCAGATGAAACAGTCATACCTTTTGTCTCCCAAAAGCTATGAAGGAAGGAGTTATGACCAAAATATTAAAGACTACACAGAAGCCTAGAAGACGCGCAGGAACTGAAGACCACCTCATAAAAGCTCTAGCCAGTTGACCTTCCACCTCCCAACGTGGTTTCTTCAGTTCACATCTATCTTAGAGATTTCTCATAGTATAAATACCACCTCTACGCTACTAGAAAAGTACTTTTTGGATGATTTGATAATTCCAGTGATATTGCAGCCGAGCTGCCGAGTGCTTACTCAAACCCTTGTTCTTCCTTGTTCTTCTTGGACTTATGAAGAGATTCCTCTGGAATCCACTAGTTCGTGCTTTGCGGGTTCCAGTACGGCTGCCCCGCCTTGTGTGGATTAGCTCCGGTTGTGGTTCTGCGGTCGTTCAGAGATCGAGTCAAAGTCTTCGTGGTCTCGGTGTCTCTCTCCCCGTTGCTTGGTCGCATCCAACCTTGGTCAGGTATAAAGCTAGTTACTCCACTGTTCTTCAGCAAGTTACCCTTTTATTCCCGCTGCCTTGTTGCATGTTATCTTGATCGTGACCTACTGCCGTGAAGATTGGGCCAACCCCCGTACTAAAATAGTTCAGTACCTATCAAGTTGCTCCCAGAAGCGAGAGATAAAAACTGACCCTCTAGCAGAAACAATAGTAAGGGGGACTCCATGCAGGGTCACAATCCAATCCAAATACAACTCGGCATACTTTCTGGCAGAATACATGGAATTCACTAGGAGAAAATGAGCTAACTTGGTAAGGCAATCCACAATGACCCAAATAGAGTTATAGCCCTTGGACGTGCGGGGTAAACCCATAATGAAATCCATAGAAATATCTTCCCATTCCACACAGGAATGGGCAAGGGCTACAAATATCCTGGAGTACGCATGTGGTCGGCCTTAACTCTCCCACAAGTGTCGCACTCCGTGACATACTAGGTGATGTCCTGCTTCATGTTGGACCACCAATACAAGTGGCGCAAATTATGATACATCTTATTGCTGCCAGGATGGAAAGACAGCTTTGAATGGTGAGCTTCATTCAAAATCTTCCTTCTCAGCTCCTCATTTGATGGAACCACCAATCTATCCTTGTATCTCACTACTCCTTGCTCATCAATACTAAACTGAGGACCACACCCTTCGGCCATCAATTTCTTGATGTGAGGAATTTCTAAAGGGTCTTGCCTTTGATCTAGAACAATCTACTCAATCAATTCTGAGACTAAGGCAACGTGAGCTAGCACCTCAGCATGGTTGAGAGACAAAGGTGTTTCTTCGGCCTGATATGACTTTTGGCTCAAGGCATTAGCTACCACCTTGGCCTTTCATGGGTGGTAATATACCTTCAAGTTATAATCCTTGATCAATTCCAACCATCTCCTTTGCCTCATATTCAACTTAGACTGAGTGAAAATATATTTGAGGCTCTTATGGTCTGTAAAAATATGTAATTTGTTGCCCAACAAATAATGCCTCTAAATTTTTAGAGCGTGGACCACAGCAGCCATCTCTAAATCATAGGTGGGGTAATTCGATTCGTGCTTTTTCAGTTGGCGCGAAGCGTAAGCTATCACATGCCTATCCTGCATAAGCACACACCCTAACCCCATCTTCGAGGCATCACAATATACATTAAAAGGTTTGTCAATATCTGGTTGGGCCAAGACAGGAGCAGTGGTCAGAAATTTCTTCAAAGCTTGGAAGGCTTCTTCATAGGCTGGGCTCCAATCAAACTTGGCTTCTTTTTGGAGCAGTTTGGTCATCGACTGAGCTATCTTGGAGAAGTCTAGAATGAAACGCCGATAATACCCAGCTAGACCAAGGAACTAATGAATCTGGTGCACTAACTTGGGAGACTTCCAATTTAGCACATCTTGCACCATGCTGGGGTCAACAGAGATACCGTCAGGTGTCAAAACATGCCCCAAAATCTGCACTCGATCTAACCAGAATTCACACTTGTTGAATTTAGCATACAACTTGTGTTCCCTCAATCGAGCCAGTACTATCCGAAGGTGTTGGGCATGCTCTTCCTTATTCTTAGAATATATCAGGATATCATCAATGAATACCACTACAAACTTGTCCAACTCTGGTATGAAGACTGAGTTCATCAGGTACATGAAGAATGCAGGAGCGTTGGTGAGACCAAAAGACATGACTAGGTATTCATACAACCCATACCTAGTAGAAAAGGCTATCTTTGGTATATCTTATGGTCTAATCTTGATTTGATGATAGCCTGAATGGAGATCAATCTTGGAGAACACCTTGGCACCAGCTAGTTGATCGAATAAAGTATCAATACGAGGTAAAGGATACTTGTTCTTAATGGTTACCGCATTAAGAGGGCGGTAATCCACACACATCCGAAGAGTGCCATCCTTCTTCACAAAAATGGTTGGACAACCCCATGGTGAAGAGCTAGGACGGATGAAGCCCTTTTGCAACAATTCTTCCAACTGCTTCTTTATTTTAGCCAATTTCTTCGGAGCCATGCGGTACGGACATCGGGAGATAGGAGCAGTACTAGGCTCTAGCTCAATGGAGAATTCCACCTCTCTATCCGGTGACAACCTAGGTAGATCTTCAGAAAAAACATCTAGGAACTCACATACTATCGGAATAGAGGCAAGATCAGGAGAGGCTTCAGCATGAGCAGCAACAGGTAAGACATCTGAGGGTACAAGAAGAGACATCCTATCCTCATAAGAAGGAAGATGTAACTCAACAACTCTCTACTTCAGATCCAAGACTACGCCATACACCCACAACTAGTTTATTACCAGAATTGCATCAATGCCTTGCCCAGGCAGTATCATGAACTGGAGACAGTAAGTGTGAGTGGCTAATACTAAGCTCACTGTGTCCGTCTGAGTATTAACGCACATCTACGCATCTGGAGTACTGATTCTATAGGCAAACGGTATATCCATAAGAGGTATGTTGTGCGATTGTGCAAATCCCATGCTCATGACGAATGTGATGCACCAGAATCAAACACACACATAAGTTGGATGGGAATCAATGGTGAACATACCAGCCATCATTGGTTCATTTTGTAATATTTCCTCAGCCTCCATGAAATTAACCTATCCAGATCAGCTGACTAGCATTTTCTTCTTGATCACTGTCCGCTTGATTAGCCTAGAGTTAGCTGATGGTTGAGTAGACTGGGTTGGCTAGTTTTGCGGACACTCCCGGGCATAGTGGCCTTCCTTGCCACATTTGAAATAAGCACCAGGCTTGTTCCCCTATCCTAGACGAGGTGGGACCTACTATCCCTGGGGCTGCTGATGTTGCACCTGCTGAGTGGGTGCACGATACTAAGTGAAAGGAGCCTAAAAAGTCTATTGAGGCTGTCGAAACGAATGCCCGCCTGAAGATTGATAGGGCACCCGTCTGACAACCTGTACTTTTTGAGCATGGGGGTGGCTAGAAGACCCAGTAGCCACCTGCTTGCGCTTCCATTCTGCCTAGGAATCCCGCTGCAAGCCCTCCATGGTGATAGCAGCATTCATCATCGCCCTAAAGGTCTTATAGTTCCCAGTATACAACTCCTTCTGTAAGCTTTAAGCGAGGTCGCGATAGAAGCAATCCCTCTTCTTCTCATCTGTATCCACATGGGTTCCAGCATACTAGGACAAGTGATTGAACTTATTGACGTAGTCCATCACTAACATACTACCTTGCCAAAGGTCTAGAAACTCCGTCAGCTTCCTGTTGAGAACACCCGTAGGAATATAATATTCCCTGAAGGCTGTAGTGAACTCCTGCAAGGTCACCCGATGATTTGGCTGCTGCATGGCATTGAAGGTATCCCACCATGCACTCACATATCCCAATAGTTGTTGCGCCGCAAACCGCACCTTCTGCTCATCAGTCACGGTGAGCAACATAAACTTTTGCTCTAGAATGCGAAGCCAATGCTCCGTATCTAGAGGCTCAGCCGACGGTGTGTATGTGGGTGGGTGCGTCTTTAAGAAATCTTAATAAGAGCAGGGTCCCTTAGGACCGCGAGCACCACCCCCGTTCCCACCATTCCCCCCCCCCGTGGCCTCCACTGGCAAAGCCACCGACAGCCTATGCCAGCATCTCCATGGCATGGGCTGACTCGCAACGAGCAGCCAACAGCTCCGCCATCATCTCTGCATGAGTCATCGGAGGTGGTGGTGGCGGCGGAGGAGGAGCCAGAAGTGGAGCCTCATGGCTCTCCCCGTTGTCGTGCTCATTGGCCCGGCCACTTTCACCTTGGCCTTCGCCAAGACCGTGGCCCGCCCCAGCACTGGTGCTCCCATGACTGGACCTTAGGTTCATCTATAACAGATAGGAACCATCCACTTAGAACAACCCTCTAGATCAGAAAAAAGGGATTAGAGAAATGACAAGTCATTTATTAAAGCATTCTTTTAATTTATCCTATCAATTTACTAATCCAATTTATACGTGTAGGGGGAAAATTTTAATTTAAGCAAAATTCTATTATCATGATGCATGCATCGGCCTATACGTTCACTCAGGCGGAATATAGCGGCATTCGCAAAATTTCGGCACATCGCACACTCACTTTCCGATATGCTAAGCGATTTCTTACGCAACGTAAGTCAGTGTACCTACAAAAAACTGATTAGATAAAACCAGTGCCGCTATCCTAGATAGACCATATTGCTAGGGCTAATACTTATTTAGATAATTTTAGCGCATTCTACTTTTTCGCAAAACTTTTGTTGATCAAATTTTAGGTTTTTGGAAAAGAGTGATGAACTCGTAAACTCATTATTGGCTCTGGTACCAACTGTGGCAGAACTGTCTGAAATAACTCACTTACGGAGGCACTCGCCTTCCACCAGACACTAAGCACCCCGAAAGCAAGCTACATCGGGCGGGTTTCATCGGGCACACCTCAAGGGAGAGCCTGAAAGATTCACATTTTCCCCCAAGGATCCAATAACGAGAACGAGTTACAGTACTTAATCCATTTCATACATCCAGAGTTCTTAAAAATTCATTATTACATTGCTAAATTCAGAGTGCGGAATATTAAACAACGAAATGATAATAAACATCTATCGACAAGGATCTGTCTATGCCCACTAGAAGAATCCTTCACACAATGGGTACTCCTCAAGTTGAACCTACAACAGGGGTAAATAAACCCTGAGTACACAATGTACTCGCAAGACTTATCCGACTAGTGTGAATAATTTCCCGACTCCAAGGGATATGATAAGCTTTATGGTTTGCTGGGTTTCTTTTTGCAGAAAACATTGCTAACAGTGAATCCTTATTTATGTTATTATTTGTAGTCATGATTAATTATTATCTAGCCATTCTATGTAAGCACCTGTTCTACTTTCAAGCAAGAGTTGAGCAATAGTTCCATTTCTTCACCTTTCATCTTTCAGTTCTTACTACGGTGCTAGAGTTTAGACAAGTCGTACCGACATGGCGGCGATTCGCGAATCAATGTGCCCAGCTAGGTACCCCAAAAACACACGCTCTGCTTGTACCCTAGGCACAAGCAGGACCAACCCATCACTCTCCTATCATGGGGTCTAGGTCCCCATCCAAAGTTGGACTCCAAGCCCCGCTCCTAAGTCCTGGACTTAGTGCGGTGCTTAGACCTCCACCATCCCTGTCTCCCATTAATCAGTCAAGAAACAGTCGGAACTCACGACAAGAGAGCAACAAGTCTTCCATGCGCCCATACCCAAGTATGTGCTTGGGATAATAAGTCTGTGACTTGCCTAGCGTCCAATGCAACGGCAGGTCCTTAACCGACACAGACAGGGAAAAAGTGTAACCAAGCTATGCCCTGTTGGCCGTAGGACACAACCTCTTACACTCACCAGTACCCAAACCATATCCCTGCCCGTTCACCATTTTCCTTTCCACCATTTTATCATGAGTGATAATAATCACCTATTGTGAGTAACGACAGGTTACTCATGCTACCGAAATCCTAAGCATAACAGCTACTCGACCTATACTAGTAGGACTCATAGGTAGATATATCTATGCAGGTAGTTTCCATAAAATGCCTGTACGTAAATGCACATCATGTATATATTTAGTGATCTTTCAAAATAAGGGTTATGCACCGGGGCTTGCCTTGGGCAGGCGATGGGTCAACAAAGTCAGCAACGAACGGCTTCGGGGCTCCCTCCTGTACGAGAACCTCCTCCTCGTACTCCTCAAAATCTCCTCATAGTCCTGTACGTCCGTAGGCACGAACTCTACCAACTCGTGATCTACATGCATAAAATGATGATGCAACACTAGTAATACGGCAACAACAACTCTTAAAATACAAGTACATATGTTAAGCTACTAAGTTAGTTCTACTGACTAAGGTGCTACGCTACCTATTGTTACCCCTAACAAGTATGAAACAAGTCATGTACTACCTTAGCAACTAAAGGCATTCTTACTCTTAATATCGATTTATTCTATATATGATAAAACAAGGAGTACTAGCTACTCTATTTATCAACCTAATCTAGGGCTATCAAAATTACAGTGAACACATAATAATCTAATGAGCCTACTATAAAAATTTCATGGCCAAAGCTATCACTGATTTGCCACAAAAATTCCTACAATATTAAGCTAACTAATACTAAGCTTTCTAAATTGAATATATGAATCTATCATTAGTATAGATAACTTTAAACTAACTATACTAACAGATAAATAGCATTTTTGTGAACCAAACAAATTTTGTTTCACTATTTTTTGATACCTACAGATTTTTCTATAATTTTACAAAGATCAGCTCAAAACTAAATTGAATAAACATTTATTAATTCACTGGAAAAAGGGAAACCGAATCCACAGCGTGGCCCGCGAGCGAGCGGCGCGGCCCACTCCCACGCACGCGTAGGACACCAGCGCGGCCCACGGTGGAGCCCGCTCGTGAGCTGGACCTTTTGCAAAAGAGCCCTCGTTCTCCATCCTATTCGTGAAGCTCACTCAAACACTATGTAACTGAGTCATGGCCTTTGCATCTAGCACCCTGCTCTTACTCAAATTCTCATTTTTCTAGGTCCCTAGCCGGAACTAAATAAGGCCGCGGCATCTCCAGCCAAACGACGGCGAGCACGGACCTCCTCGGCCACAACCATCACCTCCCTAACACTCTACGAGCAAAGCTCAATCGATCGAGGTATTAAAACACTAAAAACGGTGCAGCGCGTAGATGTGGCCATGCGCCACGGCGGGGTCTGGCTGTGGCAACACCGACGCCAACGAATTTTCCTAGCCCAACGCCTCTACCACCACCCTTTATCCATCTACAGACTATGGGCAACAAGATAGAAGTCCTATTTGAATCACTACCACACTCAAGCGCGCCAACCATAGAAACGACATCCCACCAATTCATCGGCGGCAGCGAACGCATCCCGAGCGACCTAGACCTCAAACGGTTCAACCACCTACCCTAGGAGTAAGAGGGCCTCACCAGAGACGTGTAGGGCAGATTAGATGAAGTCTCAGGGCTCGGCAAGGTGGTTGGCCACGAGCGCGGGGTGGCTCTGGTTCACGGCAAGCGCGGCGATGGCGTCCCCAGTGACCTGCTGCTTCGCCAACGAAACCGCTACACGGGCGAGGCAACCAAGTCAACACAACACAAAGGCACCGCTTAATTGAAACAACGGAGCACGGAGCGACGCCCTGGCCAAGCACCCGCCTCGACGGCCATGGCGGACCGCCGTGAGGAGAATGCCCTGCATTACCTCACTGGAGGATGAAATCTCGTCGGGTCGACTCCAATCACGAGCTAACTACTAGGGCTAGTTGGGTGCACGATTAATTAGAATGAGGTGGACTACGTAAGGCTAATTGGTTGGACGACGCCGTTCGGACTTAACGGGGTCGACGACGGGGGAAAACTTAATTTGAAGATAGACGCTGTACGGTAGCAGCAGTGGCAAGCTTGGCGCGAAGCTAGACTCCAAATCAACCTCCAGACGTGTGCAATTACGAGGATAGGGCTAGCTCTGCTGGTTGGCCTTGGCGTGGCTCGGTCGGCCGGCACGATGCCATTCAAGGCGACGTGATAGGAGCTTGGCTCTGAGCAATCACTAAATGGGAGAGGACGACAGCGACGGAAGATGGCTCCACATGCGCGTACGAGGCCGGCACCACAACGTGCGACCGCAGCGCCTTGACTCGCAAGACGACGACAGCCATGCCACGTAACGGCGCAGCGGCAGCGATGGCATGACACAGTGATGTGAGCGCAAGCAATGTGACCACGCGATGCAGAGGCACGCGTGCGTGCCGGCGACGACGACAGCGGACCAACCAGGGCGCCGAGCCTGTGATGACAGTGGTGATGGTAGAGCAGCTTAGGCGGGCATGATGGCGAAGCGGGCGATAGCTACATAGTGACAGGACGGCTGCGCAGCGATGTAGGCGGTGAGAGCGCACACGGGCGACCCAGCGAGGCAGACGACAGCGGCGGAGCAAAGCGGCTGGGCCCACCGGCCCCAGTGCCCCGAGGGCGCGTGCTTGTTGGGCGGCCGGTGTAGCAGCGTTGAGTGCCGGGCTCGGTGACCACGCCCCGACGCCGAAACCGACGGTAACATGCCATGCATGATTTTTAAAAGTGTTCCAAAAATCAAACTCGATGATTCAAATGCCAAACCAGATTTTCTATACTCAAGAGGGTACATAGGGCTACCAAACTCAGCTAAAGCATCTTGCCATTACTTAACCCAAATCTCCTAAAAAATTGTCGAACTTAGCTTCGTCGAAGCGTTTTCCGACTTAGGAATTCGACCAAGTCTCGATCGGATTCGCGTCGAATTTGATTTCCAAGCTATTCGATACACTAGCTAGTGAATTTCATTCTCGACCGCAGGTATTTCACCGCCACCTACGAAGTTCGTACTACAAACTTTATTAAAGTCTCATATATGTGTTCTATATCATTTTCGTTCAATAAAAATTCGTTTAGAACCCTAAGTGATATAACACGACATGAAATATAACATTCGTTTCGCGTTTCCGATGAACGTTTCAAGTTACGTACATTGCTTTACCACCTATATTACACACATTTACACCCAAATATGATGCTCATGCAGTGTTTTAGCAAAAGGCTGTACAGTATAACACCGAGGGTGTTACAAACAGGTTGTAGTATCACGATTTGCTAACTCAGCAAATAAATTGACCAGTATAAAAAACCTTGTGAAATTCAGGGTGCAGATCTATTTACCAGAAAATCACAAAAGTAACTTGAGTTCTCAGTTTCAGGTTGATATAGTCAGACAAGCAACAAAGTAACTCTATATGAGATAGGAGATTGATAGTTAGTGTGACATAATTGCTATTGGACACTCTTAAGAAGAGAATATAGCTGCAGATTGAAGTGAATTTAGATCTCCTGATTTCTTTTGAGAAATAGAGACAGTCATTGAAGTAAAGAGATTTCTATTTCTTTTGAGAAATACAGAGTCATCTGCAGGCTGACTGAACTGCTCACAGAACAAATAAAAGCCCATGAGATTAAACATATATAGGAGATATGTTAAATAAATGGTTGGTGTTTGCAAGGTACGAGTATGCTTACTGTGTGGGGAAGCTAAATTGGTACTATGAAAAAATGCAAACATGAAGATGCCCACTATCCTGCAACTTTGACAGCACTACAGTACCAAGGGACAAAATATAGAACTCTTTCAGCTCAGCGAGAGTAAAGTCACGAATTTGCAAATGAGAAAAACAAAACACCCCCTCGTCAATAGAAAATACAGAGTTTGTTCACTACATCATTAGGCTACTTGACTTACTTACTATTTAGTAGAGACCATAGCATGGCAAACTTAACTGCAGTACTGCACATAGGTTTTCATCAAGGTGGTCTGTCGGAAACCAGAGTCTCTAAAATGAACAAATAAGCTTGGACTGTATCCGAAAACAACATCAAGTTTTGCAAGTTGCATGGTGTGAAGTTAACATCACAAAGCAAATTAACTTCTGGGTGTGCACATGTCCGCATCAGATCTGGGTCCTCGGCTTCGCACAGAAGGGAGAGCAGGGAAGGGCTGGGCATACCTGTCGGCTTCGAACGGGAGGGGCCGCACCCTAGAGGCGCGGCGGCCGCGTCAGCCCCGCACCGCCGGGGGCCGGCTAGCCCGACCGGGCGTCGCCCCGAATGGCCGCTGCGAGCTGGCTGGCTGGCCGCCGCCCCTGGTTGGCTGGTTGGAGGCCGCGCACGGACCACCTGAGCCGCCGGGATGTCACGCACGGACGCCTGCACCGCCTCTGCCTCCGGGATGCAGCACCGGGACGCCACGCCGCCTATGCTACCAGGAAGGTGGCCTCGCGGGGCAGGGAACGGCGGTTTTGCGAGCAGTAGGGAAGGGCGAGCCACGGACGTGAGGGTGGGGCAGGGAAAGGCGAGCTGGGCGTGATTGGTGGACGTGATCTCGCGAGCGTGATTGAAGGATGTGGGAGCGAGCGCGCGGGGAGGCGGTCGCACGGAGCGCGCAGGGAGGATGTGGGAGCGAGCGCGTGGGGACGCGGTATCGCTGCAGGCAGCAGACCGACGACCCAAAACAAATGTCGCACCAAAAAATATCTAATGCTTTGTTCTTTTTAGTTGTAACATATGTACACACACATGTGTGTGTATATATATATATATATATATATATATATATATATATATATATATATATATATATATATTGCAGGAGACCATGCCGCCAGCCTGCAAAAATCTGGCCGTCGATTCCCCGAGCAAAGGCCCGCGATTAATGCCTCCGCTTCAGTCGCTGCTTTGCCTCTATGGCAGAGAGTCCGCGTCCACTCACCTCAGCTAGGGTTTCGGACTCGAGGCCATTCCTCATCCTCCTTCCCCAAGTCGATCCCCAGACGGGCATCCCCCGAGCCCCGACGCTCCAGGCGGCCAGCCCCCACCTCCCACCTCCCAGCGCCCCTCGCCGTCAGCCGCCCCCACCCCCGTCGCCCCCACCGCTGCTTCATCACCTAGTCCTGCCGCCGCCGCCACCCGTCGCCCACAGCGCCGCTCCCGACAGCCACCGTCCCAGCGGCGCGCCCCTCCGCCTTCCGCTGCTCCAGATCCGAGGCAGGTCACCGCTGGGGACGCAGCACGAGCGCCAGAGCTGTTCGCTGGAGCTAACGGGTATGCCCATGCTTACATTTTTTTTTTCTTTCCGAAATTCGAATCCGAAAGGATGTGCAGTTTGCTTAAGCTGTTAAGCATAGGGGGAAATGGGAAAAGGATCACATTTCTGTGCAGCTCCTGTGAATTTACATCCATTCGTGCATGTTCGTTGCTGCAAATGTCTTGTGAAGCAAGGTCGATAAGAGCAAACTAATTGGTCTCCGTATTTGCATCCAATTCTCTTTATCGTTAAGCCCAGTGTGCAATTTGTTGTGTGTTACTCCTTATTACTAAGCATTTAAGCTACTTTTCTCTCTCTGGACTCGTCTACCTTTAATCGACTCTAGCACAGATCGTGTAGAGTAAGTGGATGGAGGGCCCGTTGAGGCATTATCAATCTAAGAACAATCATGATCGGAAATATTTGCAACATTTCTGTCTTGTGCACGCCCGATTACACTCAAACAGCAACTGACCAACCCCCAATACTCGTACATGAGTGATGCATTAACTACATCAAAATTGTGTATTCTTTTTGGACAGAAGGCTTCTGCCCAGCTTTATGTGAAGCAAAATAGTCTGCTGAGATTACCTGCTCTTACATAGTACATGCTTGACTTGCCAACGAAGAAGAAGAATCCGTGCCTAGGATCAGCGTCCACAAATTACATGGCAAATTTTAACACTTGCTGCTTTAGCCTAAAACAAGTCACAGCCCACTGTAAAAACCTCTGGACCCATCAGAGAACCAAACAAACATAATGACAGTTTTTACCCAACAAACCAGACAGCTGAAACCTATTTTCTCCTCCTCCTCCTAGTTAAAAAGCCTCCATCGCTTTTAACCGAGGAAAGTACTGCTAGAAAGAGAATCCCAACATGTAGGCTGTTGTCCAGTGAATGATGAGTGTGCTCTATAATTAAGGCGACATCATTTGTTTAGTGTTACTTACCATTGCCCATCTGTAAACCTTTTTGAAGCATTTGGGTACCTTGAATAACATACAAGTCCTAAATGTGATTACGGACTCTGGTGTTTAGACTTTAGACATGTACATGCACTGATTCTTTAATATTGCATAACCAGTCATTTACCCAGCTACTATTTGATTTTGCAACCAGTAACACTGTATGGCACACTTCTTCGCTTCAGGATTTTGAGAAGAGGAATATAATCATGGATATCATGCAGACTAGTGACTCTTCGCATCATGGAATTGTAGAAAATAGCCCGTACAGAATTCCATATGACAGACATGCAGAAGGTGGTCAACTTGGTGCTTCATGGTATTTTAGTAGAAAAGAAATAGAGGAGAATTCCCTATCGAGGAGAGATGGCATTGATCTGAAGAAAGAGTCTTATCTTCGCAAGTCATATTGCACATTTCTGCAGGATTTGGGGATGAGGCTTAAAGTGTAAGTATATATTATACCACAAGTTCTTTGTCAATTATTTTTACTTGTATTTCCTGAAAATATAATATCCATTCGCCTGTAATATCTATAGTTGTTATTTTCAAATTTATTTAGATAACTTTCTAATTTTCTGGAGCTTAGTTTTCCTAGGGCGAATACCATTTATCCCCTAAACTTTGGGGTGGAAGTTGAGATTTCACCCTAACATAAGGCCAGATATCTTTTTTACCTTAGACTTTACACCATACAAACAACACCCTAACTTTGAAAAGTGTTTCTTGCCTATGAGAAAGGAATGCATGGGTTGTTTAACATGTAAGAGTGAATGCCACTTCATTTTGTTTAAATGTTTTATTGATAAGGAAAAAATATTAGGTCCCATGTTTTATATGAAGGAAGTCTTCATCTCCATGCAGCCACAGACTGGTGTTTTCACTTGTGGGCTGTGGCAATGGGTTGTTGTCTGGTTCAGCAAAATCACGCTCCAGAAACAATTCACTGTGTCATATTATGTGTCAAAATCGAAGGGCGGGCCTGGTGCAAGCGGTAGAGTCTTACCGCCTGTGACCGGAAGGTCCCAGGGTTCGAGTCGCGGTCTCCTCGCATTGCACTAGGCGAGGGTAAGGCTTGCCACTAACACCCTTCCCCAGACCCCGCACAGAGCGGGAGCTCTCTGCACTGGGTACACCCTTTTTTTATATTATGTGTCAAAATCGCTAACTCGAGCTTGCCACATAGCTAAAAGCACCCTCCAATACCTGCTAGGTGTTATTTGAACGGTATAATTTAGGGTGAAAAGTGTTCCAAGTTCCTACTGTTTTTCCCCTGTTAACTGTATATAAATGATTTATGACTGATGCCATATTCACATCTGTTAACCTGTAACATATAAAGTATAAATGACAGCATCTCCTTATGGTCAACAGCATCTGAATTATAAATGTGAGTGCTGGTAGATGACAGCTTTTGTATTCTAGAATAGCTTGAGTCCTAGGCAGCACCCTTTGGTAAGACTTGACGACATTAATAATTGCTAAAAACATAAAACATGAGCAACCTTTGTTTGGATCTTCGGGATGGTAACATGCTATTCCGAATATTATGAAATCCTTTTATTGAGATAGATGGCCAAGCATACTAGTAGAACTATTTAGAGTCAGTTGCCTAGCGCACCTTGCCGCTAGGGACCACCTCAATGGATCTTTTATTATGGCACTATGTCTATTTAATACTTTGTGCTTCTGTATATTGAATTGACTTCTCCAGTTTCTCCTGGTATTTTAGTAGAACTATTGAGTACTTATCTTTAGTTCTTTATTATAGTTTATACAAACATGTGTTATCTGCCCATTTTAGACAGTTTAAGGTCTTATTATTCAGTTGTTCAAGTTGATTTCTATGCTGTCCATTGATTTTTTTGATAGTTCTCTATATGCATGCTTAGTTTTCTCGTGTCTGCAATGTAGATCATTTGGTACCAAATAGATCTCATTTGTTGATTGTTATTGCACACACCTGTTAATTCAATTTTATATCTGATAGTTGACATATAACTGTCCGCAACAGTGCTCCTTTTGTAATAAACTAAGACCTGATGGTTTCATGAGCACAAGTGTCAAATGGGTAAACAGCTTCGTTAGTAATCAATGCAATTGCAATCAAGGGATGGTGAATTTTCTACTTTAATACTGGTTATATTGTGGTTGCTAGTTCTTGCCTAGCATGTCATGAGCAGTTGATAACATCCTTGTTTTTAGTTAGGTGGAACAGATAATGCACAACACTGTTTAGCACTGTATTTCAGTTGCCTGACTGCCTGAAAATAACTGTATTTTGATTGTCTACTAGCTGGTAAACATGCCTGCTTGTTTGAGTTGAAACCTTTTATATATGTAATTTTTTTCTTCTAATGCCGACTGACTCTGTAATGTAGGCCTCAAGTGACAATTGCTACTGCTATAGTGTTCTGTCATCGGTTTTTTCTTCGTCAATCTCATGCAAAAAATGACAGACGGGTAAGTTTTCTAGATGTTTTTTTAACCTTTTGGCCTCTGTGTTTATAACATGATTGTAAAGAGTAATTTTCTTTATACACATAAATCACCTGGACACTTTGGTCTACATTGTAGTCAGCACAATCTCAGTATGTAGTAACTGGTAAATCTCCGGCGCTCACAGTTCCGGTACCACCTACATGTGGAAGACAAAAATATTTGTTTTCACATATAAAACACATGTTTTATTAGATGTGTTAAAAAAAAGAAAATCCTCATTATTAAAAATTTAAGTTTGTTATCAATACATGCATTTCTTTTTAGCATACTGGCGCCGTTTGCTTATTTCTCCTGGATAGTTATTCATCATCTGCTAATGAAAGTTTTAATATATAAGTTCATTATAACATGCAGACAATTGCAACAGTATGTATGTTCTTGGCGGGAAAAGTTGAAGAAACGCCCAGACCTCTGAAGGATGTCATACTCCTTTCATATGAGATCATCCACAAAAAGGATCCTGCTGCAGTTCAACGAATAAAACAGAAGGTGATTTGATTTAGAGCATTTAATATCTTGATGTTCCTGTTCTAGGTAATCTGAACTTTGTAACCTTATGATGTTATTATCCTTTTCTTTCCTTTCCATTTCTCCTATGATAGTACTTTTTTAAAGGCAAGGCCAGGACTGCTCTTTTTATGCAATTTTACGTCCTGATTACTGTGGCACACAACAATAACTGAGGCTGTTTGTTTTGTTTCTTCAGGAAGTATATGAACAACAGAAGGAACTTATTTTACTTGGGGAACGTGTTGTGCTTGTAACACTTGGTTTTGATTTGAATGTGAACCATCCTTACAAGCCCTTGGTTGAAGCAATAAAAAAGTTCAAGGTTGCTCAAAATGCACTTGCTCAAGTTGCCTGGAATTTTGTCAATGATGGGTATGCTAAAATTACTCTTCCTCATTACAAATAGTAATCCACAAACATGCCTATTTACTACGCCTTAAAAGGGGTGTACAGGCTCCGCACTTCACTTTGCCTGCAATTTAAACCGCACCATATTGCGGCTGGCTGCAATCTTCCTGGCTGCGAAGTTTCTCAAAGTCAAGCTTCCATCAGATGGCGACAAGGTCTGGTGGCAAGAGTTTGATGTAACTCCGCGGCAGTTGGAAGGTTGGTCTCTAGATGCAAAGTCACTAGTGCGCACCTTAACTGCACTAATGTAAAACTTAATTTTCTTGAGTGCTAGTTTCCTACTTATTAGCTATCTAGTAATCCTATGAAAATTGGACAGCGAAAGATAATTGGCGTGTCCAAAAATGATCGTGGAACTAAGATAGGTTGAAGGCACACATAATTCCATGATCTATGGCTCTATACTCAAGGCAATCCCATTTGACTTTAGATGCATTCTGGGGACATGCCAAGGACATGTAGTCAGGAATAATTGGTTGGTGATGTCATTTTAGTGCATTTTTTTAGTTAGATCTTGCCAATCTTGCATTTTTCTCTATATCTTTTTGCCACCATGATGCTTCTTTTGGTCCTTTTCTTCACTTTGGATGCTATATTTTTGTTTTGAAAGATCATTTTTATGAATTATTCCATCAAAGATACATGCTTATGCTTTGTGTTTCTGGTTACTCCTTTCAGAGGTTAGCAACCAGATGTTGGAACTCTATGAGCAAAACCATGTTCAACCAACACCACCACAAGGTAATGATACTGAAGGCAGTTCTGCAAGTGTTGCGAATCAACGTGCTTCTGGTAAAGTTCCAGGAGTAGCTGATGAACCTCCTGCCCATGAACATAATCAAGCACCCAGACAATCAAGCCAGCAGAACATGTCAGGCCACCATGGCTATGACCACCCTCATCCGGAGAAGCAAAACTATAGGATACCTCCAAATGAAGCAAGGGATGGCACTGCTAATAGCAACGAAGGTCCCAATGTGTCGTCCTCGATGATGGATGCAATGAAGAAGATAAACAAGGATAAGGTGAAAGCGGCCCTGGAGAAGCGGAGGAAATCGAAAGGTGACCTTTCAAGAAAGGCTGATGTGATGGATGATGATGACCTCATTGAGAGGGAGCTGGAACATGGCGTGGAGTTGGCTGTCGAGGATGAGAAGATCAAGCAGGAGAGAAGGCAGAGCTGGCCTCATCCTGCACACCGTGTAGACCACCAGAGCACCAACCATGAGAATACCGAAGAGGGTGAGCTGTCCATGGACAGTCAAGAATACCATTCTCCGGAGCATGACAATCGGAAGAGAAAGGATGCGCATGAGCACCGGAACTATGATCGTGACGAAAGGGACCTTAAAAGGCTAAGGTCTTGAGAGTTACACCTTTGTGGGAGTCTCATGTTGTTTGGACTATAACATGATGTGGAACCTATCTTTCTGTCACAGGTGTACTAGATGCTTATTTGGTGTGCTGGGGGATTTGAACTGTGACATATATAAGTCAAGATGGTTTCCCCACGAATCATGTATGTGTTAAGCCATGTTAGGCAATTGAGATGACGCTGTGACTTGAGTATTCCACAGGTTTATGCTGGAAACAATATTAAGGAAGCTGCATCCAACGGCTATCTGAAGTGTGTATGTATTTGATTCCAAGGTTACCTGAACCCAAATGGTAGCATGCCATTTTATTATTATTCGTCCTATCTTGGACTTGGAACGCTGGTACTGGGGATGAGATCGATCGTGCATAGATTATTGTTGATTTTGATACCATGCAATGTGCATGTTCTCTCCTTCCTAAATTATGGGTTGTTTTGGCTTTTTAGATACATAGTTTTTATTATCTTTATACACTAGATATAGGTAAAGAAACACATATCTAGTCTAGAAAAGTAAAAAAGAGTAGCATGGAAGAGAGAATTCTTAATGGTGCTGTTCGTTTGCTCGTTCTATGGGCATACAGTATACCACCTATTTGTCGCTGCTTGGAACAGGATAATTTTTACACATTTTTTCTTTAAACATAGTACATTTGCAAGCTTATTACTATGAATGCACGCATACATGGACACCCTATCATAAGAGCAGGGCTGATCTTGAGATTTGGGTGGCTATGAATGTACGCACACATCGGCGCCCTATAACAAGAGGAGGGCCGACCTTGAGATTTAGGTGGCACAAGGCAAAGTCTCAACATTCGGCCTGTTCGTTGGTTGGTTTCTGGGCTGGCTGGTGCTGATTTGTTGTGAGAGAAAAACACTGTTGGTTGGTTGGCTGGCTGAAACCAACAAGCGAACAGGCCACTGACCAGTACTCCGTCGGTCCAAAAACAGGCATCGTTTTAGCCTCTGATGCAATGACCAAGGAGCACCAAAGCCACACCAATTTGCAATTAATCGCTCCGCTACTCTAAGGCCAGTTTCAATGGAAGTTTCATTAGAATTTGATTTGTATTTATTAGGGTGCCACGTAAATGCTTTTGATGATGTGACAATGTATTTAATTAGAAAGAGAAAAAGTGAGTTTTATGAGGATAAAACTCTTTTGTCACGATTATCAATTTTCCATGAGTCATGAAATTAAATGTCAATAAAACCAAAGAATGAAACTCTCCATTGGGAGTGAATGTTCTATTCATGTTTTATTTTAATTTACAGTCTTAAAAACAACGTCACGAAATGAATTTGATGATGCTGATGCCCTCGCAGGCTCGCACTCTGCTGCAATGAATTCGATGAGAACATGAAATGATGAGGAATTGAGTAGCGGCGTAGATAAAAGGACTGCAGCACTCCTTAGGAAAATCAATGTCATAATAAACTTCTCGACTTTCCTCTGCAGTCGTTCATCTGAACCTTCCATTTGAGTCTCACAGCCCGATCAAGTACAGCAGCCCGGCCATCTCAACCCAAGGAGGCAACGCGATGTCTCTTGGGCAGTTGGGGGCTCGGTCATTCGTAGTCGCCGTTGTCTTTGTTCTCCCCGTCAGGCCGCCACAGCTCGCCGGCGCTCTCCTCACCGCCACCGAGCACCACCAGGTACGCCCTCCGCTTGATCTTCCCCTCCTGCCGTGCGAAGCCGTGCGAGCAAACTTTAACGTAGTTCGTAAGTACGCCTTCCCCTTCCTGCTGTGCGAAACCGTGCGTCCAAACCCTAACATAATATTCGTATTCGGATCTGAATCTAATTACAAGTGTATATGCATGTATTATGCCTACTAACTTCGATTGTTTTGCAAAAATTATCCATGTCCTTCACTGGGTCCGCCCCTGCTTGACAGAGCAAACAGAGCAAGGAGATAGATTAAGAATGGCTGCGCGGAGCAGTTCTATGGCCGCCGAGGATGACTACGAGGTACGTTCCAGTTCTTTCCTCTCTTTCTTACAGTTGCTCTGTTTCCCCGCTTACTATTGCGATTAAATTGTACTAGTTTAGACATGTGCAGAGTTACGGCCTTATTGAGCAACCGGAAATTGCTAGATGGTGGATGAACAAGTGACATATTTAACTACTATAGGGCAAGATATTTAGGTAGTAAAGTAGAATTGGAGTATCTTTTGTTGTTGGATGAGTTCACCTTCAGTTTTTACTTGTACTTGGGTAGACTTCTCGATTGATGACTTCATTTATACAGATTCCAGGGATACAATTGTTCTGAGAAAGTTTAGTAGCTTTGTGCTGTTTTTGGGTGTGATTAGGTTGAATGGAAACAAAAAAAAATCAATTGTCAACATATTTTTGGGTGATAGTGCAAGCTTTAATGCCTAGGGTACTAGAGCTGGCATATGTAGAATTGTATTTCGCAAAAAATAAGAAATATATAGCAGTATAAATACATACTCCCTCGATTCCAAATTGTAAGTCGTTCGGGCTTTTAGAGATACATAGCTGCTTTTACTAGGTATCTAGGTACATAGCAGACTGCTATGTATCTCTAAAAGCCAGAACGACTTACAATTTACATTGGAGGGAGTATTTGTTTTGAGTTACATTGGACCATGACTAGATCATGATGTTGAATCATGTGGCAGCAGAATAATGGTGTTTTCCAGAGGATGCAAATACCATCCACAGTAACATAACATTTTTTTGTCACATCCATATAGGTCTAAGTTTACTCTGAATTGAGATTGTATGTGCTCTTATAGTGTTGATGTTATGCAGACTGAACAAAAGAAGCAAGCTGCTGCAGATGTTCTTTTTCACTATTCACAATTTGTTATGGTCTGCATTGGTGAGGATGTTCGCCCTACTGATCTCAGGTTGCATCTTATGAAGGCATATTTATATTTGTTATAATCAAGGATTCAAGGTTGACCTTTGTGGTTCCTCTATCTTGTGAATTTATCATATGCTTTTCTTTTGCTGAGATTTTTTTTTTCTCGAACACGAGAGAACTGCGTATCATTGCATTGAAAAGAAAAAAAAGGGACCCTTACAAAACACCACACACACCCAAAAGGAAACTACAAATCACCTTCCTTCGCGTCAGTAAAAGAAAAGGATACGACTGCAACCTAAAAACACACACACACACCTTACTGAGACGACTGGGTGAAAAGGTAAAAAATACCTTTAGCCCCAGCCAAAGCGCACAACTGTAGCTCCTCACTAGAAAACAATAAGGCTCTAGCCAAACAAGGAGGTACATCCAGTCAAAAACACATCTATTGTGGTGATTCCAAATGGTCCAAGCCCCAAGAATCACAATGGGAGTTGAGGCCTTTATGCAGTTGTCCTCCAAGGCTCCAACAGGAAGAATAATCTTCTCCCACCAATCATCAAATAACTCTTCTCCAATCCGAGGGGCAAGGATCTGTAGGCCTACTCTGTGGAATAATCTGTACCAAAAATCTCCAGCAAAGACACAAGAAAGGAGAAGATGGTTTATGGTTTCCTCATCTTGATCACAATGAGGACACCTCTCTGGATGTGGGAGCCCTCGCCTTGCCAGTTGATCGGCCGTCCAACACCTGTCATGAGCTACCAGCCACATGAAGAAAACAATTGTTCCCCTTGTAGATCAATGCTTTGTTCTTGTTAGTTTCCTTCTTATTTATCGTTTGCATGACTATTTGCTGGTCCCGATGTACTTTATGTGTCTAGATACTAAAATTGAGAGGTGCCTCTACATATTTAGTGAGAAAGGGTAAGCGATAACAATGGTTGCTCGGCTAATCCAAGCAAAGGTGAAAAGTATCCCCAAAATCAGTCATCTACGTTTTATAAAACGTTCTGCTTTATCTTCTTGTCATGTGTGCACCTCCTCTCTGTATTTTTTGGTTGTTCATAGACAGGTCTTATAATTTGTACAAAAAGCTGTACTACAATCAATTGAACATATGAAAAGTTTTTTAGTATTCCCATTGTTCCCACCATCTCCATCCTAAGCAATGGCAACTGTTGAATATAACCATTGTTTTAACATACTTGTTGCAACCATAAAATCAACTGGCTATTCTAAGTTGAGAGGTCAAACTATAAATACAGATAACATCCACTTAATCTTGTTTGGTGAGCTATAAAGAGGGGTTTGAGGAGTTGGATTTATTTTGAACCTACATGACAAGCTTGGTGAGCCTTAATTTATTTTGTTTTTCTATCGTACAGATTCTTGCCTGATTCAGTTTTTTTTTCTATGGAACATTTTGCTACTTACTTTGAGTTGTTGGGATCATATCAGTTGCTTTTATGTTGTTTCACTATCAGCAAATGATTTACCTCTTGTCAGATCCCTTCCATTCTTGTCAGTTGGTTTTGTTGCTTGTTTGGGGACCTGAGGCAATTAGCTGATTTGTCTGTTGACCTAACTTTTCCAAACCCAAGTTATGATTTATACTTTGGGTTAATAATTGTTAGCAGTAAGACAGTAACTCAACATGTACAGATTGAGTCTTAAAAAGGAATAAGAAAAGGAACTATTTGCTAGAAAAACTCTGAGACGATGACCTTGTTCATGCTTAGGGCTGTATATCGAGCCAGCTCGGCTCGGCTCGGTCCAGTTCGAGCTGGCTCGTTAGGCTAGCAAGCCAGCTCGGCTCGGCTCGCTAATATTACGAGCTAGAGGGGCAGCTCGGCTCAGCTCGTTACCGAGCTCGAGCTGGCTCATTTAGCTCGCGAGCTACTACAAAAAAAAAAAATAGGACACACATGTTTATAATGTTTATGCTGCATTAATTCCAGAAGGTGACATCCACCATTATGCAACCATACATGATTAATACATATCGTGTTCATTAAAAGTATCAACCATGCAACATAGCTGGTCCATCCATGATCATGCAGTTGCAGCATACTAATTAGTTCCTTGCCACCACAAACTTAGGAAAGTCCACGGATTCAATGTCAGCATCATCATCTTCTCCTTGGAAAACAATCCATAAAATCAACATTTAAGTATCACAAAAAGGGCGTACCCAGTGCAGAGAGCTCCCGCTCTGTGCGGGGTCTGGGGAAGGATGTCAGTGGCAAGCCTTACCCTCGCCTGTGCAATGCGAGGAGACCGTGACTCGAACCCGGGACCTTCCGGTCACAGACGGTAAGACTACTGCTTGCACCAAGTACCACAACAATTATAAAATCAAAATTCATATGAAACAGCTGAAAATAAGAACTACATACCAATAGAATAAGTGTACATTTCTATGTCAGCATCATCATCTTCTGGATTCATGGTCGTGGGCTGATAGGCCTCAGCTCGTGAGCAGCTCGCGAGCTGGCTCGTTAAAATAGCGAGCTAGACTTCTAGCTCAACTCATGAAAAAGTTAAAACGAGCCGAGTCGAGCCGAGCTGAGCCGGCCATGAGTCGAGCGAGTTGGCGAGCCGCGAGTATTTTGTCCAGCCCTATTCATGCTTCAGTGCAAAAGGTGAGGTGCATGTCATTAGGGTCAGCACATCAGTGCCGAACATGCTTGTGGCACACTGTCGAGTAATTTAAGCTTCCAGTGCATTTAAACATAATTGGGACGAGTCAGAAATTAAAACTGTCTGGTACTATTGTCAAATTTGTGTGCCTTTTTTTTAGAAAAAGAATACAGAAGTTTTTCTGCTTCTGGTGCATAAGGTGAGGTGCATGTCACTAGTCAGCGCATCAGTGACCAACTCATTGTGTAAACTGCATGATTGGTTTGGGGGTTCCAAGTTGCATGGGTTTTAGTTGGCGTAATGACTATAAATTGATATGCAATTTGTTTGGGTAAACAATAAGATTCGACTATGAGTTGTTTCTCTTTCTCTCTTCCTTTCCTATTCTATAATGCAGTTTTGTCATTTTGTTCTTGATACTTTCTGTGATCCATAAGGCTCATATAATGATAACATACATGATACATCATTTGCTTTCTCTTTTCCGTAGGAAGTTTCAGGAATGCCCACTTCTCTGAAGGAGCCTCAACAGGCTGCTTCCTCACCGGCTTCCAGTGGCGAACCGTCTTCCTCCAGAACGATGAAAGGCGACAAGAATGAAATCTCCTAAGCTTCATAGATCATTATCCAACTCAGGTCCTCTGCTGTTCCTTATGCGCTGAGAAGATTGTATCGTTCGGAACTTCAGATGATGAGGGCATGAGGCCTACTTGCGTTATAGGAATGTAAATATGTTAGGAACACTATTCATAGCTGTTCTGCTGTTCTGCTGCTTTAGCTTCTTTCGTGACAGCCTGCTTCATGCTTGAATCCATTTTTATTCAGGGGCAGTAACGTAAATGTTGTTGTATTTTTCTTTTTAAAAAAATGCAAATGCCGTACATAAAGATGGCAGGTGAATATTGTGTTTTGAATGGTCACGTTTGCTTATGGCTAGGCCTAATTGTTAGCTGTGCTAAAAGTTAGATGGAACTGATTGGATCTTTAGGTAATACTTAGTAGTTGTGTAGATACATAGCAACTGACCATAATACCATTGTCTTTATCCTCATACTGGACTAGAGGCAACGGTTACCCGAAACCTTTACCCTACCAGGGCATGTGCATGAGTAAGTTCCTCTATTTGTGAGTTTTTTTAATGATTAAAGCTAGATCCTGCGGTTTTGTGGGCATGGGTCTATGAGCGGATACTCCTGTAAACATTAAACTCAGTAAACAGTAGACTCATGGGTTTGCTCAAAAAAAAAGTGAACTCATGGGTTCTTTAAACCTGTCGATCATAGCATTTTACTTGGCGTAAACCTATGCACAAACATCAAATATTATTTTTATATTTCTATAGAAAGATACTTACAAAAAAGTACAGAAACGCAAAGAAATAAGGAAAGAGAAAAGAACTGTTGAGACGTACTCCCATTAAAAAAAGGCTTGTATTTTTGGGCGATTTTTTTTAAACAATGTTTTTTAATGATGAATTGCAAATCTAGAAGCTGGTATACTAAATTTTGACATATAGCCTACTGTCGGCCTCTCAAAAGCCGACAGCAGACCTGTCGCCCTCTCACTAGCCGGTAGGTACACGCGGCACCCGAAACAGTGATCCTGTCGGCATCTGGAGGGCCGACAGGCCAGTCCGCATTTGTTGCGCTGTGGGCAACCCATATACCTCGCGCAGGTCGCTTCTGGGCACTCGATGCTCTGCGTGTTGCCCAGTGGGTTGGATAATACACACGACGATATTCAGAATAGCTAACGCTTGCTCGTTTAATTTCAGACGCACTTGATTGGCCTGATGATCCCGTTCTTTGTTAGTCAATCACTGGCTTTGTTTATACATGCTACCTCGCATGACATAATATATTCTCTGTCATATATGGTGCGACCCAAACTATTGGACTGTTATTATATATATATAAGACTTGCTAAAATTCTGAATTTTAGCTTTCTTTCGTACGATGGTTATTTTATATATTTATATTAAATTATAAATTTAGCTTGTTGCATTTTATGTAGACATAATCTATAATTTCCGGTTCTAAGAATAAAAACTCGTTAGACAAAACCGTAAATCCGACAAAATCTAGCCTATGTTGGTACAAAGACAATTACCAATTTACAATTGTTTCTATAGTTAGATAAGAACAACAAATTATTTTCTTATGATACAAGGACAAACAATAATCATAAAAATAATAATTTATTTGTACTGGTCGATTTATAAAAGCGTTGTCTAAAATCATCTTAAAATTCAGGTATCTGAAATACAGGAAAAAAAATTAAATAATGGATATAGCTACGGCAAACATTTGGGATTGCATAAGGCGCAGTTTGCCCTACACTCCTTCAACGTCCTATAGCAATACTCTTTCCGGCTTGCATCTGGGCAGCAGTAGCATTTCTCCAGGTGAGGACTGGAGTAATCGCACCTGACCTCAGTGCAAAAAATGATGATAACCCGCGCGGAGTTGACAGGGCGACGACCTATGGAATTTTTGTGTTCATCAATATGAGCAGTATAAATCATATATCTATATTGATTTTTTTTAAAAACTTATAACAATAAGAAGACAGGGTGGCCATGTATACGTACACTGTGTTGGCAATGCCAAGGATCCAATGAGCAAGGTGAAAAGGAACATGGCCTTCACGCTTTTGTCCATCGTATTCGATCACTGAGGATCAGTGTTGGTTTGGACACGAGCACTGAGGAGCAAGAGCAAAGGCATGCACGGCGCTACTCGACGTGCACCGCAAGATATTGTATAGTACTAAATAGGATACTTTACTTGTAACCCTGTCTCTCCAGACTATATAAGGAGAGGCAGGAGTCCCCTAGCGGATAGGCTACATCAAGCTACTTGGTCGTCCAGATCAATACAATACACCAAAGACACAGGACGTAGGGTATTACGTCGATCAGACGGCCCGAACCTATCTAAATCGTCGTCTCTGCGCCTTGTGTCACCATCTAGTTCCTGATTACGCGCATCCCCACCGACAAATCTACCATCGCGTGATACCCCTCGGTGGACTGCCGAGCATATTCTGTCGACACTTAGTGATGTGGTGAGTAGCATGCGAAAATATTTTTAAAAACATTGAAAAATGCTAACTCAAGTGCTTAGATGTTTGGTAAAACATTTGAGAGTCGACACGCCTACGAAGAGGGAGAAGGGAGTTGCTGTTGTGGTTTTTAGCATTCACCGGAGCTATCCGATGTGGCATCGGAGTGCCCACCGAAGCTCTCGGTCCTTGCACTAACATGAGATGAAAACTACCCTGGCACCTTTCCATCCGGTGTGCACTGTACATGGCATCGGTTGTGGCACCAGACTATTCTACTAGAGAGGGCTTTTCGAGGCGTTTTTGGGATGTTGTGTGCACCGGACCTGTCCTATGTGCAATGGAGTGGTGCACCGGAGTATTCTACCAGAGTGCATATTTTGGTGCGGTTTGGGGTTTAGAGTGCACCAGACCGATCTTGTGTGAACCAGAGTGACAGACATGGGCCTGGTAGTGACTATTGTTTCAACCCTGTCCATTGTGGAGTCTGGTGCCCATGTTTTTTTTGTGAAGAATCTTTTTTTTCGAAAACTTTTTGTGCATAATCTTTCCAATTGCTATACAGAATGCACCTATATATATATATATATATATATATATATATATATATATATATATATATATATATATATATATATAAGCTTTGCATGCCTTGGCAGACGAAACTGTAGCCCTACGTACGCTCCATTGCGCTGCTTGTGGATGCATGGCCGGCGCTAGCTTTCTGTTCGATCGATGTACGTTTAGCTAGATAGGTAGATGTATATATGCACAACGACGTAGCCTTTTGGTTTTGTATTTATTTATATATACATGTACTACATACAGGCACCAGTTGCCTGTTTCTCAGAAAGTGGTCTGCAGCTACTGGCTGCTACTATGAGAGAGAAAAGATCTTGCATACGTAAAGTTTCTAAAAGAAAACAGGAACTGTCGAATGCTTCTGCTGGATACTGACTTGAATGAGATTCCATCTACCCTGCGTATAATTATGAGATCATAGAGGCAGCAACAGGGTATGTAGGTGTAGCTAGGCCGGTCATGCATGCGGGTACACACTGTACTACGCAGAGCTCCGGCGTCGAGCGGTGCCACGCCGAGTTCTACGGCTCGGCGTGAAGTAACACAGCGCCGAGGTACGCGGGGCCCAACGCCTTCGTGGTAACTGCGACCCGAGTCCGCGCTGACGTGGCAAAAGTTCGACGTTGTCTGACACAGCGTCGAGCCTCATACCTTGGCGTCGTGTCCTGATACGCCGAAAAATGGTCTATTATCAGAAAACGTTTCGACAGGAAGCTATTTGTAAAAAATGTTTTTAAAAAGGACAAAAATGCAAAAATTTCACTGTGCTCACCATGGCGCTTACTGGAGCTTCGCTGAGATCCAGTTCTAGGCTACCATTCCTAAATCCGAGGGTACAGGGAGAGATAGGAGGATGAGGGGTTTCGATTTTTGGAGTTCCCGGCGTGGGGGAGTTAGGGGAAGCAGGGGAGCTAGTATCGAGCGCCATTGGCGGCCATGGTTGCGGCTCTAAAGCTCGAGAGAAGCTCGGTACAGACAAGGACAGTAAGGGGCGCGGCTTGGGAAAGGTGGAGGAGAGTCTAAGGATGCTCGCCGTCGAAGGAATCGGACCGCGATGCTCAGGCGTCGTGGATCGGCGGGTGCGAACTCCTTGTATGGTCAAGAACAGAGGAAGAAGAAATCGGAGATAATGGACGGCAAGTAGCAGCTCGGGATGTCGCGACGAGCTTAGTGTGGTGGAGGAGAGGCAAGCAGCGCGGCCCTCATATAGGCGGGGGCAGCCCTAGGAGAGGAGCTCGACCGGGAGCTCAGCTAGGCGATGATGTTCTGGTGAACATGCCGAAGGACCAGACGTCAGGTGAGCAGACAAACGGTTCGGCTTGTAGCGTGGGCGGTGGCTTCGGCACAGGCGAGCAGACAAACGGTTCGGCTCGTAGCGTGGGCAGTGGCCGGTCGGCACGCAAATGGCGAGCAGCGGTACCTTGGTCCACAGCCCAGGACGCAGGTACCCACTCGGGCGACGATTCCAACACCCAGTGCCATTCCACTCATCTAGCTTCCTGTAGATGTGTCAGATACTCAGATGTTGTCTACCTGCGGTTCTCTCTACACCAGCTGCCCTTCATCCAACGGTTCAGGCCTATGGAACGCCCGGGCAAATGACCACCCAATTTCCCTTTCCAACGCAACGGTGCTTGTGCGTGATTGATGCTGGTGTCCACTGTTCCTGTTGTGTTGTGCTTAGCTCTGTGCTAGCTGCTGGTGTTGCTGCTACACCTACACATGCATCGGAACAGAGAAAGAGGTAGCGGTGCATTCCTGTTGCGGATTGCGGTGGCGTGTCCACTGTGATCGGCAAGGACTTACGGGCTGTTTGGTGCAACCCTGAGCTATTTGCCTGAGCATTTCAAATGCCTCTGAGCTGGCTGCTACTGGTTATAAAAATGCCTGGTCAGTCAAATGAAATACTGTTGTACCGTTTCGTTGAAGCCCTAGATATTTACCTAAGTGGATAGAAGAACCGGACAACGTTTGGTTCGTTGGTTGCCTGGAGAAAAGACAACAGTGTTTTACGGTGGTTATAAAACCAGGCAGCTCAGCGGACTCCCAGCGATCAATTTCATGCGCCTGGCCGAAAGCAAGCAGCACAGGCATTCACACCAGGCAATGAAACTCAGGGCTCCAACCAAAGCATAGACAGGGGTCCAGTCCAGGCAATTATGGCCAGAGTTGCATCCAAATAGCCCTAGAATTATACAGTTCGAGAACTTACAAAGCCGTCTTTGGGACTTTTCTCCGCACCGAGGGCGTCAGGAATCTTCTGCTTCTTGGCGATCTGGGTCTTACTCTCAGAACTCTATTGGTAATGTCCTGAGCAGCAGCATGGGACATGGGCTCAGGAGCCTCGCAAGTAGGGTTCGACCCGTGTACTCAAACATCGGGTGCTCTCGCTCCTGAAGTGGCTGAAATCTGTCATTGATAGAATATGAACACGCGTGCTTCGCTAGAGATACCCTGTCGGCGATGGTGCTGCATGTCCATCACCAGTTGCTCTGCCTCGGCGAATTCAAGATCTGACATATCAGCCTTGACCTTCTACGGGTAGGTGAGGAAGTTGTGCGAGAAAGTAGGCGCACTGTCATCCTGAATGTAGAACCACTTCTTCCACTCCAGCACATTGGAGGGGAGATCGACATGGAAAAAAGGGAGAACCCTCCACTGATTTAATAAAGAGGGTGCCCGCAACCTTGCAATCCTCTGCCTCGCGGGGTCGCCGGAAAAGCATCGACAGAAAAAGCCCCAATGTGGCCGAATCCCCGCGAAATTCTCACAGAACGAGATGAAAGGAGAGAGAAGCACAACTACGTTGGGGGTAAGGTGATGCACCTGCGCTTCGTGGTAGCAAAGAAGATCATAGATGAACCAATGCATGGGAACATTCAATCCTCGCCTGAAGTAGTTGAGAAAGACGACGGCATCTCTGGTGTATATAAATCATTTCTTGTAAACATGGTAGTCTATATAATGAAATCAAGAGTCTTATTTTGAACCTATGAAGTACTGAGATCTGGAATGGAAATGCAAGATTTTGTTCCTAGTGATTTTTGCTTGGTGTGTGTTTACACACAGTAGATACTTATTCAGTAATACATTGAGTACATGTTAAGCCCCAAATTTCCACTTATGGCAAAAATATATCAGGCTTGAACACAAACAGATCTATTTTGACAAGCACATAATTGGTAAACAGACGCACACGAGATTCATCTGTGCCCATCAGAAGAATCCTCCACACAAGAGCTAACTCCTCAAGCTGCACCTGCCATAGGATAAAATAAACCCTGAGTACACAATGTACTCGCAAGACTAACCCAACTAGAAGGAATAGTTTCCCAACTCCAAGGGGTATGATAGACAATATGGTTTGCTATTTTCTTTTTGTTTACGAAAATCATTACTAATAGTACGTCCTTAAGATCATATTTTATTAGCAGTCATGATTACTTCATTAGTTAACCATTCTAAGTACACACCTGTTCTACTTTAAAGCAAGGGTTGAGCAATAAGAATCATTTCACCATCTTTCATCTTCCAGTTCTTAATACGGTGCTAGACCATAGCCAAGTTGTACCGTCTCACGAAAACGGCGATTCGTGAACCAATGTATCATAGCTGGGTACTCTGAAACACACACCTCGCTTGTACCTTAGGCACAAACGAGACCAACCCATTCCACTCTTGTCGAGGGGTCCAGGTCCCCGTCCAAACTTGGACTCCAAACCCCCACACTTGAGACCCGGTCTCAGTATGGTGCTTAGACCTCTACATTCCACCGCCTCCAATTAGTCGGTCCAGAAAAAGCCGGAACCCACGACAAGAGCGCAACGAGCCTTCCCGCACCCATAAGCAAGTATGTGCTCAGAATAATAAGTCTGTGACCTGACTACCATCCACAACAATGGACGGTCCTCAATCGATACGAACAGGAAAACAGTGTAACCAAGTTAAGCCCCGTTGGTCGTGGGACACAACTTGTTACACCCACCAATATCCCATGCCATATCCCTGCCCGGTCTCTATTTTCTTTTTATCATTTTATTATGAGAGTAATAATAATTCCCTATTGTGAGCAATGGCAGGTTACTCACGCTACCGATGACTTAAGCATAGCATCTACTCGAACCTGCACTAGTAAGACTCTTAGGACATGTATATCTATGCATGTGGTTTCTATAAAATTCATGTAACGTAAATACACAACACATATATATATGATGAATTATAAAATAAAGGTTATGCACCGGGGCTTGCCTTGGACAGGCGCGGTGTCAGCTGAGTTAGTCGGTGGTGGCTCCGGGACTTCCTCCCTCACGAGGATCTCCTCCTCGTATTCCTCAACGATCTCCTCGAACCCGCGATCGTCGGTGGTCACTATCTCCACCAATTCGTTCTCTACATGCATGCGGTGATGATGCAACAACTTAGCATTTAGGCAACAACAACTCTTAAAATAAGAATACGCATACCAAGCTACTAAGCTAGCTCTAATTACTAAGATACTAAGCTAACTATCATCTTCATCAAGCAAAGTGTTGGGTTCAACTAACAAACACTCAGTTTTGCAATTTAGGGGTACATCTTTTATTTCTACTTATGATTTAATGTATATTGAACAAAGAGCATTTAACTACCCTAATGCTTAGTCTATTCTAAGGCTACAAAAATTACAGTGAGCACATAATAATACAATGAAGCTACTATAAAAATTTCAGGACTAAAGTTATCACCAATTTACCACAAAACTTCTTGCAATGATTAATTTAATAATATGAAGCATTCCCAATTGATTTAATAGCTCCTAGTATCAACATGTATATGTATAAACTAATTATACCAATAGATAGATCATAATTTTAGGAACCTAACAAAATTTGTTTCACAATTTTTGGATATCTACACTATTTTATATTAATTATCAAAGACTGAACAAAAGAAGCAAGCTACTGCAGAAGTTCTTTATCACTATTCACAATTTGTTATGGTTCTGCATTGGTGAGGATGTTCGCCCTACTGATCTCAGGTTGCGTCTTATGAAGGCATATTTATATTTGTTATAATCAAGGATTCAAGGTTGACCTTTGTGGTTCCTCTATCTTGTGAATTTATCATATGCTTTTCTTTTGCTGAGAATTTTTTTTCTCAAACATGCAGGAGAACTGCGTATCATTGTATTGAAAAGAAAAAAAAGGGACCCTTACAAAACACCACACACCCAAAAGGAAACTACAAATCACCTTCCTTCGTGCCAGTAAAAAAAAAGGATACGACTGCAACCTAAAAACACACACACCTTACTAAGACGACTGGGTGAAAAGGTAAAAAATACCTTTAGCCCCAGCCAAAACGCCCAACTGTAGCTCCTCACTAGAAAACAATAAGGCTCTAGCCAAACAAGGAGGTACACCATCAAAAACACATCTATTGTGGTGATTCCAAATGGTCCAAGCCCCAAGAATCACAAGGGAATTGAGGCCTTTATGCAGTTGTCCTCCAAGGCTCCAACAGAAAGAATAATCTTGTCCCACCAATCAGCTGCTTCACTTGGACACTTTCTAAATCCAAGTTTCTTCAGGCTTTTATCCAGCCTGATATTCTACGCCCTTGGAGCTTGCCTCAAACCATAAAGAGCTTTACTGAGTTTGAGTACCATCTTCTCTTTTTCCTTTTGCACATAACCTTCTGGTTGACTAACATAGACCTCCTCTTCAAGTTCTCCATTCAAAAATATAGATTTGACATCTAAATGGTGAACTTGCCAACCCCTATTTGCAGCAAGTGCCAGCAACAATTTTATTGTATCAAGCCTAACCACTGGAGCAAATACCTCATCAAAGTCCACTCCATGCTTCTGCACATATCCCTTAGCAACCAATCTAGCTTTGTGCTTGATCACCTCTCCCACTGAATTTCTTTTCAGCTTATAAACCCATTTAAGTCTAATAGGCTTATGACCAGATGGTAATTCTGCAAGTTCCCATGTCCTATTCTTGCATATGGACTGAATTTCACTATCCATAGCTGCTACCCACTCCACATTTTCAGCAGCTTCTTGGTATGTGGATGGCTCTTCCATCATTGCAAGAAATGCACCCAATTCTGAATTTGATGCCAAATCAACTTCACTAGTTTCATCATAAACTTCATTTAAGTTTCTGAACCTCAAAGGTTCCTCATCATCGTCACTACTATTTCCTGGATCCTCAGGTTGTTGATCCCAACCTGCTCCCTGTGCAAAATTCTCTGAATTCGCTTCTTCTGTCTCTATTGTCGGTTCTGGAACAGTGACTGAATGGCCTTTAGTACCTATATTGACTGAACCTGACTCTTGGATAGCTCCTCCAGCTTCCCCTCCACTTGTTGATCCAACTACACTTGTTGACCCACCAAGAGAGCCATGCTGAGAGTTCTCACCACCACCATTTGCATCAGCAGATACCACAATCTGAGTAATGAAATGATCTTGCTGTTCTACTGTGAGTCACCCACGCTACACAGCATTTTACCACGACCCCTGATCTGTTCATTTCCTCCCCAGCATTTGAACGGCAACGCACTGATTTGCTGATCCCCTTCCTTTCTCTTTGGCACCTACAAGGGGTAAATTTTTAAAACAAAAAAGAAATAAACGAAGTTAGCAGGCGCAATACATGTGTACAGGGGGTGGATCCAGTAAAGGGACATGGGTGTACACATGTACACCCAATAATTTATGCAAAAACTTTGAAGTTAGGAGGCTTGTCAAATAGCTAAATAGCTTTAGGTTAGGGTTTTGGTGCGTAGCTTCGCCCAACATAAGGGAAGGGAAGAGAAGGGGTGGGATTACCTAGTGGGTGCTCCTCACCGACGAAGAGACCAATGAAAGCCTCAGCACCTGGCTTAGGGCGGCGGCGGTGTCTGGGAGCGAGAGGGGAGCGAGAGCAAGAGAGGGAGAGATAGAACAAGGAGGAAGAGAGATGAAGCGGGCGGAAGGGGAATGGCGACAGAAAATTCATTGCTTGACTTCCAATCCCAGCTCTTAGACTCCTCAAAAATAACATCTCTGCTCACCACAAGTTTGTTAGTCTGAGGATTAAACATTCTATGAGCTTTACTCCCCTCCTCAACTCCAAAGTAAACCATTGGAGTGCTTCTGTCTTCTAATTTCTTCAGGTGTGGCATTGTGTTTTTCACATGACCCACACTGCCAAACACCTTCAAATGACCAAGATGAGGTTTTCTACCATTCCAAACCTCATAGGGGGTTTGAGTTCCCAAAGCCTTAGTTGGTAACCTATTCAACAAGTATACTGAATGCCTGACAGCTTCTCCCCAAAACCTTCCTGACACTATCATGCTCTTTAACAGTGATCTAGACATCTCCATGACAGTTCTATTTTTCCTCTCTACTACTCCATTCTGCTGCGGTGTATATGGAGCTGTGAACTACCTTTTAATCCCAGCCTGTTCACATATATCTCTGAAAGAAATAGCTAAGAACTCTCCACCTCTGTCTGATCTCACAACTTTGATTTTCTGTTCTAAATTATTCTCCGCTACTGTCTTAAACTTAGCAACTGCACAACTAGCTTCATCTTTGGACTTAAGCATAAAGACAGACATCATTCTAGAACAATCATCAATAATGAGCAAGAAGTACTTGTTACCTCCTGCAGTTGCATGTGAAATAGGTCCACATAAATCAATGTGGAGCAACTCCAAAGGCTTGCTTGCATTCCACTGTGCCATCCTAGGGAATGTCATGCGTGTTTGCTTCCCTGCCAAACATGCCTGATAGACTTCATCAGTGTGATCAATCACAGGAACACCTCCCACCATGGATTTTTCAGACAACAGCTTCAGTGACCGAAAGCTTGCATGACCAAGCCTGCCATGCCACAGCCAGGCTTCTTCAGATACCCTTGCCATCAAGCACACTGGTTCTGAACTTCTCAAATCAGCTTGGTATAGTCGATTTGTAGTTTGACTAACCCTCAACACAAGCTTCTGTCTCACTTTGTCATACACCTCTAACCAATTGTCATCCATGATCACCTTGTGCCCGGCTTCAGTAAGCTGCCCCAGGATGATCAAATTGCTTTTAGCCTAGGGATGTAGTACACATCATGCAGCAGCCACTGATCCCCATTCCTGCACTGAAACAACAATGTTCCCCTTCCCTTGATCTCCACTGCAGAGCCATCGTCAAATCTGACCTTGCCAACCACTCCCTTGTCAAGGTCTTGAAACTTGCCTGCATCACCTGACATGTGATTGCTGGCCCCATTGTCCAGATACTAGACATTTCCTGTGTTCTTCTCTCCACCGGTCAAATGCAGCTCGGGCATCACCTGCCTCTCATCTAGGAACACAGCAGAGTGCTGCATCCCCGTGATCACCCTTGGCGCGAACTCGAGCGACTCCGGCACCTCTGTGACCGCAAGCATCAGCGCCCGCTCGACGTTCTCCACTCGAGCATGATGAGCTTCATCTCCCTTCTTCTCTTCTCCACCTGGACAACGATTGGCGTAGTGACCAGTCTTGTGACATTTGAAGCACTTGATGTGGCTCTTGTCATGCTTGGCCCCGCCTTCCTTGTTGGACGCATCCCCGCGCCCGCTGTGGCCACGGCCTTGCCCACCGCGCCCTCGGCCTCGGCCACGACTCCCCCCGTCCTGCGCTCTCCCCTTCCCCGAGGACTCCCCGCCGAGCTTCTTGTGTCATGCCTC
The DNA here is from genome assembly GCF_019320115.1 of Miscanthus floridulus. NCBI lineage: Eukaryota > Viridiplantae > Streptophyta > Magnoliopsida > Poales > Poaceae > Miscanthus > Miscanthus floridulus. The sequence continues at coordinate 69,560,387 of NC_089590.1, read as the reverse complement.
CCACTCAGCCTACGTGAGCAACAACTGCCTGCCATCACCCCTGGATCCACCCGCTCCCCGTTGGATCCGCTCCTCGTAGGTCTTTAGACGACCAACTGCCTCCTCAAAAGGCAGTTTCTTCATATCGAAAAACTGCTCTATCCCGACGACCACCATAATGAAGCGATCTGGGACAATGTCAAAGAGCTTCTTCACCATCGCTGTATCATCCAGGGTTCCACCCAGGTTCCCGTACTTCACTGACATAGCCAAATCTTGCTTGCATACTGATCAACTCCATCATCCTTCATACGCAGTGCATTGAACTCACACTTCAAAGTCTGCAACCTTGCCTCCTTCACACGATCCGCGCTACGAACCGCTCCTTGAGACATTCCCAGACCTCCTTCTCCGTCTTCTTCTTCACCGCTTGCATAAGCAAGTCATCAGGTAGACACTGAAGGAGATGAGCCCTCGCCTTCCTGTCCTTGGCAGTTCTTGCCGCAGCCGCCGCCTGGTCCTCTGCTGCCGCATCTACCTCCCCCGATGGCTCTACTACCTCCCACACACCTTGGTCCTCCATAATTGCTTGCACTCGGATGCTCCAGCTCGTGTAGTGGACGCCCGTTAGCTGCAGATATGCATACCGCTCACCGCCGCCACCGCCACCTCCCCCGCCGGAACCGCCGCCGCCAGAGCGACTTGTTTCACTCATCCTCGCAGATTATGGTGGATCAGGCTGTGATTACCGTCTCCGATACCAAATGTTGGTTTTGGAACACGCAAATCACAGGCCTGTATGCAAATTGGCTAGCCTAGAATCAAGAGGAACAAGTATAAACTCGCGAATGCACTGGAACGTAGAAATGACGAACGAGGACCGTGCTATTTTCCACGAATTTAAAATGATCAGTACATCACAATTACGATGGAAGTTTTTTCACACACACTCTGATGTCCAAGCTACTTATACCAGCAACTCTTACACACGACACCTGGCTAAACAACCGCCTAAAACACAGATACAATAGAGTAGAATGCAATCGTCATGCGACGTCGTGTCGTGGGCGCGCTCACCGCGTGCACACCAACCGCCTGAATTCAAACCTGCAACTTCCCACCTTCAGCTTGATCAGACTCTGACGCTTCTAGCTATGACAGAATTACACCAACAGACTCGCCTTACATATTCGGAGCGGCCTTCGGTGTGAGCTACAGCAAGGACAGCAACGTCAGCATCCAGTACACGCCGTCCGTGCCCCCGTACATCGCGCCGGAGAGCGTGTACGCATCGGCGAGGTCGATGGGCCCGACTGCCCGAGCGCGCAGATCAACCTCAACTACAACCTCACGTGGATCCTCCCCGTCGACGCCGGATTCTACTACATCATGCGGTTCCACTTCTGCGAGATCCAGTACCCGATCACGAAGGTGAACCAACGAGTGTTTTACATCTACATCAACAACCAGACGGCACAGGAGCAAATGGACGTGATCGCTTGGGGCGGGGGCATCGGCAGGCCGGTGCACATCGACTACCTCGTCGTGACGGCGCCCGGCGCCGGGCAGACGGACCTTTGGGTCGCCCTGCACCCGGAGGTGGACACCAGGCCGGAGTACTACGACGCGATCCTGAACGGGCTCGAGGTCTTCAAGTTCCAGACGTACAACACCGACAGCCTCGCCGGCCCCAACCCGTCGATCCCTCAGGCGGTCGCGGTGCAATCCAAGAGGAAGAGCGACGCTTTTGTGGCTGGATGGGCCGCGGCCGCCGTTGGCCTCGTTGCCGTGCTGGTGGGCTGTCTCTTCACCTGGGCTATTTTCTGCAGGCGGAAGTGGAAGGCCGGATCGGATGTCGCCCACATGCCCGAGCCCGTCCATAAGACACCGGCTCCTGTCCTCCATGGCCCAACAGCCTACGTTTTCTCCGTCACGGCCCAGAAATAATCGTTGTCTTACGGATAAGGACACTGTAACTAACTAGGCCACTTTAATAAGGCCCATATAGAAGGAAGATACGTTTGCAGCCCAAATTTTCTTGTCTGTTCCCTGTTCTTTCAGCTTCATTCCCATGTGTGACGTGCGAATGCGCCGCCTGACAGATCACAGATGTTTCGGGTTAGGTTGCCGCTGCTTTTCGCTCGTCTTGGTGAACAACAAGTTGCTAACAAATCTGGGCGTTTCCGCTTCCGATTCCTCGTCACGGAGTACGCACTTGGCAAGAATTCGTGGTGGACCAACCGAAATGGAAGCTTGGAAGGGTGCTTTCCGTGTGGATCCAGGCAAGAAAAGCCCGTGTCTCGCGACAGCATTCCCGGGTGATGTCACGCGGAAATTAGGTCACTTGCGGCGCCATCACGGAGATCGCATGGTGTCATCCGATGTTTAGACACGTCTGTGTGGTTGGATTTCTCCCAGCAGGAGTTTTCAGGTAGCTTGTTATGCTGGTGTAAGTTGCATCATTGGGCTGCCTGAACTGATTACTCGTCAGTAGCAGTCCCGTGGCACGTCTTCAGGTAATCAACATCTATGCGGTGACGCGGTGCCAGTCTAATGAGGGCCCGTCAAATTTTTCAAGATTTCTCGTCACATCGAATTTTTGGACGCATGCATGAAGTATTAAATATAAATAAAAAATAAAACTAATTACACAGTTTAGACGAAATCCACGAGACGAATCTTTTAAGCCTAATTAGACTATGATTGGACACTAATTGCCAAATAACAACAAAAACGCTACAGTGCCCATTTTGCCAAAAATTTAGGAACTAAACTGAGCCTGAGATTTAGTATGTGGCTGCAACCATTGCACGTCGGTGTCTCGTATTGTTAGATTGTTGCTCGTGTCAGAAGTTAATTCATTTTACCATTTCCAAGTTACCGGCAAGAAAAGGTGAATGCTCTGCGACAAGGAGACTCTGACAGGACCGTTCAAGTGCAATTTTGGAGGCGCCACCGCGAGAGTTGGAGATCTACTCCATTCGAATGTTTCAGGGCCTGGCATCATCATCATGGTTCATGAGAGCGGACTCCAGTAAGATCGATCGAAAAGGGTAGTAGTAGTAGAAAAGAAACAGCCGGACATAGTGCACAAGTGCATCGCATGCTCATCATAACTGAGGCGGTAAAAAGGCAGCGCCATGAGGCAGGAATTCATCACCAAAGCGCCGGTCCTTTACACCCCTCCCCCCCGATACGGCTCTCCGATCCACCTGTAGTCACGACGAGGCAGATGAGATCGGAGAGAAACCCGACCCGGCGCATGCTAAGTGTGCAAGCCAAGCAATCCTTTTTTTCGCGATTCCTTGCTTTGGATTAAAAGGCACGGGCTTCTTGATCTTTCGCGCACTAACGAAAGACAGCTTCGCCCTGTCTTGTGAGCTTGTGCTCCGTAGTACTGGACTACTGGGGGGCAAATTCTTTGCAGTTTGCACTAAGAACAGAGGCATATGGCCTGTAGCGGACTGTCAGTCATCAGTAACTCTGAAACTGGTTAGCTTGCTTCAAGAACAAGAATACTAATCTGGTTCTCAAATCTCAAACCGGCTGGCTGCTTAATAGTCCCTCCTTCCATGAAAACATGCGATTCTAGTACAGTGTCGTGGTTTAGCATCTCAAATTTAATTAATTATAGATAAAAAATATTAATATTTACTATATCAAATAAATATTATTAGATTCATTATGAAATGTATTTTCTTAATAAATTAATTAGGAGTTATAAATGTGAATAGTATTTACTAGAAATTTGGTCAAACGTAAATTACTTTTGTCGACACGCGGTCCGTAGTTGCATGTTTTGTTGGACAGAGGGAGTACTACCAACAGTCTGACATCCTAGACCGTACAAAGCAGTTTTGATTCCTTTTGACGCCTATTAATTGTTTTTTTAAACGAATTAGGCAGGAGAGCTGCCGATTATAAAACGAAGATGAGCCCAAAATTGGCACAACGATACAACAAAGACCAACAACCACGTCGCAAAACAAACTTAACAAAAGGAAGAGAAAATAACTCTAGTCGGTCGGATTGGGACATCGACACGAGCCACACACAACAACTGCCAGTTGGATTGAGACATCAACACGGGTACACCAACTCCACTCAACTCCAAAAAATTCCCCATGCTGCACCCCCACAAACCAAGAGTAGAGCCGACAAGTAGCCCTCACCGCAAGTGCCATCGTTACCGACAATGTCCCACGCCAACCAGTCGCTGCCATGCAGAACTAGCCGCCGCAGTCCGCTGCATGCCGTGTAGCTACCACGACTCCGCCACCATGCCGTCGTCGTCTTTAGGTCACGCACACACGATCGTCGATCTTCCAACCATGACCATGCGTTGGCAGAAGTCAGAAGAGAAGCCCACCGCACCACACCGAAGAGGCCACCGCCATGCAGGACCCCTCGCCGAAGTACCGCTGCTGCACCTTACACACCAAACAATCGAAACTCCGCACCGGATCCTAGATCTCCAAGGCAACTCAAATGCATGGGGGCCTCGTCACATCCACCGTCGCACACCACTCCTCGAACACACCACCTTAAACCGCACGGGGGCCTCGCCACTCCCGTCGCTAAACTCTTCGAGGATCTGGGCTTGCTTCACCATCGGGGTGACATGGTACCACCGAGCCGCTCCATTAACTTCACCATCGTCTCATCGCCACTGGAATCTCAGCTGCACCACGTGCACGAACACAAAGCTTCCAGAGACACAGCTCACCACCTTGGCCTTCTCCTCACCCGGTCAGATTGGGACATCGACACGAGCCTCAATGGCAAAAACCTCCGCTCAGTCGGATTGGGTCATCGACATGAGCCTCCACTTCGCTGCCATCGCCACGCCGCGCTGCCCGCTCGTCGTAACCGTACGAACACCTCCACGGTCCCCTTGCTGCCTTCCTCGCGCCTTGCTGAGACACAGCCTCTTGGCCTTCAAGAAGCAGTCAGGTTCCTCTAGCCACACCACCATGGCGCCACTGGTGCCCCTGTAGGATCTGTGGTTGGCCTAGAGGGGGGTGAATAGGCCTGTCAAAACAAACACTCAAACTTTTATCAAATTCACCCTGCAGCACTGCCGCTCTGGAGGGCGGCACTACCGGACCAGAACAGCGACACTGCCACACTTTCAGGCAACTTTGAGTCACAGTTCAAAATCAGTGAATGGAAACTTAGATCGGAGAAATTTCTCAGTCTACTACAGGTATAATAGTCACAGATCAAGAGCTAGAAGTTATAGGAACACTACACACAAGTAGATCGACTAGAAACCCTAGACATCACCTCAACCAACAATATGAAATGCAAGTAATATAAATCAAGCATAAATGACATCATGATTTATCCTGTGGTTCGGCTCGCCACCAAAGGCTTGCCTACCTCCACGTTGTTGAGGTTAGCCACTAAAGCTTTGGGCTTTCCAACCCTTTCTCGTTCTCAAGTCAAGAGACTTAACTCTTGAGATGAGGGGTGGGTTTACTAGTTTTAAGAGATGGTTACAAACCACCCGGGGCTACCACACAAGTTGGCAACCTCCATGGGCGATGCTCTAGCCGGCTAGGAGCCAAGCTCCAAGAGTAACAAACACAACCACCAGCCAAAACGTGAACCAAGTGCTCTTTTGAGTTGGGGAATCAATGGAGCTGCTCTCTAATCGAGTTTTGGACCCTTTCTCTTAAGGATTGATGGGAAAATCAATGGATTTGCTTGAGGGCTCAAGGTCAACAATTGAGGGAGAGAGAGAGGCTCCTTTCTATTTTGAACGAGCTGGAGTGAGGAAGAAGAGGCAGAGAGCCGTTGGGGAGGAAGGGGAAGGGTATAAATATCCCCCAGCCCCCAACCGTCACTTAAGTCACGGCAGTGCCGTGGCTCAAGTGCGGCAGTGCCGCACTGCGGCAGTGCCTCTCTTCAAGTACGGTAGTGCTGCACCACGCAAGACAGCAATGGTAATAGTAAAGTGTAGACTGTCTTGGCTATGAATCTGAGGATGGATATGTGTGTTTGAGCACTTGGTAGCGCATATTAGCTTAAGCATTGTATCCCCCTTTATAGTACGGCTTTTCCTATACTCAAATTCAAAATATAAAAGAATTTAAAACTCTTTTGAGTTTGAAGCCATCTACATTTGTAATTGGGGGCTTCTTCATTTCGTGTAGCATCCTTGAACATGAATTCTCTGCTTGTTATCTCGATAAATCTCATTAGTTCTCTAATTGCATAGCCATTATCACCAAAACCCACAATTAGGGCTTGATTGCACTTTCAATCTTCCCCTTTTTGGTGATTGATGACAACCCAATTAGATCTTACAAAGATATGAAATAAATACTGAGATTTTTGAGCCATGGGTGTAGAGCCTCCCCCTAAATGTGTGAATAGAGAATTGAATTCTCAAATTGGCATAAGAAGCCAAGATTCACATTTTAGTGAAAGTGATGGGGCTCCCCCTACATCCATGCTCCTGTGGGGTGCTGCATACTGTGTTAGGTATGTAAAACGTGATGCAAATGACAGTTTATACACAACATGGTTTGTTGTTGCAGCTGAGTGCGGCACTGCCGCACTTGCTGTAACAGCACAGATCAAAACAGACACCACACAATATGTGATACATATAAAGATATACATTCTAGCACAATTGTATCACAAACGACAGCATAGATTAATATATGTCCATATCCCACACATATATAAAGTACTTAAGTAGCATTATTACATAAATAGAGTTTCTAATGGACTCTCAAACTCTCACCTAACGAAGACTACTCTAATGACTATAGCTGCAGCAACCTCCTCTCCATGGCGTCGAAAAAGTTGTTGACCCCTATAATTTTCTCCCCCTTTGACATAAAGCACCAAAAAGAGAAGAAAAGAAGAAAGACCAACACTCACTCTTCATCCTCTTGGATCATGTCCCAATCAACATCATCGCCACCAGCAGCTCCACTAGCACCTGCGACGTCCTCCTCTCCACCATCATCGTCGTCGTCATCGGAGGAGGAGGAAGAAGAAGACACCACCGCCCTCCCTTGGCGATGAGTGGTCGAAATGTGGCGCTCACGCTTGGTGCTCCTCCTCATGGACTACAAGGTGGATCTCAAACTGGTGTGTGGATCAAGCTCTAGCTCCTCCTCCTCCTCCTCATCCTCTGAATCATCTAATCTCTCCTCCCCCTGTCTTTGGCAACATCTCTGCCTGCTGCAGTGCTGCTACCCCCTATGGTCCTGCCACGACCACGATGAGGCATCTACTTATCTCGAGGCTCGGTCATCTTCTTCTTCCCCCTCCGGTCATTATCACCTTCAGAGGACATCTATGTAAACAAATATAGGTCCAAATAAAAAACTATATATAAGGGGTATAAAAGAACACTTGTAAAACACTCTGGATAGATGAGATGATTCAAATCTCGAGTTAGAAAAGCACTCTGAACTAATCAGGTCAGTGGGTGCGACCTGCCGCACCCTAGGAGCGGCACTACCACACCTAGTGCTTCACCTCTCCCATGATTCAATTCTTCTCAACTATTCAAACTATTTCTCAAACATTCTCCTAAATAACTAGACAATCTCAGAATGAGTAGACCTAAACAAATACATGGAGTTGTCTACAATGTAGGTAAAGTGGCTACATATTTAAGATAGAAACAAATCTGGTGCACAAATCCAATCAAAATAGAGAGTCATCGATGGAACAACATCTGCATTTACATGTTCAATCTGTTGAGTGCGGCACTACCGCACCCAACATGCGGCACTGCTGTGGGTACAGATGAGGCTCAACCAACGAATCGTTGTTTTGGTTCAATTCATCCATCAAACTAGTTTCTACCCTAATCATACAGTCACTAGAAACCTTCTTCCAACAAATATAGAACTCCATGGCATAGATCAGGATTAGGTTAGGGTTTTACCTTGATTCACGCGGATTGAGGAGGAAAGAGATGAATCGGCTCCGTCCACGAGCTAGGGCTGCTGCTGATGACGACATAGAAGAACAACAGCAGGCCGTGGCAATGTCGGAGGTGGCAACGCGGTTGGACAGAGCGGCGGCGGCGGCTCGCTGTGCGCGCATGGAGGAGAAGAGAGGCGGCGACAGGGAGATAGGAGAGGAGAGGGTTACCTGGGGCTAGGTAAAATAGGTAGAAAATATGGGCCCCCACAGTAACAGCTGATATGGGCTGAATGTCTAGTTGAAATTCAAAGTGTGTCACTGCCGCAGTCCACACACGGCACTGCCGTAGGGCAGGCGCGGCACTGCTGCACTCCCTAGACCAGCAAGATTTAGCTACTAACTAAATACCTCTATATATAGGATATGGACACATATCTCAAGCACACAATGATCAATAAATAAATAATCAATACAAACAATGATCATAATACACTTGTTTCTTATGATAAAATATTTTAAGCACAATATTTATACTTTTGCAATTCATTTCTCCTATCCATGCTAGTTCATCAATCAAGGTGTGCTATCATTCAAACCACGTTATAAGAAGCAAGAATATTTAGTTTACTATGCAAAGCACAAAATCTTAACTCATCAAGAGGCTTAGTGAAGATATCGGCTAGTTATTTTTCGGTGCTCACATGGTGAATTTTGATATCTCCATTGGCTTCGTGGTCTCTCAAGAAATGATGTCGAATGTCTATGTGTTTAGTTGTTGAGTGGCTTACGGGATTGTTGGCTAACTTTATGGCACTTTCGTTGTCATACAAGAGTGGGATTTTTGTGAATTGACATCTGAAATCTTGAAGGGTTTGCCTCATCCAAAGTAGTTGAGCACAACATGCACCGGCTGTAATATACTCGGCCTCAGCGGTGGAAAGGGCTATACAATTTTGCTTTTTAGAACTCCAGGGCACTAGGGACCATCCAAGGTATTGACATGTCCCCAAAATGCTTTTTTCGATCTACTTTGCAACTGGCGTAATCAAAATCCAAATACCCAAGTAGATCAAACCTAGAGCCCTTAGGATACCACAAGCCAAGGTTAGGAGTGTATACTAAATATCTCAAGATTCTCTTAACGACCACTAAGTGATACTCTTTCGAGTTAGCTTGAAATCTAGCACACATGCACACACTAACCATAATATCAGGCCTAGATGCGCATAAATAAAGTAGAGAGCCAATCATGGAGCGATATACCTTAGTATCCACGACTTTCCCTTCATCATTGAGATCTAGATGTCCATTGGTTGGCTTGGGAGTTTTAATAGGCTTGGCATTCATCATGTCAAACTTCTTGAGCATATCATGGGTGTACTTCGTTTGGCTAATAAAAGTTTCATCCTTCACTTGCTTGATTTGAAATCCAAGGAAGAACTTCAATTCATCCATCATGGACATCTCAAATCTCTTGGTCATGACCCTACTAAATTTATTACAAAAAGAATGATTAGTATTACTAAATGTTATGTCATCGACATATATTTGGCACACAAATATATCTTTGCCAACTTTGTGAGTGAAAAGGGTAGGATCGACTTTGCCTATTTCAAAGCCTTCTTTATGCAAGAATTCCTTAAGGCATTCATACCATGCTCTTGGTGCTTGCTTAAGCCCATAGAGCGCCTTTTGGAGTTTGTAGACATGGTTGGAAAACTTGTGATCTTCAAAGCCCGGTGGTTGCTCAACATAGACAAGTTCTTGAATAGGGCCATTGAGAAATCCACTCTTCACATCCATTTGATATAGCTTGATGTCGTGATGAGCAGCATAGGCTAGAAGCATTTGAATTGCTTCAAGTCTTTGCCACCGGTGCATATGTTTCTTCAAAGTTTAGGCCCTCTACTTGAGTAAAACCTTGAGCAACCAACCCTGCCTTGTTCCATGTCACCACTTCATTCTTATCTTGCTTGTTGTGAAAGACCCACTTGCTGCCAATGACATTGTTATTGGGTCATTCTACCAAAGTCCACGCTTGGTTTCTTTCAAAGTTATTGAGCTCTTCTTGCATGACCATCACCCAATCCGGGTCTCCATGTGCTTGTTCTACCTTAAGAGGCTCCAATGAGAAAACAAACGAGTAATATTGACAAAAGTTTGCTAAATATGAACGAGTTGTTACCCATTTTTGAAGACTCCCAAGGATGTTATCAACGGGATGATCCCGTTGTATTGTTTGCCTTAGCCTTGGATGCTCAATGGCCTCTTGTTCATCTTTTGGATCTTCATCTTCATCTTGCTCAAATATGGGTTGTAGGTTTTGTCCATGAGCTAGAGTCGAATCAGCTGCTGCTGACTATGTAGGTGTGGCACTGGCACCCTCTAGAGTTACAGTAGGTGTTTGCTGCAGTGTAGCATTAGGTACGTCAGCGAAAATTGGTGCAGCAGCAACTTGAGGAACCTCCACTTCAGTGGCTTCATCTTCTTGTGGTCTAATATCACCAATTACCAATTGCTTGATTGCTTCACATGGTGGATCCTCCTTTCCTACAACACTTGAATCAACTTGCTCTACTTGAGAGCCATTAGATTCATCAAATATCGCGTCTACCACAATCTCAACTCTCCCGGAGGTTTTGTTGAAGACACGGTAGGCATGCTCATTTGATCCATAACCAATAAGAAAACCTTCATCAACTTTAGGTGCAAACTTAGAGGTTTTGGGTTTCTTGTTAAGTATGAAACACTTGCACCCAAACACTCTAAAGTAAGACACCTTAGGCTTGTTACCGGTTAGAAGCTCATATGAAGTTTTCTTCAACTTCTTGTGTAGGTAGAGGTGGTTGATGGCATGGCAAGAGGTGTTGACGGCGTCACACCAAAAGATGTCTAGCGTCTTGTACTTATCTAGCATTGTCCTTGCCATATTAATGAGTGTACAGTTCTTCCTCTCTACTACACCATTTTGATGAGGGGTGTATAAAGTTAAAAACTCATGCTTGATGCCCTCTTCATCAAGAAACTCCTCAACTAGAGTATTCTTGAATTCGATCATATTGTCGCTTCTCACTTTCTTGATCGGAAGACCGAACTCCTTTTAAGCTCTTCTAACAAATATCTTTACCTTCTCTTGAACTTGGCACTTGCCATGTAAGAAAAATAATCAAGTGAAACAGAAATAGTCATCAACAATAACAAGACCATATTTGTTACCCCCGATACTTAGGTAGGCGACCGGTCCAAAGAGATCCATATGTATTAGCTCCAATGATTGCTTGGTGGTCATGTTGCTCCTTGCTAGGTGAGGTGCTCCAACTTGCTTTTCATCTTGACAAGCGCTACAAATCCTATCTTTCTCAAAGTGAACATTTGTTAGTTGTCGACATAGAAATTTTGTCCCGTGTCGAGGGCACACGAGAAAGCCAGAAGGGTCTACTCAATAGAGCTGTAGATCCGCCTGGCTTCAACGCAGGGGTGGTCAATCCTGCATCCTCCGCCTGAGACATGCCAGTCAATTTGACCCTGCAATTGACAAGGAGAGAAAGCTAATCAGTAATTTAAGGCAAAACATGCCGGTGTTGCCAGACAGTCCCGAATATCATAACTTAATGAATCTATCCAAAGGAACGCCACCCTTAGATAGAGCCGATAACTTGACCTTAGTCTAGTTCGAGCAGTGGAGGCCGACCGGATCGATGCAGTCTTACTTGAACTAGACAAGAGTCGATAACTAACTTATACCAGAGTCACGGTGGAGGTCGACCGGATCGATGCAGCCGTACAAACAGAAGTATAAGCCATGACGGTACTTATAGACAAGCAGTGGAGATCGACCAGATTGATGTAGCCATACTTGCTGAAGAACTCATCGAGATCTACTCTACTCCTACTCCTAAGGGGTGGCCAGAGCAAAAAAAAAGTAACTTGTATTTGATTGATTGTGTGTTCTTTATAATAGCCGGGGTCCAATATTTATACCCGGAACCCACGCATGAATCCTACTTAAGCACGACTCATTATAATTTCTTGGCCTAAGAGAAAACATTCCTAATTTAAGATAACTTGGACTCTAATCTTTCCCTTTTTGTAGAGTCCAACATGATTTTTCCCGACGTCGATCGTAGCTTTTGTCGTTATATGCTGACGCTATCTGAAGAAAACCGATTCTAGTGCTGCATTCGAATCGGCTGATACCGACCTTCATGTAATCGATTCCTTGATGATGTGATCTTTGGGAGCTTTCGAGTCCCTATAATTCCTCTTTCAAATTTTGGTGTAAACACATGCCCCCTAATTTTGGGATAAAAGTAATTTTATTCCAAAATTATCACGTCTATACCCCCGATAGATCCACAGTCACGGGTAGAGAATCTTGATCTAGGGTCTACTGTTTGCCGCCGTCTATGTTAGCTCATGAGCCCATGCTTCAAAACTTTTATGAGAGCATCATTGCTTCACGGGCACTTGGATTCATCTTTCTAGGCCGACTATAAAATGTCTATCCGACCCTAGCGAGAGCAACTCAACAATTCAACTATGTTTCTCTTCCATATGCCCCCTCGAGTGCTTCTGACTCCGCCGGACCCTCCATGGTCTTTCTTTTTGCTATGAAGATCTTGAGCGGTTAGAAGAATTCTTGTGCATAGGGCGATTATGTCGCTCATCTTAGCACCTTGTCGAGCAAGAGGATCAGTTGCTGTGGTTAGAAAAATTCTTGTGATATCACCTGAGTCTTCTCTCCATGCTCGCAGAGCTATTCTAGTGTTTGCAAGTGCTAGAATGTGTGGACACCTTCCCCTTGTTTGCTCCATCAAATGCCCATCGGGAAAGCCACAGGCTTCTTTCCCATAGTTTCCCAGTCACCGAGAAATCAGCTGGGCATTTGTTAGGCAGGCGGCTTTTCCCTTTCTTTGGCATAATTTTATCAATAGGCCGATGTGACTTGGTTCATGATGACCTTCGGCCCTATGGGGATTCAAACTCCCTTCAATCCAAAGAAGCCTTGGTGGACTGATTGCTGGTCAATGTAAATCTTTTGTATCCATCCCACGATACTTTGTATTCTGGGGAAGCAATAAGTCTGAATCTGTTATCTCTTCGTTATCTGTCTCCTAAATTTTTGGAGTGTCGATCCATTTCTGTATCTAACTTCAATTCCATACCCCCGGCGAAATCTATCTTCTCACCTTCCCAAGCTATATATACGGGCCACGGCTGTGGATAGAAAAAAACCCCGCTTTGTCTTAAATCCTTTTGTGTCTTTAGTGTAGTTCCTACTTTCCCATAGGTTTGAGATCATGGAGAATAGCAAGAGGTCTGTTGAGGAGGCCCTCAATAGATCTGCATCATCGGGCTAGCACCTTCATCGCCAGGAGGGTGCAACTCGTGATGCCCCCACTGCCTCGGGGCATAGGGCTGACTCTGTTTGGCCTTTGGGTTATCTTCATCAACAACTCATCGTCAGCTCCCCTGCTATCAGAGGAGGCGAATTGATAATGATGATCTGCTTGCCTCCATTGATCGACATGGCTAGGGTCTCACCAATGTCTCTCCCTCACAGAATCAGCTCTGGCCATGGTTTGATGTCGATCGTCTCTCGAGGCTGATTCGGTGGAGGATAGTTTGGCCAAGGCCGAGGCCTGAATCATGGGTGAGATATCTATCATAATCTTTGCTTCCTCTCAATTTTATCTTTAAGATTCTGATCATCTCCCCTTTGAATCTTTTTAGATTTGTCTGCCCAACTAGAAAGCCTCCGATTGGCTGCGAAGTATGCGGTGGGATTCATCAACGCCAGGGGTGCCATGTTAGGGAGGCATATTTGTTGTTAAAGGATACGGCGGCATATTTGTTGTTGTCAGTCTTACCCTTTCCTTTCTTCTCCTTCTTGTTCCCCTTTGACACTTGGTATGACTCATCATCATCTCTATCTTCATAACTACTTGATATGCTTGATGATGCACTTGTTGCCTTCTCTTCTTCTTCCTTCTTCCTAGCTTCTCTTCTTTTTCTTCTTGCTTCTCTCTTGAGCCTTCTTTCTTCTTTCCTTTGCTTCTTCTCCTCTGACCGCTGCTCCTCCTTCTTCTCTCTTGCTTCTCTTTTTAGCTTTCTTTCTTCTTTTCTTCTTCTTCTCTCATTCTCGTTGAGAGCTCCTTCGGCATCGCTAGCCTCAAGATGTGGTAGCGTGGTGTTGCTTGCTATCGACGCGCTTAGCTCGCTGCTGTCCGTGTCGACATCCACCCGCTTCATGCCACTAGTTCCTCCTCTAGGCTCCATACCTCACACGGTGAAGCGTATATGAGGTAACCTGCTTTAATACCACTTGTAGGATCTCTGGTTGGCCAAGAGGGGGGTGAATAGGCGTGTTAAAACAAACACCCAAACTTTTATCCAATTCACCCTGCGGCACTGCAGCTCTGCGGCACTACCGGACCAGAACAGCGGCACTGCCGCACCTGCAGACAACTTTAAGTCACAGTTCAAAATTAGTGAATGGAAACTTAGATGAGAGAAATTTCTCAGCCTACTGCATGTATGACAGTCACATATCAAGAGCTAGAAGTTGTAGGAACACCACACACAAGTAGATCGATTAGAAACCCTAGAAATCACCTCAACCAACAATATAAAATGCAAGTAATGTAAATCAAGCACAAATGATATAATGATTTATCCCATGGTTTGGCTCGCCACCAAGGCTTGCCTACCTCCACGTTGTTGAGGTTAGCCACTAAGGCTTAGGCCTTTCCAACCCTTCCTCGTTCTCAAGTCAAGAGACTTAACTCTTGAGATAAGGGGTGAGTTTACTAGCTTCGAGAGATGGTTACAAACCATCCGAGGCCGCCACACAAGTTGGCAAGTTCCATGGGCGATGCTCTAGCCGGCTAGGAGCCAAGCTCCAAGAGTAACAAACACAACCGCCAGATAAAACATGAACCAAGTGCTCTTTTGAGTTGGGAAATCAATGGAGCTGCTCTCTAATCGAGTTTTGGACCCTTTTCTCTCAAGGATTGATGGGGAAATCAATGGATTTGCTTGAGGGCTCAAGGTCAACAATGGAGGGAGAGAGAGAGGCTCATTTCTATTTTGGACTAGCTGGAGTGAGGAAGAAGAGGCAGAGAGTCATTGGGGAGGAAGGGGAAGGATATAAATACCCCTTAGCCCCCAACGGTCACTTAAGTCGTGGCAGTGCCTCGGCTCAAGTGCGGCAGTGCCGCACCACGCAAGACAACAAGGGTAATAGTAAAGTGTAGATTGTCTTGGTTGTGAATCTGAGGATGCATGTGTATGTTTGAGCACTTGGTAGCATATATTAGCTTAAGCATTGTGTCCCCCTTTATAGTACGGCTTTTACTATACTCAAATTCAAAATATAATAGAATTTAAACCTCCTCTGAGGTTGAAGCCATCTACATTTGTAATTAGGGGCTCCTCCGTTTTGTGTAGCATCCTCGAACATGAATTCCCTGCTTGTCATCTTGATAAATCTCATTAGTTCTCTAATTGCGTGGTTATTATCACCAAAACCCATAATTAGAGCTTGATTGCACTTTGAGCCCCTGCTTGGCTACTGTCAGCCACACCACACGGCGTCACCGACACTCATCCTAGCAAGCCGGTGTTGGCCACGCCACCACGGCACAGCCGACACACCTCTGCAGTCGGTCGGAGTGGGAAAACACCATGACAGCGCCTCCAAGGAGGAAGACGACGCCCGAAGGCGTCGCCGCCATCTTGCCTGCGGATCCGACATGGCTTTCGCTAGTGCTCGCCCACATCCAGCACAATCGAAACAGAGGGCCTTGAAGTCACGCCACCCCTGCCCTCCACCTCCGCCCCACGAGGCATCGCCGCCCGCACCAGCGAGTTCCGGCCGGATCCGCATGGACAGTGGCAGCTGTAGTCGTGGAATGGCCGGATCCAGAGAAAGGGGAGCTAGAGCAGCCTCGCCGCCACGCCCGTGCAGGCTCACGGGCCCCTGCCGCAGCCACTGCCGCGCCCGCATCGACTAGAGACCGCCGAAGCCGGTGAAGAAGATGAAGAGCTGCAGCCCGGCGAGACAGACCGCTCGCCATGTCCGCCCCAACACCACCAGCTCCTCCACTCCACCAACGACCCGGCCCCAGCTCAAAGGTGACAGATCCGGGCGGCTGGGCACCGAATCCGGCCATACCGTGGCTGGAGAAGCGCCGCCGACTGTCGCCCCATGCACTCCTCGCCGCCGACAAAGTGCTCCACCTAGAGAGAGGAAAGAGAAGAGAGAGAGAGAGAGAGAGGGAGGGAGGAGGAATCCCAGCCGCTGCCTTCCTTGTTCCACGCTGGACCCTCGGCGTCGAACTCCGGCGGCGGCTGGGCTGAGGAGGCGTGGAGAAGGGAACTGGCGGCGACGGTGTTTGGTGCCACCCGAGTCGCCCCCAGAGGAGGAGAGCGACGCGGGGCCGTGTGGAGTATGTTATTGAATACGGCTATCAATTGTCAACCACCAGTACCGCTAATCTACTGATTACTGATCAGTACAAAAAATCAATATTCCTCTCATCTGCACGGCCTATGTACACGTGGTGCCGCCGGTGGATCCAAGTGACTAAATGCAGAGCTAATCATGGACCTCCGACTCATTTCTAGAAATGCCACACGCGCATCTGTCATGATGTAGAGGCCTTGTTTAGATTGAAAGTTTTTTTTGAACCTGATGAATAGTATCACTTTCGTCTTATTTGACAAATATTGTCCAATCGTGGACCAACTAGGCTCAAAAGATTCATCTCGTGATTTTCAACTAAACTGTGTAATTAGTTATTTTTTTTACCTACATTTAATACTCCATGCAAGCGGCTAAAAATTGATGTGATGGAGAGAGAGTGAAAAAACTTGGAATTTGGAGGTGATCTAAACAAGGCCAGAGTAACATTTTCCTTCTCCCTCCATCGTTTTCCTTCTCTCCCTCTAAGCTCTAGTTCAGAGATGTTCTTGCAATTGTCAGATGATGGCACGTCATTACTCATCATAAGGATGCAAGTGGGCCACGAACTGCGACGTGTTTTACAATAATTTACAGAGGGTATACCTGCTTGTATTGCACACGCGAATGAATATTTTGTGGCATTACAGCATGTGTATAGTACGATGATCAGTCGACAATACGCGCACGCGGTGGCGCTTTACGCTACCTATTGGTACGTCTCCGGATCCGACGGCTTTTATAGCTAGGCTTCCGCTAATGCTGTAGTTTGGTGGAATACAGTAGCACAGCATCTACGGTGCGATACGTACCTACAGCCGTAATGCTGTCGATCTGATCGAGTGTTTTGCGATGGATTCGGTCGGATTGATGGCTCCATGTACTGCAATCAATGCTCGTCGGTCACTGTGGCACTCCATCTCCGTCGATGCATGGATGGATGTGCTAACATTCATTAGTTCCCTGGGATGGATTATACAGGCGTAGGAGTAGTTGTTAAGAAAGAGTAGAGATCAGTTTTACGCAATCGGGCCTTGTCTGTTCAGTGTAGCTGTGCAGTTGCGGAGTGACCTCCGGCAGCATGGGATCGGAGTGACTGACCGAGCTGAGTTGAGCTGAGCACACCCGGCAAGGCGGCAACCACTGTTTACTCCCGCGCGCGCGCCGGCCTCTGTTTCGGCACCACCGCACCGTGCCACGCACTCCAAAGATCGGCGCGAATAAAAGCTGCGGCATCCCTGTCCCGGGTCTCGCGGTGAAACCCATCGTCCCTGTCTAGGCAGCTAGCCTCGCTCGCCATGTCCTCCTCCTCCTCCTCCTCCCCGTCTCTACAGCCGCCTCCCGCCGGTGCAGTCGGCGGCACCTCCCCCTACTCCGCGTCCTCGTCCTTCCTCCCCTCGTTCATGATCATCGCCGCGCTGCTCGCCTTCGTGTTCCTCGCCGCCGTCTCCATCCACCTCCTGCTCCGCTTCCTCTCCGACCGCTCCTCCTCGTCGTCGTCTGGACCTCCGCTCCCGCGGACCCACCGCGACGAGGCGGGCTCGGCAGGGAGTACGGCGGACGCGTCCGTGGCGAGGCCTGCCGCTACCGCGGCTGCTCCAGGCGACGCAGGGAAGAAAGCAGCGGCGGCGGGCGACGACGCGAAGCAGCGGCTGATCGACTCGCTGCCGCTGTTCACGGTGGCGTCGGCGCTGGCGGCGCTCCCCAAGAGCTCGCCCGACTGCGCCGTCTGCCTGTCGCCGTTCACGCCCCACGCCGAGCTGCGGCTGCTGCCCGCGTGCCGCCACGCGTTCCACGCCGCCTGCGTCGACGCCTGGCTGCGCACCACGCCGTCCTGCCCGCTCTGCCGCGCCGCCGTCGTCGCGCTCCCGCACCCCTCGCTCTCCGCCATGCTCGCCGCCGCCGCGCAGCAGCGGCCGCCGCTGTCGCCGAGGACCAGCAGGGACCGGTCCGGCTCGAGCTTCCTCGTCGAGATCGGCACCGTCAGCAGCAGCCGCGGCTCGCCCGCGGCGGCCGGTGGGAATGGGGACAGGAACAGGAACAGCACCCGCACCTACTCGCTCGGCTCCTTCGACTACCAAATCGACGAGGAGGTGGAAGCCGTGGTGTCCCGCGTCGCGCGCATCACCGCGAGGGAATCCAGCGCCGTCAAGGAGGAGATGGAGAAGCCTTCGGCCGAGGAGGGGTCGGCGCCGGCGGCGCCGCCTCCTGGCGAGACGGTGGCCGAGGCGGCGGGCTCCTCGCGCGGGTGGCTGCGGGGGTACGTGGACCGGCTGGCTTCGTCCGCCTACACGTTCTCGGAGCGGTGGAGCTCGCGCTGGAGCCAGGGGCAGGGCCAGCAGCAGCGGCAGGAAGAGCCGTGGCTGTGGGACGCGGAGGCCGCGGACATGTCGGCGCCGCCGGGGTCCGACGAGGAGGAGGAGACGGCGTTCATGGTGATGTACCGCTGGATCGCCGGGGTGTAAACGTAGTCGAGTTGAGGTGATCCAAATGTCTTGGAACCTTCTGTTGACTGTGATGCATGGCGTGGTAGGCGTGAGCAGCAGCAGTGAGAGTATCAGCATCTGCACATAGTTCATGGATATCCTCGGTGGCCCTGAGCAAATTTAACTGAGAATCGAAAACTGAACCGAAAGAATCGGAACCGAAAAATTTGGTTCCTTATTCGGTTCCTGATATTGAGGAGCCGAAATAACCGAAGAAAATTCGGTTCCTACTCTCGGTTAACCAAATTAACCGAAAGAACCGAATTACATTAATTATACTTCACTTACTTGTATTTTATAGGATTATGTTTAGTTTATGTGTAGTGTTTTATATTTGAACTGCTATATATTTATGTTACTATATTGCTATTGTTTTCTTATATATTATTATTATTAAAAATGAATATAGTGTTGCATATTTGCCTTAGAACAAATATATTTATTATTGTCTTGAGGTATTCTGAAAAAATTCGGTTAGTTCAGTTCGAATCGGAACCGAACCGAACCAAAATAACCGAGAACCGAAATGCTCGGTTCCTAGAAAATTTTGGAACCGATCGGTTCTCGTTTTCTAGGAACCGAATTTCATCAATAACCGAGGAACCAAACCGAAAACCGAACGCCCACCCTGACCTCGGAGTTCGCCTTTTGGAATGCCGAGGAGATAAGAAGACGCCAAGAAAGACGGATACGAGAATGTGCTTGCATGTTAGTACTGCAGCATAACTGTAGAAGTAAGTGCTTTTGTTTGGTTCGTTGCGTTTTCCCATTTCCTCCAAGGATGTTTGGATGTGGCTGTCATCTGTCTTACACTTTGCGTGTGGACCGTGTGGTTTATCACAACTCACAACGTGGCAGTTACACACTCGCAAATGCCAGCATGGACTGCATGGCAGGTTTGCTAGACTGGGAAATTGGGAATGTGTGAGAGAGGAATGGATCTTTCCTACTCGAAGTCTCGAACACAGCGAACCCATGCGTATCGAGCTGAGGGAAGAAAATCAAATCCAAATCCAAATCCAAATCCTTTGTCGATTATGCAGGTTGTCCTTGATCGTTGTTCAGAAAATCCCAGGACTTGCAGACGCAGAGACGCTTGGTTGAATGAAAGCAGGACTGAGTATCAGGCGTATCCACCGTGTAGTATCGCAATCTAGCCCGCTGAACGTGGAAGACAGGAAGAGGCAATGCGATGACAGAGAGTGATCAGGCTGGCCGGTGTGTGTGACAGTGTGAGTGTGACCTCGCGACGGCATGGATTTCAATACACCTCACTTTTTCCTCCCTTCCAGACTTGTACGCCTACAGATCTTTGCGTGCATGATACAACACACGAACTGCGTACGGGCCTCTATGTCTGATCCAGACTGTCGAAAAATCTCTTAATAGGAGTACATGGCATCGTCTGTTGAAGCAGGCATCTGTCTCGTATGACTGTCACGACTCACGAGCACGCATTGCACTAAAACGGATATGTGCAATTCGTGCCTATTCCCAGGTGAGTCCAGCGCATTCGGACACGAGAGCCGCTTGCCAGCGACTGACCTGCGGCGGCCCAATCGAAAGCAGTAAGCAAAGCCGGAGCTGAGCGCCCTCACCCGTTTCCCGTGCAGGCAGCGGCTGCCGGCGGTGCCCCTGCCATGCGCACAGCAGGCAGCAGTGGATGTGGCTTGGTCACCAACTGTACCCATCCACGAGGAGCTGAGGCCTGAGGATCATGACGAGGGCGGCGCGCGGCATGCCCCTGCAATCGTGGTCAAAGCCACGACACGGGCGCTGCTTTTGGCAGCGAGGCAACGACCAGCGCCCCCCGCCCGTATGGTTTGGTTTGGTGCAACGATTCCGGCGGAGCCCTTGTCACTTGCTAGTACGTACTAGTTTTCACGCTCCACCGTCGTGTTTAGCTTACCAATACCATTTGGTAGCGCGGAGAGCCCTAGAGCAGCAGCATGCTTGCACAACTGCTCCGTACAAGATTAATTTTGTTGGTCTGACCACTCACGCGACATTGGTACAGGTAGACTAGCAGGCGGCGAAAAACGACGAGACGAGTCCAAAAACGGGCGTTCCACCTCTAGAAATGCTGAACGTTTCATGAATCAAATTTAGACACTTGTGATGCGAGAGAGCACGCCTAATCCATGTATCCGTGCCTGATACAGTTAGAGCTTCTAGTGAAACTGGGCAACAAAGAATACCCACAAGGGAAACTGGACAACAAAGAACGCGCATCTGGAGAGGTATTGGATCGGAGTCATTGAGCAAACAGACTTGCCTCGACAGAAATGGTGGCTGGATCGGAGCATTTTGTGAGCCCCTCCGAGGCTGGAGGTGCAGCAGACCGGCAACGGATGCGTAGGTGAGCGGGCGGGGCCACCAACGGAGGCAAGCGAGGGAAGGAGGGACGTGAGCCATGAATGTGTCGGTGACGGTGCACCAGCCCCGGCCCCCGGGGAGGCGAGCGGAAAGACTTGAAGCCCAATTTTCTGAGAGGAAGTTGAGGCCCACCTAGCAACTTGATTACGGGCCTGCCTCTGTTTTGGACTTTTGCAAGCTTTTTCTTTTCTTTTCTTTTTTAGTTTCAAGCTGGACTTTTGCAAGCTGATTTAGTGATTTGGCTGTTTTGTGCAGTACCTCCGTTCCAAAATAATCGTCTTCATCAATTTTTTTTTAAAAAGGAAGGATTTTATTAATTTATAAACGTTAATTCGAGTTGATACAATAAATATGAATTCACTTTGAAAAAAATTAACATCCGACATGCTCCACTTCACATGAGAAGTGACAGTTAATTTTTTTTTATTTCTTTATCCCACGCTAGTCCATATGCTTCTGGCTATTTTTGGGCAGTACTGCACATAGGATCTCATGCTATTTGTGTATTTATTATGGGACAAAATTCAAACTTTAGAAGTACAAATAATATAGGACAATGGGAGTACCGGCAAAGTGGTAGACAGCGGATGCCACCACCTACCCTGGAGGACATCCAGTTGTATGGCACATCCTCAGGCATGTATTCATCTCAATCTATTAACCCTCCACTTATTAATCATGGTCTACTTAACATCCCAAACTATGAAACCGTCTATTTTACCCTAACGGCTACTGCGGTAGGCTTTTGCTGCAGGGGACCTTTAGTTCCGGTTGAAACTACCAACGAGGACTAAAGGTTAACTTTTACTCCCGATTGATCCCTCCAAACGGGAGTAAAAGTCTACTCTCGGCTGAAGGCTCCGTCCAGAACTAGAAAGGGACCTTTAGTCCCGGTTGCTGTCTCCAACCGGGACTAAAGGTTAACTTTTACTCCTGGTGGGTTCCTCCAACTGGGAGTAAAAGTCTACTCTCGGCTGAAGGCTCCGTCCGAGACTAGAAAGGGACCTTCAATCCCGGTTGATGTCTCCAACCGGGACTAAAGGTCCCCTCCTATATCTTCCTCCCCAAGCCGCATGAGCTGATTCACTGTCGATGGAAAACCCTACGGCCCCCCCATAGACCATACTATAGGGAAGTGGGCCTTGGTAACAAGGCCCACAGCCCAATCGTCAAGAAGAACACGGAGCAAAGCAACGTGCAAGACCAAAACTCCAATTCGGACTATACAAGGAAAGGCGCCCGAAGCATAGCTTAGGACTCTGACATTGTATCTGAGTAGAACACAAACAACTCCTCTCAGCACCTGGACTATAAATGGCTGGTGAGGATATCCCTTGTAAACGAGACGAAACACACCCAATACTCAGAGCAATATGACGCAAACAGGCTAACGCCAAACTGGATGTAAGGTTATTACTCGACCAAGTCGAGGGCCCGAACCAGTATAAATCATGAGTCTCTTTGCGTAACCGCCGAGTTCCACTATTTGCCGAAGCCCGAACAACTGTCCTGGGTACCCCCATGGCAGGCTATCAGTGGTAAAACATCGATAGCTGGCGCGCCAGGTAGGGGCTTTCGACGAATTTTTTTCTCGAGAGCTCGGCGGACCTTGACCTCAAGATGGCTTTTCCGGTGGGAACAACCTTCGTCTTTGGATCTTGGATCTGTGAGGCTGACGGCGACGGCAAGCTACGTACCTGTCTCCGAGAAGAAAAAGAACTCGACGACAAAGTTGAATATGAACTCACCGAGAAGATGACGAAACTTTCAACTTCGGATCCAACTCAGAATGAAGAAGAAAGCGGATACGAAACCGACTCTGAGAAAGAGATACAACTTGACTCCAAGACGATCTTCACAGTGAAAGAGCCAAGCCTAATTGAACTCGGAGACGCAACAACAAACGTGAAGGAATACAACCCGTACGACTCCAAAAAGAACTCGGAAACGTATGGACTATACAACACGGCATCAATCTACCAACACTTTGCCCAAGATAAGATGAACTCAGTAAGAAAAATACTCCTGGAGGGAGCACAAGAAGGGATGATCATGACAGTTACCCCACAAGACTGTGTGGTGCATTGGCGGGTTCTTTCACCTCAAGCAAAGCCTAGACTAGCACGTACATTGAAGAACTATCTTATCAAGAGGGAAAAGAACTCGAATCCAGCTCAGAAACTACCGATAGCTCAACCAAACGAAGGATGAAGTACTATACAAGAAGAGCTCGGAAGAAGTACACTATATACATGGTGGAGCAGTTAGAACAACCTTTGGAACCACCACAGATACCAGATATAAAATCTTCAGACGAATCAGAAGGCAACATCTCGCCGGATGAGAAAAGCGACAGCAACGAAAATGATGAGCAAAGGCTAGCAAGACTAAAGAAGAATAAATTGAAGGCTAGAAGAAGGAACAGGGCTAAACAAAGGAAGCAAATCTAGAATAAGTACAAGGCGGAACTAACGGAATACAACAGAAAGAAGGTGGAAAGAGAAGGCGCAAAAAGCACAAAAAGGGAAAGAATTGAAGAATTAACAAAGGAGTTGCACACCCTCACGAATAATAGAAAAACAAAGGAAGATCAGAAGAAAGAAGTCGGGGGATCAAAAAAACAACCCGGTAAAGAAGTTCCACAGGAGCCACAAGGAGAGCAACCACCCAAAAAATCAAGTTTTGAAAGGCTAGGACCAGTTGAGAGTGCTGATGTTAATGGAAGGCAGGAACATTACTCAAAGCAACAAGAAAGAGGCAAACCAGAATTGAGCCAACAATACCAAGAAATATCAAGAAGATTTGACAAAGAAGATGACTACGGAGAGTCTGAGTTAAAAGAAGACAGGTCTTATTATAGAAGGGCAAGATCGTCAGACTATAGAAGAACGGAACCATACAACAGATTCCCTTGTTTCGCAGGAAGACTACAAACATTGAAGCTACCACACAAATTTAAACCAGCAAATCATTCTAAGTACGATGGCAAAGTAGAACCAAGACAATGACTAAGAGTTTATTCCCAATCTATTGAGTTAGTCGGAGGAGATGACGACATCAAGGCTCTATTTTTTCCAATGGCCCTCGAAGCAATGCCACTACAATGGTTTGACAAATTGAGGTCAAGATCAATCAGATATTGGGAGGACTTGCAAGAAGCTTTCTGCAATAACTTTGCAGGCATTATTACCCATCCAATGACCGTAGCCGAGTTGAAAGGAGTAAGGCAAAGGAGAGGAGAAAGTCTAAGGGAATACTATAGAAGATTCAGAGAATTTAGGACTCAAGTCCACGACATTACCGACAGAGATGTGATAGAAACCTTTGCGGAAGGAATCTTAGCAAACTAGCAATACAAAGACTATTTTAATGAGAACCCAAGAACAAATGAAGATTTCAAGAGGGCTGTTGAAAAGCTTATTTCATCAGAAGAAAGAACCCGGCATCGGTTTGCTAGGGACAACCCAGAAAATAGAAGACCTAATTACAGATAGCAAGACAAAAGGCCGAGGCAGGACAACATAGTGGCAACCACAGACAACAAGAGAAGATACAATAACAACAGCAACGGTGGCAATTACAATGGCAACTACAACAATAACAACAACAGTAACAACAGCGGGTACAAACAGTAATAGCAACTATCGGAGCAACAACTATTGAGAAAGAGCACTGGAAAACATAGAGAACATGCCATGTCACATACACCCAGGAACCAGACACAAGTTAGTTGAATGCAGCACTTTTCAGCAGCAATTCATGAAGAGAGAAAACAGGAATCAAAACAACTCGGAGCAAAAGCAAGAAGAATCCAAGAAGGAGGAAAAGAAAGCTGAAGGAGATTATCAAGAACCCAAACGCCAATTAGCAGTTATATTTTCAGGTGTTCCTAACACACGAAGCAAAAGGCAAGAAAAACTAGCTCACAGAGCCATCATGGCAGCTGAACCAGCCACCCCAAGATATCTAGATTGGTCAGAGTACCCCATCCACTTCACAAGAGAAGACCAATGGACCAGTGCAGCAAACACAGGATGCTACCCGCTGGTACTGGGCCCAACTATCATAGGAGTGGCAGTAACTAAAGTACTCATCGACGGAGGAGCCGGGCTCAATATAATTTTCGTAGATACTCTCAGAAGGATGAATCTGGATTGTGAAGGACTAATGACACCAACAAGCACACCATTCTATGGAATAGTACCTGGCAGAGCAGCTATGCCACTCGGACAGATAACCCTACCAGTCACCTTTGACACACCAGACAAATACCGGACGGAATTCATCAAATTCGAAGTTGCAGACTTTGAATCATGCTACCACGCAATACTTGGGAGACCAGCTTTAACAAAATACATGGTAGTACCTCACTATCCATACCTACTACTCAAGATGCCAACAACAAAGGGCGTATTATCATTGAAAGGAGATCTAAAGAAAGCACATGATTACGACGTACAAGCAGTACAAATATCTGAAAGATTACAAGACATAAAGGAAGGAAAGGAGATTGCAATACTAGCCAACGAAATGAACCCGGATGAGATTCAAATACCGGCTAAGAAGCCAAGCAACTTTGCACCACCAAAAGAAGCCGCTACCAAGACTATTGACTTGTTGACTGGTGACCCGGAGAAGACGGCAATCATCAGTGCAAATCTCGATCCCAAATAGAAACTTGCGCTCACCAACTTTCTTCGGAACAACAAAGATATCTTCGCTTGGAAGCCGGCCGACATGCCAGGGGTCCCAAGAAAGTTGGCTAAGCACATAATTGATGTGAACAAAGGGTCTAAACCCGTTAAGCAGAAGCTACGAAGATTCGCTCCAGACAGAAAAGCAGCAATAAAAAAAGAGATCACCAAGCTCGTGGCAGTGGGATTCATCAGAGAAATAATCAACCCGGATTGGCTTGCCAACCCGGTCCTAGTTGAGAAAAAGAATTCAAAAGAATGGCGCATATGCATTGACTACACAGACCTCAATAAACATTGCTCAAAAGATCCATATGTTCCACCAAGGATTGATCAAATCATCGACTCAACAGTAGGATCAGCTCTATTATCCTTTCTGGATTGCTATTCAGGCTATCATCAAATATCTCTAAGAGAAGAAGACCAAAGCAAGACATCGTTCATTACACCATTTGGGGCATATTGCTACAAATCAATGCCTTTTGGGCTAAAGAATGCAGGAGCAACATATCAAAGAGCAATTCAAACTTGTTTGGAGAATCAAGTCGGAAGGAATGTAGAAGCATACATTGATGATGTGGTAATCAAGACAAAAAAAAACCTGGATCATTAATAGAAGACCTCGAGGAGACTTTCAAGAATCTAAAAGCATGACAGTGGAAGCTAAACCCCACAAAGTGTGTTTTTGGGGTCCCATCAGGACAACTACTCGGATTTCTAGTTAGCAACCGAGGAATTGAAGCAAGTACAAAGCAGGTTAAAGCCATCATGGATATGAAACCTCCAAAGAAAGTTAAAGACATACAGAAGCTTATAGGATGCATGGCAGCACTAAACAGATTCATCTCCCGACTAGGAGAAAAAGGGCTACTTTTTTTCAAATTATTGAAAAAGACAGGAAATTTTGAATGGACAGAAGAAGCAGAAGAAGCATTCCAAAAGTTAAAAGAATACCTGGCATCATCACCAGTAATGACACCACCAAAAGGCAAAGAGGACATGATGCTATACATTACAGCAACCAAGAACATTATCAGCACAGCAATTGTGGTTGAGAGAGAAGAACCCGGACATGCCTACAAAGTGCAGAGACTAGTCTATTACATAAGCGAAGTACTAACAGAATCAAAAGTGAGATACCCACACGTGCAAAAACTACTTTATGCAGTGTTGATATCATCAAGAAAGCTGAGACATTATTTCTATGAACACAAGATTACAGTGGTAACCAATTTTCCACTTCAAGACATTCTACGCAACAAAGATGCAACATGTTGGATATCAAAATGGGCAGTAGAACTCGGTGCTCTCAACCTAAACTTCAAACCAAGAACAGCAATCAAATCTCAAGCATTATCCGACTTCATTGCTGAATGGACAGAAATCAGTCAAAAAGAGCCTGAACCAATACTTGATCATTGGAAAATGTATTTTGATGGCTCCCTAAAGTTAGGAGGAGCCGGAGCAGGAGTGCTATTCATATCACCAGAAGGGAGACAGTTAAAGTATGTGCTACAAATACTTTTGCAGGCAACTAACAATGAAGCAGAATATGAAGCATTAATACATGGTCTAAGAGTTGCAAACTCACTTGGGATCAAAAGGCTACTTGTCTACGGTGATTCAACTGTAGTAATCAATCAAGTCAACAAGGATTAGGATTGTACAAAAGACAATATGGATGCATACTGTGCAGAAGTCAGAAAATTGGAGAAAATTTTCCAAGGGCTCGAAATCCATCATGTACTAAGGGATTCCAATGTTGCAGCAGATGTGCTAGCCAAACTGGGATCAGATAGAGCAGAAGTACCACCTGGTATATTTGTAGAAGAACTCACAGCCCCATCTATCAAACGGGAACACAGAAAAGGAGAAAGGAGACAACAGATCCAATGGAAATAGATCAAGCAGAAGAACTAGACCAATCAAGACAGATCATGGTCATACAAAATGATTGGAGACAAACATACATTGATTTTATCAAAGAGAAGAAACTACCCGAAGACAAAGTAGAAGCAACCCGGGTTATACGAAGAGGCAAAAACTACGTTCTGGTGGGAGACAAACTATACAAAAGAGCAGCATCATCTGGAGTACTGCTTAAATGTGTTTCAACAGATAAAGGAAAGGAAATCTTGGATGAAATCCACTCAGGATGTTGTGGAAATCATGCAGCCTCTAGGACACTGGTCGGCAAAGCATTCAGAACTGGGTTCTATTGGCCAACAGCACTCAAAGATGCAGAAGAACTCATCAAAACATGCAAGAATTGCCAAATGTTTGCCAGACAATCACATGTGCCCGCTCATAATTTGATATGCATACCACCAGCTTGGCCGTTCTCATGCTAGGGGCTGGATCAAGTTGGACCACTCAAAAAAGCAAAAGGAGGCTTCAAATACATATTTGTGGCAATCGACAAATTTACAAAGTGGATTGAATATAAACCTTTGGTCAAATACAGTGCAGAAAAGGTAGTGGAATTCATATAAGACATCATGCATAGGTTCAACATGCCCAACAGAATAATTACGGATCTTGGTTCACCATTTACAGCAAGAGAATTTCAATACTGGGCAAAAGATTATGGGATAGAAATCGACTTTGCATCAGTAGCACACCCACAGGCCAATGGACAAGTCGAAAGAGCAAATAGACTCATATTACAAGGCTTAAAACCAAGATTATATGAAGATTTGAAAGATTATGGTGGAAAATGGATCGACGAACTACCAAAAGTAGTATGGGGTTTAAGAACTCAGATCAGCAGAGCCACCGGCTACTCACCTTTCTTTCTGGTCTACGGATCAGAAGCAGTACTACCAGCCGACTTGATATGGCTATCTCCAAGAATAGAACAATATGAAGAAGGCAAAGCCGAAGAAACAAGGCGGTTAGAAATTGATTCAATAGAAGAAATAAGAGACAGTGCAATAATCCAAAATGCAAGATATCAGCAAGGACTACAAAGATATTATGACAAAAGTACTTAGCCCCAATCACTAAAGCCAGGGGACTCAGTATTACGACTAATCCAGAAGAAAGATGGATGGCACAAACTACTCAGTCCATGGGAAGGACCCTTCATTGTGAAAAACACAATAGGACCCAACACATACGAGTTGATGACTCTAGATGAAATACTAGTGAAGAATACTTGGCATATCAGTCAACTCAAAAGATTCTATAATTAGTACAACATATTGTACTCAAGCTTCAAGAGAAATAAAGCAGAAATTCTACAAGAAGAACGACTTTAGATATAAGCCCTGTCGAACCAACAAACCAACTCATAATCAGGTTGGGGATAAAAGGGGCATCCCTGTTAACAGCCAACCCAGAAACGGTTGCGCTATATGGGCAATTTTGTCACTCAACCATATGGAGATGGTTTGACTGACGGCCAATGGCCAAATAGCTTCTGGGGTAAGGAGACCCAAGCTAGCATTTGTCACTCTACCATAAAAAGAGATGGTACGACTGACAACCCTGTCCAACGGACAGAACCAACCCGTAATCAGGTTGGGGAAAAAGGGGTAGCCCTGTAGACAACTCAACCCAGAAATGGTTGTTGCTAAACAGGTGCAATCGCTTACCCCCAAGAGCTAGTACGATTGCTTACTTACCCTACAAACAACCAACCCGGAAACAGTTGTGCTATACGGGTCCGATCGCTTACCACAAGAGCTGGTACGATCGTTTACTACGCCCAACAAGTGGCGCTATCTACAAAAAACAACTCAGTCGCCTACACCAAGAGTGGTATGATCGACTACCTCACCCAACAAGCAGGCATCTACAAATATACAACTCGGTCGCCTACCCCAAGAGCGGTACGATCGACAACTTCGCCCAACAAGCGGCACAATCAACAAAGAAAACTTGGTCGCCTACCCTGAGAACGGTACAATCGACTACTTCACCCCAAGAGCGGTACAATCACTCCAACAACTCGGTCGCCTACCCCAAGAGCGGTACAATCGACTACTTCGCCCAAAGAGCGGCATAATCACTCCAACAACTCGGTCGCCTACCTCAAGAGCGATACGATCGACTACTTCGCTCAGCAAGTGGCATCTACAAATTTACAACTCCGTCGCCTACCCCAAGAGCGGTATAATCGACAAACTTTGCCCAACAAGCAGCATGATCAAAGTCAACTTGGCTACATATTCCAAGAACAGCATGACCAACTGCTTCGGCCCAAGAGCAGCCAAAACAATTATACAATCTGGCAAGAATGGCCGACCAACTCGCCCCCAAAAGCGGCAGGAAACAACCCTACAAGGATGGTTGTCTACTCAAGAAAGCAGTATGATCAAATCCCACACCCAAAAGGGTGGCAAAAAACAACTCTACAAACCAGATATCAACATGCAGTCGATTATTGTTATCCAAAGAGCGACAAAACCAGTCACACAAAGTGGAAGGACTACTCAGAAATTACACAAAAGCAGTAAAAGAAAGACAGGTCAAAGCCTGCTCATAGCAGTCAAAGACAGATTCAAAAGCAGAGCAAAGCCTGATTATATTCACGAAAACAAGTATATATTACAAGAAACCACAAGTTCATTACACAAAATGTCTAAGGAGCTAGAGGCACAGTAGGAAGCACATTCATCTGTTCCAAGATTTGGTCTGATAGACCACTAAGCTCTACTTTGGCCTCCTCCCGCTGTCTTGAAAACTCAGCCGTCACAGAAGCTTTAGTAATCTGCTCAAGAGGGGCATCAGGAGCAACAACCCGGACATATGAAACCACATTGTTGATGCATCGGTGAAAATCCACTCTTTACAAAATCATAAAACCGAGAAGAAAGCACCGGTATTATACCTCCAAGGCCCAGATCCCTGTCTTCTAGCCGATAGACTGAAGCAATGATTAGACTGACTGCAGCATAAAGAGCCCGAAATTGATCATGGGCAGCCTTCAACCTCCCCTGCAAGTCTTGTACTGACTTCATTGCCTAAACAATATCACAATCAGCACCAGCTCTCATCAAATTCACCTGGGCAAATAAATCCTGAGCCTCTTGCAGTTTTGAATCAGCAAGGGTACTTACAGATTTAGCATTATTTTTGGAGGTATGGAGGGTATTGACCATCTCCTCCCTCTCCTTCATCCAGACCTCTTTCTCTTTAACAAGAGCTGAAAGAGAAAGGAAACAACTCAGAAAATAAGAGAAAGAGCCCAAGATATATTAAAGCAATGAAAGGGGAACTCACCAGCTTTCTCCTTCTTCAAATTAGAGCTCCTAGTTTGAGCCTCTGCTACAGCTTTCAGAGAAGAATCTCGGACAGCATTAGCATCAGCAACCCTAGCATTGAGGGCAACCTCTATAATTCTGCGCTGCTCCTTCTTTTGAGCCAGCTCGGCACGAACCCGAGTTAACTTGGACTCAGCATTCTTCAAGTCGGCCTCAATCAGGGCAGTAGATCGCACCTCTTGAGGACCAAATAAGAGATCTTGATCTTCAACTAGAGACTACAGCAAGGAAAAATCTTATGAGAAATAAAAGACAGGGAAGAATGAAAGTAAAGAGGCAAAGAAATTTAGTACATTACCTTGAGCTTGGCGCCATAAGCCTCCCATGAAGAAACCAACTCGGCCAACTATTCAATATGGACAAACTGAGCCATTTCCTCTCCTGACCAAGATAGTAGAAGAGTACTCGGCCCAGATGTCGACGGCTGACTAGCATCAGCAACAGAAACAGGGGGAGGGTAATTATTAGAACCCTCGCCCACTGCCGCATCAACTCGAGGAGCAGCCTCGAGGGAGTACAATAGAGATGACCCAAGTGGTAGACAAGCAGCAGCAAAAATGCCCGAGGGACTATCCATAACCCGGTGCTCCTCCTGAGAGGACACCAGGGCCCCAACATTCTGTTCCTCAACATGTGGCTCAAAAGGAGCAACACGAGGAGGAGAAGCTACAAAAAGCAGAATTATAAGTCTACAAGGATATAGAATACATAAATTATACAAGAGACAGAAAGGCAAGGCAGAACAAGAGCTCACAAACAACAGATTCTTGTAAAGTTTTTTTAGCACCAAGGGCTAGAGAAGATGAGGCATCCTTAGAAGGCCTGCATTTGAAAAAAGAACCTGGATTAATCAAAGACAGAAGCAAAATTTATCAAGACAAAGAGAAAAGAAGCCAGAACTTACTTAATAGCCTTCTTGAAGCTACCTGCCACCCCCGAGAAGCCAAGACTCGGGAGTGGCACATCAAACAAATCATCCTCAACCACCTCAAAGGAGGGGATTGGGATGGCACCCAGGACAGAAGCAGATACAACTGTCACATAAGGGGCACAGGGTGCCGGTTCATGACTATATTGGAAAAAGCAATTCAGTTATTGTGGAAATGAGCAAAAAGACAAGCACAAGGAAATTTACAGCAGAAGACTTACGGCCGAGTGGTCAAGGGGACCTCATCCTCAGTCTCCACCTCGTTCAAGGCAACAGACTGACCTTCTATCAAAACAACAAATAGAGCTCGGATTAGCAAGACAAGTCAAAACAAAGCAAGGAAAACAACTCGGGAAAGGCTAAGCACAAGCTCACCTACAAGAATATTACCTGTTGAAGAAATTTGATGAGTTGAGCGTCACCTCTTGGGCAACGACTGCTTAGAGACAGCCTCAGTTCGTCGCTTCCTAGATGATAAGATATATTGAGCAATTCTAGGATCAGGGACATACTCAACATAGGAGTGTTGACCTTCAAACAAGCCAGTAATAAACCTGGCAGAAGAAGAACCTGGCCTGGTGGCAGCAACTATCGTAGGATCAGCAACAGCATCATCATCTTCATCTTTTTCTTCGGCGGGCTCTTCAATGGCAGCCTCACCACCACCAGCAACGGCTATCTCGAGCTTAAAAGCTCAACCAAAACCCTGCAATAAGAGGTTAGGCAAAGTCAACAACAGATGCAAATCATAAACAACAAAAAAGAACTCGGGAAGGCATACACATACCTTAGGAGGAGGGTGAGCAGCATCATACTCGTCCACACGAGCGGGCATCACTGAGACACCACTAAGAATCTGCCCCAACCGTTCAAGGATGACTTCTTTAGACAACTCGACATCCAGAATAAGCCGAGAAGGATCTGAAGAACCAGTGTACTCAAAACCAAAATGCACCCTCTGCATAAGAGGCTGCACCCGGCGACGCAAAAAACTAGCAACTATGCAGTTACCAGTTAGGCTCAACTGCTGCAAAACCTTAACTCAGGCGAGTACAGGCTTGAGAGTAGCAGTTTCAGCAGCAGAAAGCTTATCCTTCCAAATAAGTAAAGCACTCGGAGTCACAGAAAGATCAAAAGAAAAAGAAGGAGCCGGTTTTGGGACATAAAACCATTTTTCAGCCCAATCTTTAACAGAATCAGAAAAGAGTAAGAGAAGGAAAAGTCACCCCTTGATGGGTTTGAATAAGGCAGCAACCAAAGAGGGGAGGATTCTTAGAATCAGAGAGCCGCATACGAAAGAAGTAGCGGAAAAGAACAAGACAAGGTGGAATTCCAAGAAAAACTTCACAAAAATGTGTGAAGGCAGATAGAAAAAGAACCCCGTTTGGGGTAAGATGATGAACTTGAATCTGATAAGATCCAAGAAACTCTAACAAGAAGTCAGACGGGGGATAACAGAGCCCCGCCCACATAAAAGGAACAAAAAGAACAGACTGATCAGGAGAAGGAGACGGAATCAAATGCTCACCAGGGGAAGAGAAATTAGAAAGAAATTTCTCCTAGATAAGCTCGTGGGCAACCAGCAAGTCCAGCTCCGCCTCCTGCATCGTCGGCTTCAGGAACTGCTTCTGCATCTACCTCATAGCCATGAATTTGGGATTGTCAATTTGCTTAAGAGTTTTCTCCTCGTCAACAAACTCACCCTTGCCCTTGTTCTTCTTCACCATCAATCGAAAGCAAGGGCCAGATGCAGTAGCAGCAGCAGCAAGAGATTTGAGGCGGCGGATGCAATGCTAGGGTTTTCTTAGCAACGAGGATTGAGGAATTTTTCACCGCAAAGGCAAGTGGAACAACAGTAACAGGGCAGTCATTTTTATAAAGGAAAAAAATACACGGCCCACGTGACCCAAGTGAAAACGGTCACCAAAAATTACCGTTCCGCAATCAATGACATGCACAACGGAAAAAGAAAGCAACGGTCCGTTCAGATCTCAACGGTTAGATGCCAAAACCGTTCACAAGGAAGCAACGCAGAAAAAGGATGCAACAAGTCGGCAACAATACTACACTACAGCCAAAGCATGAAGATATAGAGAAGAACTCGGATACAGTAATAGACAACTCGGCCTCTAGCATAAACCATCTTATTCATTATTTCTTTCACTAGGAGAACATTGAGATTACAATGGAGTACAAGATTTGATAAATTCAACAAAGAAAGCAAAGGAGATCATTCTAGAGTGGCAGCAAAGAACACAGTGGAATTAGAGGTTGCAACCCTCCGCACCAAGATTCGATATAACTAGCAGAATTAACACAACCTAGATACATCACAACTACAGAGGATGAAGCAAATCCTGGGTTATGAACAGGGAGACAACCACGTTCTGGACGAGCACACTAATATAGTTACCTCCAAACCAAGACCAGCAAATGACAAAGACCAAAGGAGTACAAATCAAGAACCTTCTACCGGCTTCTTCTCAACAGAGAAGAACCCAGAGAAGGCTCGGGGGCTGCAAGTACCCACCACAGAAAGCACATTTTTTATTTTTTTGACCCTTCAGCTTTTTTGTACCAAAAAACAAGAGGCTCGGGGGCTATACTCAATGAGTGCAATTTTTTGCAAAATTACACTCGCTGCACTCAAAGGAAAAGAACTCGGAGGACATCAAGACAGAAAGACCCTCTAGCTTTTTGTGCCAAATAGCCAGAGGCTCGAGGGCTGCACTCACTGAGTGCACTTTTTTCAGTAAAAGTGCACATCAGCTAGAAGAAGAATCAAAGAAGACCATCTCAAGATTTCACTTCAAGAAGAACCCGGATCAAGTCTACAACAACTCAGCCCTTGAAGCTCAATCATAAAATGCTCAGGGGCTTGTCGATGGGGAACCCTACGGGCCCCCCGTAGACCATACTATAGGGAAGTGGGCCTTGGTAACAAGACTCACAGCCCAATCGCCAAGAAGAACACGGAGCAAAGCAATGTGCAAGACCAAAACTCTGATTCGGACTATACAAGGAAAGGCACCCGAAGCATAGCTTAGGACTCTGACCTTGTATCCGAGTAGAACACAAACAACTCCTCTCAGCACCTAGACTATAAAGGGTTGGTGAGGATATCCCTTGTAAACGAGACGAAACACACCCAATACTCAAAGCAATATGACGCAAACAGGCTAACGCCAAACTGGATGTAAGGTTATTACTCGACCAAGTCGAGGGCCCGAACCAGTATAAATCGTGAGTCTCTTTGCGTAACCGTCGAGTTCCACTATTTGCCGAAGCCCGAACAACTGTCCCGGGTACCCCCGTGGCAGGCTATCGGTGGTAAAACATCGACATTCACTGTCCATAATCTCAGTCCATCGTCTTTTCCAGTGACCCCTGTCCTTATCCCTTTGTTCCTCCCATGGCTTCTCTCTATTATTTGCTTGCTGTGTGGTAGCCAGGCCCTGAAGTTCCCAAGTGCTGGCAAGCATCCTCGTTCCTCTTTACTTCTTGACCAAAATCCAAAAACCATGTGAGCCTCTCTCGAATCAGCGGTGGCCCAGTGGTGGCTCACACAGAGCGCCTAGCGGCGGCATGCGCAGGGCGGCCGACAACGGCTCGCACGTGGCGGCCAGACGGTGGCAGGCTTGTAGCTGCTTACACGCGGCATCCCAGCGGTGGCTCGGCAAGGCACCAGGCGTGCTCCAGTCCGACGCGGACAAGGTCCCCATAGCGTCAAGCAGTTGGCCAAGCTCGACGCCTCTGTGTGCTCGTCTATTAGGGAATCTATGGATTTATAATTTGGTCTCCGCTCATATTTGATTTGTGCCCACCTTCATGCTTCCTTGATTTATGACTCAGGATGTTTCTATTCGATTTGGTCAGTTGTTCATGGTGGTTTCGATTTGGTCTCAATCTAGTTGTCTGTGGTGGTTTGGATTTGTTCAGTTTGATTAGATCTGTGCTCTTGTTTTGATCTCGATCTGTTGTAGGGTGTCCTCAATTTGGTTCTCTTGCATCTGGTGGGCGTAGAATGCGTATTCGAAAACCAAAACAAATCATCAATTGAAAATAGAAACAAAAAAAAAGAAAACATTTAGTCCCGGTTGGTACACGTGGCCAGGTTGGGAGGCCTCTTTAGCCCCGGTTGGTATTACCAACCGGGACTAAAGATGGACCTTTAGTCCCAGGTGAGATATCGGGACTAAAGGAGGGGCCCTTTAGTCCTGGATTCGTTCTCCTGGTTGGGAAACCGGGACTGAAGGGGTTTCTCAATCGGGAGTACAGCTTGTTTCTGTACTGGTGCATGTTCGCGAAAAAAAAACAACCTATAAGGACCGAGATTGAATAGTCCAAGAGACACATGAATTGAACTCTAAAAATTAAGCAACAATATAAGACTGCAAACTATAAACCCTTTAATTAGCACCTTGGCTTCTAAGTTCCTCTACAAAAGTAATATAATACGTCCTTAAGGCCAACACACTAATCATTTTCTTAGGAAAGATTCACATGGATGTAGATAATTAAGGGCATAGAATTGAATTGGGTTTGATACCATTATGTTTAGCCCGGATACTTTGGATATAAATAAGAGAGGAGAAGTTATGAATGTCCTCGATATACAGAAAGAAACTATGGCGATGTTCGCTGGTCTGGAGGAAACCAGCCACCCGGCTGGTTCCCCTCACGCGGCACTGTTCATCCATTCAGCCGAACAGTGTTTTTCTCTCACAACAAACCAGCCGAAACAGTGTTTTTCAGCCAAGTTTCAGACCAGCGAACGGGGCCTATGAATGATAGGTACCTGCGACTTCCGATATACGTTGGACAATCGAGAACGAAGGCGTTCACAAACTCGAATATGGCGGAATATGCAAAGGTGGAAGGAGAAGATGCTTTTTAGGGTAGGAAAAGAAGGCCCCGTTCGCGTGTCCTTAAACCCGACTTATCCGCTTCTTTTTTCATCCGGAACAGTGTTTTTCTCTCACAAATTCCTCCAGATTTTTTTCAGAATTCCTCCAAGCAAACGGGGCCGAAATCCTGATTACAGCAGTAGCAGAAACAATCACGACATTTGCATTGGGATGCTTTAATCTGACCAAAGAATTATGCAATCAAATTAGTGCGATGATAGCAAAATACTAGTGGAGTAACTAGTACAGATGCACCGGATCAGCTGGTCAGGGACTCAGGCCGGGGCGGAGACAGGGGAAGCAAGGTTGCTTAGTACTCCCTCCATCCCAAATTGTAAGTCATTCCAAGAATTTTGGAGAGTCAAAGCATCTTAAGTTTGACCAAATTTATATAATAAGATAATAACATTTATGATACCAACTAAGTACCAATAGATTCTTTGTTCATTATATTTTTATAGTATACCTATTTGATGTCATAAATCTTTGTAATTTTTTTTATAATTTTGGTCAAACTTGAGAAGTTTTGACTCTCCAAGATTCTTGGAATGACTTACAATTTGGGATGGAGGGAGTATATACTATAGTATTCCTCATTAGTCAATTCTAGAGATTATAGATAAAAGTCCCATCAACTAAGTTAACAAAAGTCCCACTAAAAATAAAATACATCTCTTATTGTGTTTTTTCAAGTTATATCTCTGTATAATTCTATGTGGCCAGATAAAACAAATATGATGATACCTGTTGGTTTTATAACAACGTCCTTTTTTATCTTCAGTTTAGACAAATACTACTGTATAAGGACGGATGGAGTACCACTTGACCGAAACAAAGAAAAAGAAAGGGATTAAAGCTGATTTTATAGTTTTTTAAGCCAACATCAAGGTCAATAATATTTTAAGTCGATATTAAAGTATTCCTCTATATCTGAATCTTGGCTTTCAGCCCTGCACACCTGGATAGCCTTGACAAAGCCAAAGAGAGAGGGGTTGGGTTTTAGGGACATCCATTATCCATACCTTCAATTTAGCCATGCTGGCTAAGCAAAGGTGGCGTCTCATACAACAGGCTAACTCTTTGTGTGCTCGAATATTGAAGGCCAAAAATTACCCAAACTTAGAGCTAAAGTCTCTGTGGAGTGTCTGCTTGAGTTAAAGTCGTTGACATGATACATGTACTTGCTTTTTCCTGAATTTATTTCAGAAATTAACGACGGTATTCTTTCAGTGGTAGACGTCATACCCGTCGATAGAAAGACATATGTGGCTACTTTATCAATCTCGAGATCTGTTAACCTAGTATTTAGGAGGCGTTTGTAGTTCAAAGAAATGAAGCAATAAATTTTATGATTTTGAAAGCTAGCTCGTTTCTATATAAATCGCGAGTTAAATCTTGTTTGTGAGATCTTGCATTCTTGGCTATATCTAAACCATCAATTATATTATTGGTCTATTTATATTTATTGCTGGCTCATGGAATCAAATTTTGTGGCAAGACATTAATTAGTTCTATCATCCAACAATCTAATCCATCTGTGGCAGGGCAGTAATTACTCCGTCCGTCCTCAAATACAAGGCATGCACGTTTCAAAATTCAACTTTGTTATCTTTGGCTAACAATTAGCCTAATTATATCAAAAGATTGCATTACAAATGTAGTTGCATCATATTTGTATTTAGAAATACTTTCTGATGATCAAACTTCTTCCTATAAATTATATATTATAAGAGAAATTATAGGTCAAAATATATTTTTTTAAGGCTGCACCAAGTCAAATCGCGTCTAATTATTAGCAGTGGCCATTTAGATCCAACTACTAATAATACATTGATAATATGTGGTTGGTACCTATTAGCAATTCCAAACCTGCCCGTGGAACTAATGTTATAATAGCCCTCAAGCTAATAGTCGGCCTATTAGCAGGTCAGTTTGAAATTACTATTACTAATTTAGACCATATTTAGATTCATAGAGCTAATAGTTAGCTACTAATAATTAGTTTATTTGGATCCAAACGGGTTCAGCTAATAATTAGCTAGTAGGTTTGGGATAAAGAAACTAATTAATAGCATCTAACTATTAGCTGAATGGATTCAAATAGGGCATTGATCATCTTTATATAACAATCTACACACGCTGGTTACTTTGACAGAAGCTCAAACACACATGAACTTTTCAAAAGCTTGAGGGAATCGAACCAAGTAGGAAACCATGAAGCTTCTGCAAGCTACTGTCTCCCTGCTGGTCTTCCTCCTTGCCTGTTCCACGTCCAACGCTTCTGTCTTACATGACGCGTGCCAGTCCTTCGCCGCTATCTGCTACAAGGATGCCGACTACGACTACTGCGTCAAGTTCTTCCAGGCCAACAAGGAGAGCGCCATCGCAGAGCACCGTGGCCTCGCCGTCATCGGAACCAAGATCATCGAGGCAACCGCTAAGAGCACCGGCTCTCTCATCGCCACCATGCTGACCTCGGAGAAGAATCAAGAGCAACTCAGGTGCCTCGTCGCGTGTGGCAAGGGTTACTTGGACGCCATGGACGAGATCGGCAAAGCGGCGAAGGGCATCGTCTCGAGAACGGATGGGGGCGTAGAGGACGCGGTGACGGCACTCGGCGGGGCGCTGGACGCGCCCTTGGACTGCGAGGATGGGTTCCAGAAGCTTCACAAGCCGTCGCCACTCGCTGCAGAGGATGGCAGGCTCCGCAAGGAGACGTCCATCACCCTGTTTGTAACGTGGACGTTACTCCCCGGCCCAAACTAAGGCTCTAAGGCTGTCTCCATTCATATAGATATCTAAATCCAAAATGAATAGTAAAAGACCTAAAATTAATCTTCAACAGGGTATTTATACGGGAGACTTATTTTAGGATGCCTGATAGGCATAACCCAAATATGAGTATCCTCACTCCTGGAAATCCATTTGCGGAAAGATTCTCTTTTGGGTTCTGTTGTTGGAGAAGATGTCGAATGGGTATCGAACCTTTTGGCTGTAGCGCTACCCAAATGTTAAATATGTCTTGTATTTTGAATGTTGTTGTTGGAGATAGTCAAAGTTAGGGATCTAGATCTAGAGTCCCTTGAAAGATCAATAAATTAACTACTACATATGGGATTTTGTAAGATTGGAAAATAACTGGTATAAGTAAACTCACAATCTTGGGCGCAGAAATTTCTTCTCGCAACTATTTTTTTTGTGACACATCCCGCAACTATTATGTGATTACATACTAAGTGATTACATAAGAAAATACTACTAACGCGCAATTTTACCATTTGGGTCACAGTGAGATATCACGATTTTAGGGCGTGCTTGGAGGGGCTCCGGCCAGTTCCAAACTTCTAGCACTGTTGTGACACTATAGCGGAGCTCCAAACTCATGGCTCTGGTGGTTTCTCCTCATTTCACGCTGTTTTGTGACGAAGCAAGAGACATTTTTCTTGCTACAGTGTTGCACAGTGTTTCATGGTGCTGTAGGGTACTCACATGCCGAAGCAGGAGCCCCTGGGACCCGAAACAAACGGGGCCTTATTCATTCGCTTGGAGTGCCAGATGACATCAGTATACAATGCATACTATCATATCGATTACCAAAATGATGCATGACATCATGTCAAGCTAAATCTACTTATGAAAATGTTGTCATGACATCATATCAAGCTAAACCTACTTATAAAAATACCATCATGACATCATGTCAAGCTAAACCTACTTATCAGTCACGTTACTCTCTTCTATGTCCATGCTCCTGTCTCCATTCAGCGATGGGGACGAGGGGCTTGCTAGGGAGAAAAGAAGCTCCCGACGCACTCTTAAAAGATAGGACTGAGAAGAAAGATTTGATGGCCTATATAATATAGTCACTTGAGTTAGAACTATGTTGAATGAAGTTTTTTATTGTAGCACCAAAAAGTAGAATAATAAAGCTATTTAGGTCTCGTTGGAGATGCTCTTAGAGAACCAATTGTGGGGGTATAACCCCGGATACCCATAGGGCTTCACATGGGCCGCGCCACCAGGGGAGGCCCAGCCCACTAGATCACGTCACACGGTGCATGATACAGGTCAGCGTGCATTGCAAGACTACGCGAAGGATCCTTGATGACGAAGGAAGATCTGTTCGGATATTGCTAAGATGTCGCAATCCTTGTAATCCTTATCATGTAAACCGATTAGGGTAGATTCAACCGACCTGTAACCCTACCCCCATGCTATATAAGGTGGGTAGGGACCCCCTTGATTTCACTAGATAACAATATACAATTCACCAAAGACACATGACGTATGGTATTACGTCAAGCTGACGGTCTGAACTTGCCTAAACCGTTGTCTCTGCGTCTTGTGTCATCATCTAGTTCATATCTCGCGCACCTCCACCGATTCATCTACTACCGTAGGCACACCCCTCGATAGACTGTCAGTCATATTTCGTCGACAGTGGCGCGTCAGGTAGGGGGTGTGCGTGCTGATTCCATGGCGAGCCAGATGGTCCACTTCCCGAGCTTCATGGTCCTTCCCGAGCCAGGCCAGTCATTCACGATTGGATCTATGTCCTAGGTGATCGGCGCCAACAACGTTGAGGAGATCGTAGAGACGGTGCAGAATCACCCTGCGCCGATCGTGCCAACATCCACAACAACATCTCCGATCCTGGTGCCCCGCCGCTAGGTTAGGAGATCCATCGACCAAGATGATCTGATCGCATCTATTGATCGGGTCACAGATCGCTTAGCCGAATGTCAACTTCTCGTGGACTCGGTCTTAGATCGGTCTACTACGAGCGATGAATTTCCTACACTCCGAGGTCGCCAAGCCGCTGCAACCGAGCGACCTGCTCGTCCGCATCGTTCGGGCGGCAAGATTTAGATCTGGTGATCACAGCTACTATAGAAGGGCGTGCGGTGCGACGTCGACCACTTCCAGCTACCGACCTGCGCCTGGACGACTACGAAGCCCCGATAGAGAGCATGCCAAAGCCCTATCCCTTTGGGCTAGTGGGCGCAGGATCTGCATATCAAGACGCCATCCACCACCTTTTCATTGACCATGCCTAGCGCGACCAGGTCGATGACCTCTACAAGATTAATCTGCCTAAGGCCGATTAGCCCGCTCCCGTGGTGAACATGGTGGCTATCTGCTAGATTTCATACGACTCCCTCCACACCATCTTGGAGGAGAGCCCCGATGGGTACTCCAAGGGGTCAACTAAGACCGCATCCAGTTGCCCCCCTTTCCCCTAGGGTTTGGGGGCAAGCTTTTCCACATCAGCCACGACAGCGTCACCAAGGATGGCGAAATCTCCGACAAGCGCGATGCTCGTCTAGCGAAGAACGTCGACCACCAACATCACCAGGATGAAGAAGCCACTCGCGCGGCCCATGGTGATACGAACGCCCCACACCGCGCCCGTCGCAATCTCGATGAAGAGTTCGACATGGTGGGCAACCAACCGGTGCTGCAGACGCCGAGTGCCAACCTCACTCTTGCTTTCACCGAGCTGGCTAGACTCCCACTGACTCTGAAAGTAGAAAAGATCGTCGTGCATCTTAAAGCGGCCCAAGTCCAAGTCAACGAGATCTGGAACCCTACCCCATCTTTTTTGACTGTGTCAGCATGCAGCCATCACCCCTATGGCTCTCACCGTGACAGGGGAAGTCAACGCCAAGGCTCCGAATGCCCTCACTATCAAGCAGGAGGCCCCTATCTCTATAGGGGTCCAGGGACAACTACGAAGGGCACCCGGATCAAGAAGGACCCCCCTCGCCCACAGGCGGCTGAGGCGACCTGTAACCCTACCCCCCATGCTATATAAGGCGAGTAGGGACCCCCTCGATTTCACCGGATAACAATATACAATCCACCAAAGACACAGGACGTAGGGTATTACATCAAGCTAACGGCCTGAACCTACCTAAATCACTGTCTCTGCGTCTTGTGTCACAATCTAGTTCTTATCTCGCGCACCTCCACCGATTCATCTACTACCGTGGGCATAACCCTCGGTAGACTATCGGTCGTATTTCGTCGACACCAATAGACCCTAAACTAGCGAACTCAGAATGGCCATGTTGGAGCTGTTGAGCAATCGACTTGTCTCGGTATGATCACCTCCCCACCGGAGTAGTTTTGGGAACAATCATGAGACTTCGGGTTCCATGGATTTTATCCCCTAAGGTCTTGATTTTGTTTAGATGCATATATATATCCACATTAATCTATACGTGTTGAAGTGTGTGTTGAGATAAAACATAGTTTAAGTTCTGCTATAATCTACTCCAACACATATAGATTAAGGTGGATAAATGTATAGGAATGTCTTGCACCCAGACGGGGCTAGCTTCCAGACGCACATGCCTACTGCGCTTGCTTCACGTGGGGCCCTGCTCCCTGTCCCGCGCTCGCACCGTGTCCCGAGCCCACACCGTGGCCCGCACCGCTTTGTGTCACACACCCACACCGTGGCACCCCTCCACACACATGCGTATGCAAGCAGGCCCAGCAGCTGCAGCAGGTGGCTGTTGTATATGGGTCCCACTACAACATTTGTAACCCCAAGATCTACTTTTGCAACATTTAAATGAAATACTTGCAACATACGTCTGAAACAATTAAAACAATTAAAACATACGTATGAAACACCAGAAAAACTTAGCCATTGTAAAACTTATGCAACATCCATATAAAACACTTTCAACATATGTATGAAACACCTAGAACACTTAAAACATATGCTTGAAACATGTATATATATATGCAACATACAGATTTACTTTTGTATCATCTAGATGAAACATTTGCAACATACGTCTGAAACAAATGAAACATTTGGGACATACACTTGAAACACCATTTGCAACATGTGCAACATCCCGATCTACTTTTGCAACATCGATATAAAACACTTGCAACATACCTCTGAAACATTTAAAACACTTTGAAATAGATGCTTGCAACATGTAGTTTCAATGCAACATCTCCTTGCTGCTTGGGAGAATAGATCCTCGTCGGCGCGTGGAGTTCTATCCTGGTTGTCGCGGGCTGCACGTAGGCGAGTTCCGCCCCGGCCACGGAAAACTAGGTTGGCGTGCGCAAGATGTGTTTGGCGCGCTCCGCCCGGGCTGCCATAAGCTGCACGTGGGCAAGCTCCACACCCGGCCGTAGCGAGCTGGGCAGGCAGAGGCGGAGGTCTTCCTGGTTGCCGCCCAGGCATCTGGCCCCCGTGGTGGAGGCGGCAACGGTCTCCCTCACCACAGGCGGGCGGCGTAGCACGGCCGGTGGAGCTCGTGCGTACGCGGACGCGGGCGTTAGTAGAGCTCGTGTATACGCAACCGAAGGACGGGCGGTACGGTGGGGCCGATGGAATGGGAAAAATAAGATATCAATTTCTTTTCTTTTTTTATTACTTTTTAGATAAACCATGTATACCGATAAAGCTGGCAGACCTATGGGGCGATCCACAGCCCAGCTTGCCGTGTCTTAACTGACCGATGCGGAACAGGCGCCCGCGGTGGAGCATTAGCATAAATGTATATCTAAACAAGCCGAGTGTTTTTATGTCCTGTCCTTATTTTTTACTTTCATTTCATAGGCCGCTGCCTGTTCTTTTGGGCTGAAAGTTCCAGATCGTGGGCTTCGAAGTATGTAGGTATATTTGGCTACTTGGATTCGAGATCCAGCTGTCCATATCAATATTCACTTTATCCACGCTTTTTTATGTTTGTACTATTGAAATTAGGCAAAAGTACATTTTTGAACCTCTAAGTTGTACGTCAGTTCGATTTGGAACCCTCAACTATGAAATTGGGTAACAAATACCCTCTAACTATCAAAATCGGATAAAT
This sequence comes from Miscanthus floridulus, assembly GCF_019320115.1. NCBI lineage: Eukaryota > Viridiplantae > Streptophyta > Magnoliopsida > Poales > Poaceae > Miscanthus > Miscanthus floridulus. The sequence continues at coordinate 69,515,546 of NC_089590.1, read as the reverse complement.
TTGGTTCTCTGACTGGTTTCAAATATGGTTCTATATTTTCTAAAAATAATAAAAATCTTGTTTAATCTTTAGAATTTTATAATTATTGTTTTAAAATCAGGAAAAAATAGTTCTAGCTTTCTTCTAAACATATTATCTATCCGGTGTTGTTCTATTATTTGGATCTTATAATGTTTTATATAAATAATGAGCATGACTACAAGCAATAAACCAATAGAAATAGAAATAAGTTAGTTCCAAATAACTATATACATATAGAGATCATAAATAGGTAGATAGAATTTTTAAGAAAAAACTATACTAGTTCCAGTTAATTGTGAATTTTTAGAGATCAAATCGGATTTTTATCATTTTTATAATATAGAAAACCAGCCAAATAACCAAATTGGTCTAGTTTTGATAGTTGGAGGGTGTCTGTTACCCAATTTTGTATTTCAAGGTTAAAAATTAGACAAATGCACAATTTAGAGGTTAAAGAATGTACTTTACCCCTTGAAATTTAAGGATCTCTTAGTATGAGTTGCGACGAAATAGTTGTCGGGATTGCCAAGACTTTCATGGATGTTGAGTTTAGAGGAGCTCACGGGGAGGCAACCTGACCATGTGGTTGATGTAGGCTCAAGGTGGCGTCGAGGTATGTAGTGGTATGGTGGTGGCCATTGGTAGTGGAGGACTAGGGTGGAAAAGGGTAGAGAGAAGGGAAACTCGTCGATAACACCATCAGAGCAGCTTTAGCATCGTGGGGTAGCAGTAATGCACCCACTAATGGCGCCACTGAGATGATTGGAGGAAGGCAAGAGGAGAGGGCAAGGACATTGAGGCTGTTAGTGGCGGCAGATGGAACGAATGACCATCAAGCAAACCATGTGGATCGTATGAAAGATCCTTGACGTTTAGCCCTTAATTTACGAGTTCTGTTTGGATCCACCTTGCTAACTATTAGTTGTGTTAGTTAAGGAAAATCAATTAATGGCTAATTGTTAGCTGACTGATAGATAAGACATTAGTTGGCTTATAGGGCCTCAACTAATTTTTAGCAGCTAACTATTTTTTTTTTGACCGAAATGGTAGGAGAATCCCCTACCTTTTTTTTTGCTTTTTGATTAAATGAAAGAATGATATTTACAAGCACAAAATTACAAGGCAGCTAGGCCCAAAAAGAAAAACAACTTATACAATGTAGTTATCTCTCCAAAGATTGAGGGGGGTTTGTCTGCTCGGCTTGGCTTCAGTGCAAACTAAACCAAGTTCCTCCTTGAACTCTCTTCTCCAGATGTTGATGCTGACTTGGCCCTGATCAAAGATCACCATGTTTCATGTTGTCCAAATGATCCAGAAGGCTGTAATGAAGATTTCTCTGAACATTGAGTTTCCAAAGTTGGTTCTGGCATCTATTACCATATCAAGAGGTGGCAAATTCAGGTTCCAATTAATGGGGATGGAGATCTAGCAGTCCTGACTAAAGGGGCACTCAAAAAAGAGATGAAAGCTTGTTTCTTCACATCCAGTACTACAGAGAACACAGCTGTAATCATCTAGTTCCATATCTTTTTTTCTCAAAAGATTTCTAGTATTAAGTCTGTCCCTTAGGAGTAGCCGAAAGAAGAATTTGTGCTTACCCAGATTACTTGATGTCTAGAGCCAAGAGCAGAGGGGAGATGCTTCTGTGTGTCCAATGAGTAGCTTGCATGCCTTTTTGCTACTGAAACTAGAGGGTCCCCAAGAGTAACTCCAACTATCATTGATATTTCCATCCCACACTCTCTCTTTAGCAGCTAACTATTAGTTATATGAAATCCAAATTAATGTAATAATGCATGTAACTGATAGTTTTTCAGGAATACAATTAATATTTCAACCATCTTGAGAAATGTTTTAATAGTATCATAAATATTCTGAAATACTTGTGTGAGTATTTATGCTCACTCATAAATGAATTTCCTATGCATGGATTACTTTCATAATGTCATAAATTTTACTATTGGAGTAAGATTTTCTCTGAAACCGTCATTTATGGTAGGGGATTAATAGTTTCCATGAACCAGCTATAATCTATTTATTAGTTCAGAAGGACATCTGCCTATATATATGCCAAAGTCCATTCTACATCCACGCTCACACTGGCTACACTACCAAACACTCCAAACACACTTGAACTTCGATTTGCATAGACACTCAGGCCAGCCATGGAGACCATGAAGCTTCTGCAAGCTCTGTGCCCTCTCGTTTTCCTCCTCGCCTGCTCCATGTCCAACGCCTCCGTCTTACAAGACGCGTGCAAGTCCTTCGCCGCTAAAAACCCGGACACCGGCTACGCCTACTGCATCAAGTTCTTCCAGGCCGACAAGGGAAGCGCCAGCGCGGACAAGCGTGGCCTCGCCGCCATCGCCGTGAAGCTCACCGGGGCAGCCGCCAAGAGCACCGCCAAGCACATCGCCGCCCTGCGGGCCTCCGAGAAGGACAAGAAGCGGCTGGCGGGCCTCAAAGATTGCTCCGAGGTGTACACGCAGGCCGTGGACCAGACCGGCATGGCGGCGAAGGGCATCGCGTCGGGCACGCCCCGGGGCCGTGCGGACGCGGTGACAGCGCTCAGCGCGGTGGAGGACGCCCCCGGCACCTGTGAGCAGGGATTCCAAAACCTGGGTGTGCCTTCGCCGCTGGCCTCGGAGGACGCCGGGTTCCGGAAGGATGCGTCCATCGCGCTGTCTGTAACGGCGGCGCTGTAGCTGTAGCCATCGTCATATCTGGACGACGTGATGAATTATCTAAGCTAGGGTGTAGAATCCTTTTGGATATGTTCGTTGTATGAGCTTAGATAATTTGAATTTGAACTAATAAACTTTGCAATGTTCGTTGAACTGTTGTGATCATCTCGGGCTTAAGAAAATTGCTGGTCATGATCAAGCTGGATACGTATCAATCCAGTACGTCATTACCTGGGGATGATGCCAATCCATAGATTTGCAGTAAATCCCAGGGCAAAGGAAGTAAGGAACTGACTCCACTGATCGGTTGCAGATTTGCAGTAAATCCGAAGGGCATCTGCAACGGTTGTCGTTGATGTCGCTGGCTAACTGCATTTTATTTGCTAAGACCAAGTATAATAAAAGGCCGTTAGTAGGCTGTATGCTAAGGTGGAAGAGAACAAGGAGAAGTGAGAGGAGAGGTGACCCGTAAGTTTACAGTCAGTTCAAGCACAGGAACTAAAAAAAAATTGTGAGGGAAAGAGATGTGTTTTAAATGAACCAACCACTATACTAGTTGGCTGATAAGTGAACTACAATATCCATTAAGCCAGACCGTATTATTAGCCTGGCTCTAAATTAATATAATCACTGTTTGTACAGCTCCTTCCTGGATTGGCTGTTAGAGCACAACAGACATTTTCTGACCACTCGTATGCTCACGTTTGAGGCTCGGAGCTAGCGATGATTGAATCGCTAGCCGGTAGTTCTTTAATCATTTTATTCTACATCATTTTGAGCCAATAAGGGGGTGTTTGATCTAGTGACTAAAGTTTAGGAGGTATCATACGTGGATATCGTATAGAGTGTTTGGATACTAATAAAAAAATAAATTACATAATCCGTCAATAATCCACGAGACGAATTTATTAAGCCTAATTAATCCGCCACTGGCATATGTCACTGTAGCAACGCATTATTAAATCATGGACTAATTATGCTTAAAAAATTCGTCTCGCAAAACAATCTCATTCTGTGCATTTAGTTTCATAATTAGTCTATATTTAATACTCCATATATGCGTCTAAGTATCTAATGAGACAACGACTAAAGTTTAAGAGATGAATCTAAACACCCCCTAAGTAGATTGTTGTTGGAGAGGCCCTTACGTCACACTGGTTACTGTGAGCATTCTTGAAAAACACCACGCGGCGTGGGTGGGCAGCCGCTGCCTCTGTGCTCCATCCTCCGTCAAGCGCAGCGACGACTGCTTATTGTCAAACAAGTTTGAAACTAGAAATCAAATAGTATGTATTTATAGTTTCATTTGACTTATTTCTTAATCACAACTTTATTTATACTAAAACCTAAATGTTAGGTTAGATCAGCTTATCCTAACTGTGTTTTTCCCTCAATTTATACAATTTTTTAAAAGCATACTTCAACCATTCTAAATTATAAGTCATTTTATTTTTTTTAGAGTAAAAGCATCTCAAGTTTGACTAAATTCATATAATAAAATAGTAACATTTATGATACCAAATAAATATTATTAAATTTTTTATTAATTATATTTTTATAGTATACCTATTTGATGTCATAAATTTTTATAATTCTCTCTATAATTTTGGGCAAATTTGAAATTTTTGTAAAGAAAGTTAAAATGACTTATAATTTGGAACGGAGGGGATATCAAATAGGACTCAAAGAGGCTCGCTGGCCGCCACACGATGCCCATAGAGACAGGGTTGGTTATAGGTTGTGGTGGATGGTGGCAGCCTCTAGTTGAAGCCTCGAAGATGTGAGATTTGTTGTTGTGAAATTTGATGGGCCCCTGTGGTTTAGCACGGATGGAGATGGACCATCGTTAAGTGTTTAAGGTTTTGATTCAGTTAGCATGTATTTCCTTCGGAGGCGATCCAGGATGGGACGATCCTGTCTCTTTTTTTTTATGGAATCATCTATCTTGTATTTGGTTGATATGGACAAGTTCATTCTAGTTTTTTGTTTGGTACGATGGGATGAACGATGTCCTTCGCATCATTAGCCTCTGTTATCTATGGGACCTGTATCTCATTTGTGGGGACCCATATGTCAACTACCCATACAAAAAAAATCTATGCATAATGTTAAAAAACTAAAATTTCTTGAGTTTGTCACTCTTTGTTTCTTTCCCTCGCCTCCAATTCTCGCTCACTTATTTCCGGTTCCTATGAAATCTGATGGTCCCTTATGGTTTAGTATAGATGGACTATCATTAAGCATTTAAGCTCCCGATTCAGTTAGCATATGTTTGGTTCAGAGACGATGCATGATCATCCCATCTTGTATTTAGTTATCATGGACAATTTCATCCTAGTTTTCTGTTTATTACGAGAGATGGGACTGAATAGGATGAAGGATGTCCTTCACACAACTAATCTCTTTTATCTGTGGGACCTGCAACTCATTTCTCGGACCCATATGTCAACTACCCATGCAATATCTTTTTTCTATACCTAATATTAAAGACCAAAATTTTCTTTAACTCTCCATTTTTACACACTCTCCCCCGTCGATCCGTTCCTCACTCACTCATTTTTTATTCCTCGGTTTGTCATTCTCACTTTCATCCTTCTCGCTTTGAGTTTGTAGCTACAAAAACCTTTGTTGGTGTTGCACCACTCATTTCTTGGCTTGGCCAACTCGAGTCTATTGACATCATGGCGCGCGTGTGTGGGCATGTGGCTGCACATGTGTGGACGTATGCTTTGCCTTCCATCTTTCTTAAACTCATAACAGATACACACAATAGTCATCTATTTAAGTCTATTTCACTAGCATTTATTTGGAGTTAGTCGTCTTGAAATTTATTTAATTTAAGATTAGATCAACAACAATTAAATCCAACAGAGATAGCTAGCTTCATTATCATTGGCATAAGCACCGTGCAACAAACTGTATGTCCTATTACAACACAAGGTGTGTTTGCTAGTACTATATTAAAAAAACTCCTTTCTCAGTAATTGCGTAGTCTATTAAAAATGACGATCTCAGATACAATATGTATAAACCTATCATACTGGTTGAACCAAATAGCAACAGTGCGAACAACAACCATAAGACATGCTGAAGTAATAGTTTAAATCATGGCATATGCGTACCTTTCCACCCTCGCTCCCGTCGTATCACACTACTATACTCGTACCTTTTGCAGCCGCGTCGTAACCCACATCGCAGTCTAATTTTGGCCTCGGCAGTAAGTTGTCGACAGTGATGGTCATAGCATTCATCGTCACCATCTGGGACCAACTGCGGTGTACACTAACACGCCGATTGGTTTATGATCCGTCCGTGATTAGGTTCTTACTTCAGTCGCATTGGAGCACGACCCGATTGTGGATGTACACTAACACCGCCGCATTGGCAAATGTTCCGACTGTGTCGAAGGTATCAAAACCGTCGTGTGGGCACATCAACCGCCTGTGTAGTGGTCACTAGCACCGTTGCCTTGTACGTCGACCCGACTGTCAGTGGTGCGGGTTCACTGTCGGTTCAACGGCCGAGACGCCTGTGTAGAGGTTAACACCACTATCGCTTTAGCGTATGATCCGCCAGTACAAAGACATGGTCACCGTCACCTTGCACCACGATCCGCCTTTGATGATCATTTAGTCAGTGTTGGGTTACTAGAGGATTTGGCGGTGATATACTTTTGATCCCTGCCACATCATACCTATAGTGACGGTGACAGAATTTATCCCGTTTCACAATAGTTACTAATTCAGTTGGGCCCTTAATAGCTTGATGAACATAAATCATACAGATATATACTTATTAGATCCACAAATCATGTTCACAAACAAGAGAACTTTTTACAATAACAATAGACGCTACCATAACATCTTTTCTCAACTGATGTCCTATCACAAGTGGTACATAGAGCATACTAAAGATACTGATCTATACAGACTTACATAACAAAACGACGTAGTTGTGCTCCTTATATGTGGCACTCCTGCTTGCAAGACAAAATGAATATAATTAGTGCATCCTTCGGATTGGTAGCCAATGCACCATGGAACCCCTCTTATTCATCTCTGATCCACAACCTGAACAAAGCAGCAGAATTAATAATATTAAACATACCACTCGTTTAGTTAACAAGCCAAAATTGGTCCTATACATACATAGAATGAAAACAACTTGCCTACCTGAACAAAGGCTGTCGTGACGACGAAATGCAGGAAATGTACCTTTACAGGCTCTGCTAATGACTCCATAAAAAAGAGAACATAAGGAAGATAGTAAGGCCTGTTCATATAGAAATGCCCTCTTGATCTACAAAAGCAGATGATACGGGTATGGATGACATGAACCTTTCTGTGGTTCATGTCATATGCAATCAATGTTCTATCCTTCCCAATAAAGAAAATAAAATTCCATTATGGGTGAACTGTAATCACTCTATACTCCTCATCACAAAGTTTAGAACCAACTTTAATATTCATGTGTCCAAATAGTTCCTCCGTGTCCACAATATGCTTCAAATTCCAGTTATTAGTACCATAATCTTCAAGTATACACACTAAAAGCCAAGACCTATTGCAAAAATCAGCACAACACACACACACAGGTGACCCTAAGCTTGATGGATGGACTATTTCAGCACCACTTGGTTTACAAATTGTCCTGCATGTCTTTCCCTCCATATCCACAGTAACTATCCCAGAGTACTCAACCATGTGCATAAAACCATTAAGAAAAACACTTCTCAATTTTAAACGTATAACAATACTACCCTCGCCCCATTTAAATTTCTTAAAGATCCATGCTGTAGTTTTAGATGAGTAGATCTCCACACCTACACACGCACCATCCACCTCAACAAATTCAATCACATAGAAGTGCGAGGACGTTGGTTCAAAACCTAAGCTGAGCATGACCAACAGAACGGATGCTACGTGGCAGTACATGCCATTTGTCGGTCGTCGGATTGCAGACAACATAGCGATGTAATCCATCAGGCCCAGCACACCATCAAAGAACGAGGCCATTGCAACAATCTAAGACTAGGACTTTTTTAAGGGGGAAGGGCAAGAAGGACAAGGAGGGTTGTTCACCGATGATGCTGGTGAAGTGGCTATTGCCCTTCCACTAGCTGCCATAGAAGAAGTCGACTGATAGTTTAGTGAAAGCTTCTTATGTTGATAGTAGTCAGAGATGACGCGTCTCCTAGGAGCGACAGACACACTTGCAGCAGCACAAGGACCGGGCGGGGAGGTAGTTGAAGATGTCGACAAGCACATCATTTGAGAGGCTTGTCCACTGCGTTCCTCAAGTTGTAGGCCTCCTTCATCTAGGAAGGACACCACCAGCCGAAGAGATGAGGCCGCCCTACCAGTGGAATTACATCAATAAACATTAGTAAGGAGATGAGTTTCGAGGAGAAGGGGTGGCGATGCAAGTAAGGCCTTATTACACTTGCCTTTGGATCTCACGGTGCTGAGCATGAGTGGCAATGCCGATGACAGTAGTAGTTCGTGTGCCGATGGATCTGTGCGGGCAAGCTGGCGATGTGCACCGGCACAGAGCAAGAGCTTGTAACACCCTCGGTGTTACATTGTACTGTTCTTGCTAAAACACTGCATGAGCATCTTACTTATGTGCAAATGTGTATAACAGGAAGTATAAATCAATGTACGACACTTGAAACATTTATATGAAACAAGAAACAAATGTTACGTTTCATATCACATAATATTGTTTAGTATTTTAACCGAATTTTTATCGAACAAAAAAGCTATAGAATGATTATGCGAACTTTGATAGAGTTGGTAGTACGTACTTCGTAGGCAATGATGAAATATGTGTGGTCAAGGACGAGGTTCGCTAGCTAGCATATCAGGAGGCTCGGAAATTTAATTCGACGCGAAACCATCGCGGTTTGTTCGTTTCACGTTAAATCCGTAATTGGGTCGACGAAGCCACCTTTGGCAATTTTTGTAGAGCGATCAGCTTAGGAAATGGCACGATGTCCTGGCTTCAGTCGATAGCCCTACTGCACCCTCTTGCGTATAGATGATTTGGTTTGGCGTTTGGACCATCGGGTAGGAATTGGCAACAGCTTTAAAAAGCATGCCTGTCACATGGTTCAGCCAAGCCGGCGTCAGCCGCAGTCACCGCCTCTGCCTGGCGTTGCTGCTGCCGCTGCTGGCTACCAACTAGACCTACCGAGTCGGCCACGTCGCCACTGATGTGCTCGTGCGAGCACGCCGCGCGAGCCGCTGCACTGGCTGTCCCGGCCGCTGCCTTGCCTTGGCTGCACTGCGCTCTGCACTGGCGCACCGTGAGCATCTTCGAGCCGGCCGCCATCGTGTCTGCGCGCGTGCACCCGTGTTTGGCCTGGCACTGTCGGTTTAGGTCCCTACTATCTGTGTTGGCACAGCGCGCTTGGCCCGGCCATGACTGGTGGCTCTGCTTCCCCTTCTGCGTCCGCTATGGCTGCTGCCCACGTCGCGTCGCTCGCATCGCGCGCTGTCTGGCGCTGTCATCCAGGTACTGCTCCCGTTGACGACGGCAGTGCGCGCGCGTGGGCGTGTCTAGCTTGTCGCGTTCTCACGTCTACGCTCAAGGCCACGCTAGGGGCGCCGGTCATTTCACCTACAAGGTCATCGGCCGGCCAAGCCACGCCAAGCAATCAAATCGAGGCACTGCCCCTTGTCTATGTTTTGTGTACGTGTGGTGGTCGTGGAAGGACAACGTCGCACCAAATCGGTCTCTGTGGCAGAGGTACAAAGGAAGGACGCCATTTTTGGAATTCTGTCACCGCCGGTCGCCATAAGTCTTTAGAGCACGCCACTGAAATTGGCCTCAACCACTCCACCATTTTCTAATTAACCGTGCCCTCTACTAGCCCAAATAGTTGTCATGTGAGTGAAGTTGCCCTGGCTTTCGTTCAGCCTTCAGCAAGGTGAGACGGGGCTTTTCCCTCACGGCGGTCCGCCATGGCTGCCAGAGCGGGCGCATGACCAGGGCATCATGGGGTGCTTCATTGTTTCATTTAGGCCGTGTCATGAGTAATTGTTGACTGGGTATCGCGATCATGCAGTGGTTTCGTCGACGAAGCAGCGGGTCACCGAAGACGCCATCACTGTGCTCGCCGGGAATCAGCGTGATCCTCTATTCATGGCCAACCGTCTTGCTGAGTCTCGTGCCTTTGCCTAGTCCGCCCGTCACACCACTGGTGAGGTTCTTTCACTCCTAGAGTAGCTGGTCAACTCGATTAAGGCAGAAGTTCGCCGACGCACGTGGCCGTTCCCGGCGGACGTCAGTAGATGCCATTTTCATGGCCAACACGATTGAAGGTAGTAGCAAACCAATTAGGACTGCTACTTTGTTTAACACAGCCTACTGGTGGTCCTCGAGTAGCAATTGAGGCATTTGAGGAGGTGGTTTCGCTGGCGTCGGGCTACCGCGGCCAGTCATCGCCGCGTCATGTGGCCACGCCTGCGTGGCACGCCATTTTGGGCGTATGTTACCTCAATCCACTTCGCGTAGCACGAGGAAGCTTGTGGGGTTGCTGGGCTATGCCGGCGGGGTTAGTGCTCGCCGGTGTCTGGCTGGGAGGTCGTGGCTCTGTTTAGTTTGGCCAGGGGCGTCGCTATGTGAATTTGAAGTAAGCGAAGGGGTTAAGTGCGAGAGTCGGTGAGAGGAGGGAATAGTGGAATGGACCGTGTTGTCATTTGATGAGAACCCAAGGACTCTTTGCATATTATGGCGCGCGCACGGGTCTGCTTTCCCGTGGGCCGCTGGCGCGCGTGGGCCGCGCCTAGCTGGGCCGCGCCGGTGTCTTCGCGCGCGCGCAGGCGGGAATTTGGTTTGGGCTGAGCCAACGCTAGGTGGGCCACCAGCTCGAAAGTTGTTTTCATTTTTCCTAGCGAATTTGTTAACGTTTATTCAATTAAGTTTTCAAGCTGAACTTTGATAATTTATAGTAAATTGTGTAGTGGTCCTAAAAATAGTAAAACTAATTTTGTTAGGTTTGCAAAATTATCATCTACTTGTTATTACAATTTGGTTACAGTTAGCCATGACGATGGTAGTTTCATAAATGCAAACTAAAGGGCTTAGTATTATATAGATTAATAATTGTAGGAATTCTTGTGGTAAATTGGTAATAGTTTTAGCTATAAAAATTTATGGTAGACTCACTAGGTTGGTATATACTTGCTAGTAAATTTCATAGTCCTAGAGTAGGATGCTAGATGGAGTAGCTATTACCCTTGTTTTATCGTATATAGCGTAAATCGGTATTAGGAGTAAGAATACCTGTAGTTGCTATAATATTAATGAATGTCATATTTCAAACTTGTTATCGGTAACAATAGGTAGCTTAGCACCGTGGTCGGTATCACTAGCTTAGTAGTTAAATCGATGTATTTTATTTTAAGAGTTGCGGTTGTTATATTCCTAAGCATTGCATCATCATTTATGCATGTAGATCACGAGCTAGGTAGACTTTGTGCCCATCGGCGAACCTGGAGTACGATGAGGTGATCGAGGAGTACTGAAGAGGAGATCCTCATGTAGGAGGGAGCCCTAGGAGCCTATTGGTGCTGACCCTGCTGACCCATCGCCTGCCCAAGGCAAGGCCCCGGTGCATAACCCCTATTTTAAATGATCACTGAATATATATTTATAATGTGCATTTAAGTTACAGGCATTTTATGGAAACTACATGCATAAATATATCTACCCATGAGTCCTACTAGCACATGTCGAGTAGCTGCTATGCTCAGGATATCGGTAGCGTGAGTAACCTGCCGTTATTCGCAAATAGGTAATAAAATATGATCACTCATGATAAAATGGTAAAGGTAACATGGTGACCAAGCAGGGATATGGTTTGAGTATTGGTGGGTGTAAGGGGTTGTGTCCTGCGTCCAACAGGGCATAGCTCGGTTACACTTTTTCTCTGTCTATGTCGATTAAGGACCGGTCGTTGCATATGACTCTAGGCAAGTCACAGATTTATTGTTCTGAGCGCATACTTGGGTATGGGACGTAGGGAAGACTTGTTGCTCTCTTATCATGGATCTGGCTCTTTCCGGACCGACTGATTGGAGGCAGAGATGGTGGAGGTCCTTGCACCACACTGAGTTCGGGACTCAGGAGTGGGGGCTTGGAGTCCAAGTTTGGACGGGGACCTAGGACACCCGGGACAGGAGAGTGATGGGTTAGTCCTGCTTGTGACTAGGGGTACAAGCAGGGGTGTGTGTTTTCGGGGCACCCAGCTAGGCACATTGATTCGCGAATCGTCGGGAAATCCTGGTACGGCTTGTCTATGGTTTAGCACTGTAGTAAGAACTAAAAGTTGTAAGGAGAAGAAAATGGAACTGATCGCTCAACTCTTGCTTGAAAGTAGAACAAATGCTTATATAGACTGGCTAGATGATAACTTAATATGGCTCATAATGATACATAAATAAGGACTCACTATTAGTATTGCTTTCTGCCAAAAGAAACCAGCAAACCATACAGCTTATCATATTCCTTGAAGTCAGGGAAATTATTCCCACTAGTCGGATAAATCTTGCGAGTACATTGTGTACTCAGGGTTTATTTACCCCTGTTGCAGGTGATGCATGAGAAGTACCTTGTATGGAGGATTCTTCTGGTGGGCTCAGATGGATCCTCGTCCCTATCGTTAGATGTATATTTTTAAATTCCACTGTTTATCATTCCGCACTCTGATATTTGGTATTGTAATAATATACTTTTTAAGAAACTCTGATGTATGAAATGGATAAGTATTGTAACTCATTCTCATTATTGGATCCTTGGGAAAAATGTGAATCTTTTAGGTTCTCCCTTGGGGCGTGCCCAACAGATACCGCCCGCTGTAGCTTGCTTTCGAGATGCTTAGTGTCTAGTGGAAGACGAGTGCCTCCGTAAGTGTGCTATTTTGGGTGGTTCTACCACAGAGCTGAGCAGTGGTAATGAGCAGGAGCGGTTATGACAAACAGTAGCAATGAGGACAAGAAAAGCTATGTGTGTGTGTGAGGGAGGGGTGGCAGTGGGGGAGGGGAAGGGTTAGGGGGTGTTGGGGCAGGGGTTGCTTGCTCTCTATATAACTTTTGTGCCACACGGGAATCAAACTTTCATCAGTTCCGCGTGGGAGGGTTCAAACGCGGGATTGGAAATTTTGCAACTAAGCGACGGTGAATGCACAGTACCATCACCGGCGGCTGGGTCCTTTTACCTACCGGAGACCACCGTATGATACGATGATGAACACTAAGGCACACAATTTTAACGTTTGGCATTAAAACAAAGCGAAATTGCGCACTTAGAAAACTAAGAAAAACACAATTCCAGTACTTAGATTGAAAAGAAGTCAACTTGAGTTCGATGGTGAATAATAAGGCACACAGATTTACATTGAAAGAAAACCAAACTACGCACTTAGAAAACATATGGAAAGCACAATGCTAGTACTCTCATATTGAAAGGAATCCAACTTGAGTTCCATAAAGTCATACCGAATAAGTAGGTGGACACTACCAAGCTAACAAGCATGTCGAAAGCTAAAATGCAAATACTAATTAGGCCAACACTATGCCAAAGTTAAAAGGCCTTCATATGTACATCATTGGTTGCATAATTAATCGTTCTCCATGTACATCCTAGTCGACCTCTATGGGATCGTTGTGAATCTACATAATATCCTGCAGATCGTTATCGACCTCCATAGAATCGTTGTCAATCTCCATGTCATCCCGAGCCTTGACCACTACAACCCTATCCACATCCATTGGTACACTTTCATTTAGCTCATCGACTTTGTTCACAAAGCACTGATTCGGTGAACCAATACTAAGGACAATTAGGCTCAGAAGCTGCACTCTACGGATATACAAGGCCACAAACTCCAAAACGAAAAGATGCATTTTTATCTGTAGATCTAACAAAATTATTGTAGCTAGGTTGAAGGTAAAGGAGCAGAGAGCACGAGAGAGCAATACAAAGGAATATAGAATCCGATGAAGGAGCAGATCCAGTGCAGTTACCTTCGATCCGAATGGAGCAAACAAGCAGGGATGACGCACTGAAGATTTGTGTGCTGGCGAGGTTGGAGGTGAAGGAGCAGTGAGCACGCGAGAGGCTGCCTTTCATCCAACGCTAGCAGGGTGAAGCAGAGCAAGGGAGCAGAGTGGGAAATGGATGGGAGGGTGTGGTAGGACCGTAGGAGTGTATATACACAGTTCAATAAATTGGTTGCCCCTGTACCAGGGCCCAATATCTAGGGAAGTAGGATGCCTCCAACACATCAATTTATACTTAGATCTACTATCATTTATAGCTCAATAAATTGAACACCTGGTTAATCACCTTGCATTTAGTTCAACAATAGTTGTACAATAGTGAAAGATTTCAGTCCAAGACATCAATTGATACTTGGATGTACTAGCATTTACATTTCAATAAATTGAACACCTGGATAATCACCTTACATTTAGTTTAACAATAGTTGTACAAAAGTGATAGATTTCAGTCCGATACATCATAAATTGATACTTGAATCTATTACGGTGAACTAAGCAACTTGTCAATGAACGTGCCAACAACTAAGGTAAGTACAAAATAGGTGAAAGAAGAATAGGAAGCACATTTCTTTCTCAAAGGAACAAAATCTTCTATCATCTTCGTTGGAACCCTGGCCATTTCTTCAATCTATGGCATAATCTCTTCCTCCTCTTACAGATGTTCTTCATTTGTTGTAACATTGGCCTCCGCCTTCAGCTCCAAAATCTTGTTACGTAAATCCAAAATCAAAGTCCTCAGAAATTTTCCATATTGGGGATTGTGCCACTTAAAGAACCCGCAATCTAAGTCAGGCTAGAAAAAACCAAATTACAATAAGTACAACGTGATTTTAGCATTTGCATTGTGAAAATAGAATGAACAAGAAAGAAATCGAGTTACATTATTTGCCCTACAACATCTGTGGTACCGACGTCATGGGTTTCCATCACTCCATGAAATCCACCAAGGCGTCTTCAAGCCGCAGCAACACAAAAGTGGTGGCTGGTATGCGTAGGGGTGGTTCTCGACACGATACGGGATGGGCGGCCCCCTCCCGTTGTAGCCTCCTCTGCTAGAAGCCAGTGTTCTTCTCGCGGCGGCGCCCTAGGATGGTGCTGGACACTGGGAGGAGTTAGAGCTTGATGCAGCCATGGAGCAGTCTGGGTTCAAAGTGTAGCACGCTCTGAGTGAAGAGGTCGGCCTAGGTCTTTTATCTACGCTTTTGCCTCCCGCCAAGGCGCCAAAACATCCATCAAAACCATCGCACTCTCACCAAGATGAAATGTTGTGTCATCGCTGATTCAGGATACTATCCGCCTATAGAAGAAGGCATGTTTTGGATCCTCTGTGCTTACATAGAGGTGTACACGTGAACCATAATCAAGATCAACTGATTCAATTAACAGTTCAACCGAAGTAATAGTTCAACGATTATGCAGTACTCATACATACTAATCCAGAGGTTTCATCAGTACATATATAACTTCATTAACATAAAAGTTTCACAAATTGTAAGACTTAATGTCAGATGGGTAGGCAGTTGCTAAGGTACTCAATTTTTCGATGCGGCCCCGAAAGCCAGAGGTAGTGAACCGTAGCGAAGATGACAACATCTCCATCCACGGACACATTGTATATATAAAGTATGTGTACTTCCTATCCAGTCCTGCAAAGCACAAAAATCTCTCCACAAATAGGGTCTTGAACGATTCTTGTCAAATTTTGTGGTCCGAGAAGGTGACGAACAGCTGCTTCAACAATCAATAGTCGGTCTGGGTGAATGCTCCATCCCCAAGTAGCAAACAACATCATTTGGGGTCCTGGTGCCACCCCTAGCCACCAAAACGCAAGGTTGCTCGCATTGAAATGGCTTCTTCCAAAGTAAGACATCTGTTGCAATGAACAAATTCCTAATATGAACAAAACTGATACCGAACCCAAAACCAATTGGAACCAAATGCAAACAGGGGGTGACCGAATCTATCTAACCTTCACGAGGCGTTGTCCACGACGACAATGCAAGGTGCTCGAGGCAGGGCAAGTACAGGCGATAGGTCAAAATGAAGATGAAGCAACGGGTGGGGAGAATTAAGATAAAGCAGCAACAGGTGGGGAGAACTAATGGTTTCATGTTGGGGTTTTTTAGTTGGTCGAACCACCGCCAAAGCGCCGATAGGACCCGAGGAGAGTTGGGAACGGGCCAGGCGCTTCTAGATTTCTTGCCAAACGAACGGTCCAGATTGATCGGTAGCGAGATTGGACGGCACAGGATAAGTTAAATAGTGTTTGTATTAAGTCGACCATTGCCACGCTAGTCCAACGCTATAATACGGCGATTGTCAGCGGTTAAACTGCTTTTAGTTTCTCCTGGAAACAAATGCTTGTACATGACAATTTTTTCCCTTTTCATTCACAAAAAATATACAGAAAACATTCGTCAAGAGATCAAATCCACGCATTGCCATTTTGGAAGTAGTATTGGAAAGAACTTGCTTTGCATTTCATATAAAAAGGTGGCATTGAAGAGATCAAATCTACGCGAATAGAATTTTTTTCATTGATTCATTATGTATATGTAACATATAGATACAATTTGGATGAGTACATGATTGTACTCGTCCGGAAGCATAATAACTAACATAAACTATTAAAACTACTTATACTAACTATAAACTACTTAATCTAAACATATGATATGCTCGCCTCGCTCGCTTGAGAGGAGGCGAGGCGAAGTTGGAATCGGAGTCGGAGTCGTCGGAGTCGGACTCGTCGTCTTCAGCGTCGGCATTGTCCTCGCCCTCCTCCTCCAGGTCCTCCTTCTTGGAGCTCCACGGAGGACTATAGTCAGAAGGCCTCCAGTCGTCGGAGGAGACGTCCTCCTCGGAAGACTGGTGGGCTGGCAAGTCGTCCTCGTTGGGCGATGGGCTACTTGGAAAGTTGATGGGGTTGTCCGACATTTTCTTTGTAGATTGGAAGAGAAAGGGATGATGGATGAAGAAGAGAGGTTCATAGGGCACCGGGCTTGAAGTATATGTAGCGCAGTGAGTATGGCTCTTAGGCTCCACGCGGAGGAAGAAAAGGTGATTTGACGGCTTTGGAAGTTGAGGCAATTCAACACTCACGCTGAATTTGCTGCTGCTTGACCAAACGCTAGTTTAGTGCTGGCAGACAAAATGTGTATCTCAGTCGGCCCGATTTTTCATGCGACGGAGCAAATGCAACCCCAATACCACTGCCGCATCTAACGTTAACCCGTCGGTGGTAGAAGTCTGAACTGCCGGTTTCATTCCCAGGAGGCATCGCCATCGTTCCAATCGACGGTGGAAGTATCACACGGTCGCTTCTATCACTACGGCAGTGAAAATGGCGACAGTGATAAATCAATCTGTAGTAGTGTCAGCCACCACAGCGGAGCACAAGTCGTGCTCATCCCTACACTGGAGTATGTAGCAAGCCGACCTCACCCCAGGTCGGATCTATGCCAGGTACAACAGAGGATGCCAAGCCCGATCTGCGGTAGAGGATGATGAGCTTGATTTATAGTCGTGTGGATAGAGGTTGATGACAGGGGGCAGTGGACACAAAAGGGTACGTCGTGGAAAGGGGATGAATCGGTTCATTTATTTTAGGGCTTCACCATCGCAGGCAACAAACTTGTTGGCTTCAACCAAAAGCGGCGGTCCACATGAGCAGAAATAGCCAAAGCTATCAAAACTGCCAACACAAGTTGTTAACCTAAGTCTGACCATACATATGTGCTTTATTCCACATGCTAGAAAAGGCATGGTTTCCAAACATGCAGTGGCTCCCTCGCTGCAACACAATCTTTGATGGATGCTTGCGTCTTTGTCAGACGAAGGAGTGACCTTTGTAGGAGCCTCTGATAATCTGTAAGGCTACTACTCCCTATGACATGGATATTCGCTGCAGACATGGACGACCATGCTGGTGCGTTGGAGAAGCCCTTAGGAGACGAGTTGAACCAGCATCTAAGAATATATCTTGGACAAACCTATCAATCGTGTCACAGAAATAAACACATGAAACTAGGTTCATCCCTTTTCATCTCCTACAGAAACAAACACCTCTAAAAACAAGGACAAGGGCAGATTTGGCCCGTGACCTATGGAAAGTGGGATTCGACCCATGCCAAGTAAACTCTTCATTCGGCACAAAGGTCAGCAGTTGGCACCTCCCTGTCGTCCCTGTACGTACCTCTGCACTAGCAGCTTACAGCCTATTTGCTTGGTCGTATTTGGTTTATAAGCCATGGCTTATCAGCCAACGAACAGTATTTTTCTCTCACACCAAACCAGCTAACAGTACTTTCAGTCATGGCTTATAAGTCAAACAAGTCCAAACGAACAGAGCGTTAAGCAACCACGGCAATACTCGTCCTGTTCCATAAGAAGGTGTCTGCAGACCAATCCTAGTCGTAAAAGTGCGTGAGTCCTGGATACGACAATACACACAACACACCGTCAGGTTGCGCCCAGCTGCCCGCTCCAATGTGCACTGACCGTGCGTCCCTTCCCTGGCTTAACTACCTACGAGAGGCCACGCGACACAGAAAGGGCATAAAAAAATTCGGTACTGATGGTCCTCACCAACATGTGCAGCTGACGCGTGGATTATGGGGGGCATCTGATTTACCATGCGTGTGGTTAAACGATAGAGGTGGCCTACCTATCAAATGAAAAATCCGCACCACCACGTCCTAGTAGGTCCTCGCCTAATTTTTTTCCCCGAAAATGAGTGGACATGGAGGAAAAATCAGCATGCAAAACCGTGCATGCCGACTGCCGTGGGCGCGACCCCGCGCGAACCGAAATAGGACCGGACACCGTGCGCGCCCCGCACTCCGCAATGAGGAGACCGGAGACGAGAGGAAAGCGGCGAGAGAAGCAACAGACGGCAGGGAGCCGAGCGAACTCGTCTCTCCTACTGTCAAACGCAGCCATCCGCGCGGCCGCCGCCGAGGAAGTAACGGTCGGGCGCTGGTTCTACATCCCTTGCACTCGCCAGTGACCACTGACCACCAGACTGGTTTCTCTTGGAACAGGCCGGCCGGGGTCGTCGTCGTCCCGGAAGGTTGTTTCTATTATTAGATTACGAGACTTCACTCGGATCCCTCTACGACGATCGATCGATCGACGCATGCCACCCTATTCTATCTCTTCTCCCAACACCGCGAAGCGCGTGGTGGCGTCGCGATTTTTCTGCCCCCCACAGCACTCAGCACTGCTCTCGTCTCCTCCTCATCTCCTTCTCCTCCTCCTGTCTTGGACGATCTCACTGGGACTGGAGGGTTATTAGAGTTCCTCGGAGAAGATGGCCGACGACAACAACGGTGGCAACAGCAACAGCGGAGGCGCCAATGCGAACACCACCGCCGAGGTTCAGATACAAATCCCGGGTCAGTTAAATATGTTGCTAGCTGCTCCATGTTTGATTTGATCTCACGTTTAATTTGTTATTATTATGTTCTTTGTCGGCCACTTGATCTATACCATTTCTCTTGCACGTTGTTTCTCTTGTATATCGCATTTTTATTTCCTTGGATTGGAGAAGTTGGGCGAGTTCTTTGCAGGATTTGAATTTCAGCATTTAGTATCTTTTCAATGCGTGGGATGGTTGTTCTTATTCTACAGTTATTTTCTTTTTAGAATTTTCTAAGGCTTTTTTTTTTGCAAAAGATTGTGATTCAGTGCTCTATCGTCAATCACACATAATGTAGATATGGAACTATATATAAAACCAGCACAACGTTCTCGCTTTTCCCATGTAAAGGTAGTTTTATCATAATATATTTTCACAGAAGAATGAAAATGCTACTACTCCAGATATTTTCTATTAACAGCCATGTTACCCAACAGGGGGTAATCTTTTCTCCTCCAAAACTATACAAAGGGTGTGCGCTAGTAGCATGACCTCATGACATTTCATACCATAGGACCCTAGCATGTTAGTTGTATGAGAGCTAGTGAGGGACTTTGGAAACTTGAGGACACATGTGAGCCACTTTATATTTATTTTTGGGGCCTATATTAGCCTAATGTGTACAATGTTCACCTATTTGTACTTTGCTAAAATAAAAAGGGAGGTTGTTACTCGTGTTAAATGCAAAACCCTGAAAGAGAATTTTTTTGTCTGTCCACTTCGTCTCTTAATCATTAGTAACTTCCATTGTATCCATTATGAACCGCGCAGGACCATCG
Source organism: Miscanthus floridulus (assembly GCF_019320115.1). Taxonomy (NCBI): domain Eukaryota; kingdom Viridiplantae; phylum Streptophyta; class Magnoliopsida; order Poales; family Poaceae; genus Miscanthus; species Miscanthus floridulus. The sequence continues at coordinate 69,495,577 of NC_089590.1, read as the reverse complement.
AAAACCGAAGCTCCTGCAACTCAAGAAGGACCATCGGGAAGCTCAAAAGCTAAGAATTGGAAAAGGTGGTTTGTGGTGGCAGCGGATGCAATCTTCCTCATTGTTGGTCAGACATCAGCAACACTGTTAGGGAGATACTACTACAGCCAAGGTGGCAACAGCAAGTGGCTGTCAACATTTGTGCAGACTGCTGGCTTCCCTATATTGTTCTTCGTCTTGTTCTTTTTCCCTTCAAAGTCGTCTTCCAGCGAAACTCCGATCGGAAAAACTACCATGATATATATTGTCTTGGGGCTTATCATAACCGCGGACAACATGATGTATTCCCATGGGCTGTGGTTTCTTCCAGTCTCAACCTTTTCACTCATCTGTGCTAGTCAGTTGGCCTTCAACGTCTTTTTCTCATACGTCTTAACCTCTCAGAAACTCACCGGTTTAATCATGAACTCCGTGGTACTGCTTACCTTGGCTGCTTTACTCCTTGGAGCCAATCATGAATCTCATGGACCTACTGGTGGTGTCATAGGAGGAAAGTATCTTGTGGGTTTCCTGTTGACACTAGGAGCATCAGGCACCTACGCACTTATCCTTTCCCTTATGCAACTTACATTCGAGAATGTGATCAAGAAACAAACCTTCTCAGCAGTTTTAAACATGCAGATATATACTGCACTTGTGGCAACTTTTGCTTCTCTTGTTGGACTCTTTGCAAGTGGAGAATGGATGGATTTAAAAGAGGAGATGGATAGGTTCCAATCAGGAGAGTTCTCCTACCTGATGACACTGGTGTGGACATCCGTGTCTTGGCAGGTTGCTTCTATTGGAGTGGTGGGCTTGGTTTTTGAGGTATCGTCCTTGTTCTCGAATGTGATCAGCACATTTGCTCTACCTATTGTCCCTCTTTTTGGTGTGATGGCGTTTCATGACAAGATGAATGGAGTCAAGATCATAGCCATGCTAATTTCGATTTGGGGTTTTCTTTCATATCTCTATCAAAACTATCTCGATGATAAGAAAGCTAGAAGTGCATAGGGGGAGATTCCTAGGGTCTACAATTTTCTTGTGATAGATAGCTCTTTACCGGTTGTCTCGTTTAGTTTGTTTCCTGCGAGATGATAGATGTTCATTACTTATGTTAATTTAAGTACATTTCAGCAGGAGGAAACTATAGCTTTTTAGCATAGCTATATAAATTTTCTTTTAGTTACTATTGGTCTTATTTTTGTTTTGCATATGCGGCATATGTGTAAGGGTGTGGGACATGGATCGGAATAAACATCATATATAGATTTATAGGTGAAATTTTGTATAGCTCTTTTGTTGACGTTGTAATTCTTTATTGGAACTCTGTTATCTGTTGTCCTTCTAAATTTTGTTCTTGAGTGTGTTATTAGAGTTTATCATATGTAAACCTAGCTCCTAAACAAAACTATCAAAAGTTTTAGATTTTCTACTAGATATTTGTCAGCCACCAAGTATTTTTTATGAGTTATGACCAGAAGCAGACCCGAGCAAATTGAGTCCAACTTGGCCTGGCACGCCCACGAGTCTTAGGTGCCGTTTGGCACGGCTCCAGGCAGCTCCGGCTCCTGCCTGCCATTTCACTGTCATTCACTGTAGCAAGAGCCGTTTTCTCTCTCCTTCCCTCTCCCTCTCACAGACAGTCACAGCCAGCGGCTTCACCGGCGAAGCTCGAAATTTTGGCTCCGCTGGCTCCGTGAACAGTACCCCGGCTACAGTGAGAGAAGGCAGTAGGAGAGAGAAAACCGGCTCTTGCTACAGTGAATGAACAGTGAAATGGCAGGCGGGAGCCGGAGCTGGCTGGAGCCGTGCCAAACGGCACCTTAGTGGACAAGCCTTGAACATAGATCCTGCTATCTAAAAAAGATTTTCCTCAGCCCGAGCCCGACCAAAAATATTTATTTTAGCTATTTTACACATTAAACTTCGCTGGCGGTCTGCCTAGGCCTAAACCTGGCCCAAAAAATCAGGCCCGACTCGCCCAATAGGACGGTATAGCCGGGGTATTTTTGGCCCAAAACAACCAGGCTTTTTTTTGCCCCAGCCCGAAGTAAGCCCGTCCCGCTAAATGCTCAAGTCTAACGGGAAGTAGGCGCAAAAAAAAAGTCTAACGGGAAGTAGTACTTATTTTATTATATTAGATTTAGGTCCTTAAAAAACATAGGTGTATGAAGCATGAACCACATAAATGCCTACGGGAACAGCTCGCATGTGTTTGAAGCTGTGCACTGTTGATATAACGTGCATACAAAACCGTAAAGTGCATTAGTGCATAAAAACACCATAAATTGCAAACGTGCAACTATATTAATGAAATTGCTACATAATTTCCAAAATTTTCACTATAGCTCCCCCTTTTCTTGTCTCCAAATTAGGGTACAAATGGTATGAATATTTTCCGACCATATTAGAGTCCTAATCAATTTAGAGAAGTTCAAATCTGTCCATATCCAAGTTTATATATTCAGCATCCAATACTGTATTTGTATCTAAATACTTAAATAATAACATATTTATGATGTCGATATTCATTCGTATCATATCCGATATAGTTAAAACTATCCGTATCCGAATCTAAATCCGAAAAGAAATATAGGATCAGCGATATCACTCCATATTGGATCCGTTCGCACCCCTACTCCCTATAGAACAAAGCCTTGAAATGAAACGAACTTTCAGTCCTCATTTCTGCCACTTCACATACTCTGTGGTCCAGTGTGGAGCTTCACTTCACATGAATCTTTTGGGGACAACATTGGTAAAATAGATAAGTTAGCCATGTTTAAGCTAGATATTTTTGGGTGAAGGGGGCGACATTATCGACAAAAATATTATCCCAGCGTTGTTTAGCCATATTTAAACCTGAGTTTATAGTATGTTCTTTTCTCCCCTCCAAACCACCCACCATACCACACCCAAAAAAATGTCAACCACGTATGTCAGCATAAGCTAGTGTCTGGACGTCCGGACGGGGCTAGCGTATAGACATCCACGCCTAATGCGCCCACGCCCCTGTGTACACATGCTGCTGCGCCCGCCCACATGTCTGCGTCTGCATCACGTGGGGGCCCATGCCACTTCGTTTCTCGTGCTTGTGCGGGCCCACGTGGGGCCGCATCTCGATCTGCGCCTACTCCGTTGCTCGCGCCTGCCGCTCGCACCCCCTTTGCTCCCACGCGCAACTCGGCAGCTAGGTCTCACTGCAACATGTGCAACACTAGATTTACTTTTGCAACATGCAGATGAAACACTCTGCAACATATGTTCGAAACAGTTGAAACACTTGCAACATACGTCCGAAACACCAAGAAAACATGTGTGTAGCCATTGCAAAACATATGCAACATCCAGATGAAACAGTTGCAACTTACGTATGAAACACCAGAAACACTTGAAACGTACGCTTGCAATATGTATGTATATGCAACATCTAGATCTACTTTGTAACATCCATTTGAACCACTTGTAACATACGTCTGAAGCAGATGAAACATTTAGGACATACACTTGAAAACATCATTGCAACATGTGCAACATTCCGATCTACTTTTGCAACATCGATATAAAATACTTACAACGTATCTCTGAAATAATTGAAACACTTGAAACAGACGCTTGTAATATGCAGTTTCAGCGCAACATCTCCTTGTTGGTTGGGAGAAAGGAGCCTCGTCAGCATGTGCAGTTTCATCCCGGCCGTCGCGAGCTACGCACGGGCGACCTCCACCCCGGCCACAACGAACTGGGTAGGCGGGCACGAGATGTGTGCAGCTCCGCCCGAGCTGCCGTTGGCTGTCGTGAGCTGCACGCAGGCGAGCTCCACACCCAGCCACGGTGAGCTGGGCAGCGCGGAGGCAAAGGTCTTCCTGGCCGCCGACCAGGCATCCGTCCCTCGTGGTGGAGGCGGTAGTGGCGGTCGGACGGCTATGGTCTCCCTCTCCATGGGTGAGCGGCGGTCGGGAAGCAACGACAGTCGGTCGACGGGCTTGCTGCCCACGGCAAGCAGCCTCGCAGAGATGACGAGCGAAGGGCGGACGGTGCGTAGGAGCCGATGTGTGATGGGGAAAATATCGCTCTCTCTCTCTCTCTCTCTCTTGGAGAAAACCGTGTATGCCATAGTGAGGGGAGCAAGCCTGTGGGCTGGTCAGCAGGACCAGCAGTAGTGTCCGAATGAGATAGACGTGGGACGGACGTCCTTAGTGGAGCTTTAGCATTTAGATTTTGGCTACAAAAGGGTAAGTTGAGATTTCGAGATATGTCCGGAACAAGTTTGTGGGCAATAATTTGTTTCAAGCCAGTTATTGTAGGAAATCTCATGCACTACCAATCACACATGAGTGTTTTTTTAATGAAAAGACGAGAACTCTGCCGCTCAGTTGTGAACAAAAGAAGTTCGGTACAAAGACATGACCCACGTTCATACCCACACAATAGCCAGCTGCTAGCATATAAAGACAAACACACAGACGGGACGCACCATGTGTCATTGTTGTCAAGCTTTGACGCAAAAGCAACGAAGCAACTTTGACTTCACACGTGCAAGGTACATGATTCCAAGATGGTAAAAGATAGGAAGTGAAAGTGCTATGGAACACATGTCGAACAACCTGCAGAGCACGGTAATCCTGACGAGTAGGATCTAGAGGAACTCAAGTATAGGCAAACTGGAGTTTAGAGCCACCTCGATTTGGGATGTTGGAACACCAACCAGATTGGGAGCCTCATCCTGAACTTAATTAGGAATAGGTTTAAGAGATTCTATTTAAATGTGTCTTTTCAAAAAAAAATGGTACACCTTTTCTAGAAAAGATATTTCTTTTTAGGCAAATATCTAACGACAGAAATAGGACTTGATGCCCTTGCAGACAAACTTTAGCTAAAGCCACCAAGACATCACCACCTACACATACAACACTTCTAGAAAGAGACCACCACATAGTAAGGACCGAATGGCGTGGTGTTGGACAGGTGTTGAATTGGGCTCTAAAAATTTAAAGCAACGACTTTAACCTATGCAAAACTAAAACCCCTTAGAACTTTGACCGTTATGTTCTTCTACAAAGGCACAAGCCAATGAGCCCTTAGGACCATCACACTAATCATGCCCTTAGCAAGAGATCACACTAATCATGTCGGAGGGGGTGAATTAGGTCATCTAAAAATTTTCTACTCCTGAGGCTCAATCCAAACTAAACAAGACGAACTAAACAAGCTAATAAACAAGATGTGCATCTAGTGTTATTTGGTTATCTAACCCAAAGAGTTTAGCGACATAAAGCAATCCTAAGACTAGCCTGGAACTACTATCTGAAGTAAAGAAATCAAGACATAGCAAAATCTGTTAATAATAACCACTTCAAAATACCAATCGCTTTCGTCAAAAAACTTTTCGTGCGCGCGCCCCAAATCCTCCTATGCCGATTCGGAAAACCAGAAGTCGCGCATCCCTTTGTTGTTGAGCGCCAGGAACGTGAGAGCCAGCTGCCGTTGTTGCTGAGAGCCCTGACGCGGGTGAGGGCGGACGGGACGCCGCCGGTGAGGTTGTTGGAGCTGAGGTCAGAGAAGGAGTTGTAGCTAAGGTCGAGGCCGCGCAGGTCGCCGAGCGCGCTCGGGATCGGGCCCGTGAGGGAGTTGTAGGCTTGTAGCTGAGGTCGAGGTGCACGAGGTCCGCGAGCTCGCCGATGCCCCGCGGAACGACGCCCCGGACCAGCGCGTTCTACGACACGGTGAGCAGTGGGCACCTGCAGCGACCGGAGGCTGGACAGCTGCGGCGGCAGCGTGCCGGACAGCGACGGGTTCGCGCGGACGCTGAGCTGCTGCAGGCGCGACGACGACAGGTTGGACGCCGGCGGCAGCGCGAAGGCGGCCACGGCGTCGGGGTTCTTGAAGGACCCGACGAGGAACAGCGCACGGAGCTCCGGCAGCGCGAACACGGCCACCGGGAACGTCGCCGTGTCCTTGCACGTCGGGTTGGGCGGCACCTTGAAGTCGAGGCGCGCGACGTGCATCCGCGCCGCGCCGCCGTTATTGGCGCCGGGAGTAGTCTCGGGCCTGCACTCGAGCCCCGGCCACGGCGAGCTGCAGGGGTCGTCGCCGGCGGCCTCGCGCCAGTCGCGGTCGGCGGAGACGGACTCCATGACGCGGAGCAGCGTCTCCCGCTCGGCGGGGTCCATGGCCGCGGCGGCCGTGGCGACCTGCAGGAACAAGGCGAGGAGGGAGCGGAGATACAGGACGGCGGGCGGGAGGGTGAGGGTCCTAGAGGAGGAGGAGCGACGCGGATGGGCGGGCGGGCGCAGATGCCCGTGACGCGGCGACGGAGGCGAGGCTGCGAGCCCGAAGGAACGGAGCCCGCGTGCTAGCCGTTTGGATGTGCTATACGTAGATGCAGAAGCATACGTAGATGGAGAAGATAGATAAGGATAGGGAAAAAGAGAAAAAAGTAAAATAAGTGACAGAAAAAAAAATGAATGAAGAAAAAAATAAAATAAAAGGATACTACCGACAATCCACTGTTTTCAACAGCCAGGTAAAGCTGTTTTACTAAACGTTAAGCCAAGTACGTCGCTTTAGGTGAGAAATGACCCGTGGCACGGGCATATATCTAATGTGAAAAGTAAATTAGTAAATAAGAGATCAAGTACTACCAGAGGCAAACACCCAAAGAGATATGCGCGATGTATCCCGTAGTATGTGGGACAACCGCCACCCATAGTTCAAGTTGGAGCTTAAAGATAATCGGCCAGTTCGCTTGTTGGTTTCAGTCAGTCCAAATCAACCAGCCAATAATGTTTTTCTCTCACAATAAACCAGCACCAGCCAGCTCAGAAACTAACCAGCGGGGATCATCATAAAAGCTCACACCAAGTGAAAGCAACGCTACGGCAAGCCTCTTAGGTTCACCCTCAACTCGCCCTGGTGGCGTTCATTGTGGAGCTCCCATACACACGCACGTGCATGCACGTGCGCGCACACACACAAATAGCCTAGTCTTGCCTAATCACTAGCCTAACCACTCTCATAAAGTGCTATTTTGGATGATGCTTCCTCTAGTCTTCAACGACGACCCCAAACACCGAGTGGATGTGGTCTAAATACACCGAGCCAACAAACTAGCTGATGCACAACAGTCACACCAAATTTGCACTCACCGGATACAATTTTCAAGTCTGGGCACCAACAAATCATCCAATGCGTACTAATCCAATGTCATGTGTTACATTGCCATTGCAAGTAGTCATTGGAATCACTACGCGATACTCGAATGGTTGCTCTGGTTATAATGGCCGGATCATCTAATGCGTGTTCCCAAACTCCAACATGAACACCTTGCCCGCCCAATCCTCCGATCAATATTGTCGTCAGGCCATCTTTTCAACCACAAGATCATCCGGTGTGTTGATTTTGTTGGTGCCAGCTCAGGTTATAGCTCCATACCCAGTGCAATGATTTTCTTCACCACCTCCATTCCACTGCAACATCTTCTTGTATTGCTCTGTGGCAATCTTGAGTTTTTCGGTGCTCATTCTTTACACCATAGAGGATCATCCAGTCAGGCAGTCAGCACAAAATGCACTGGATCTTCACTTTGTTGGGGGTTGGTCATGTTGCATTGGCCCCCTTTTGGCCACAACTAAGCTCACTAACCACTACTGTGGTAATTTTAGACTTTACCATCCTCCTATACACAATCAACCATTCCAAAAGCCCAAAAAAAAACAGAACTTTCAGTCCACGTTATCGCCTCTTCATTGGCATGGTTTAGTGAATTAGTGTACGTCATAGGAGCAATCGCTTGTGATAAAAGTAGTTTTTGGACATTCTAGAGTATGGAATATATTTCTCTGCGAGGGAAACACACACTCTCTCTCTTCTGAAAGAACAAGGACATTGTCGATCTGTGTGTTAGGCTTTATTTATTTCCCTCCGCTAAACTTTAGCCCCTATCACATTGGATATTTGACACATGCATGGAGTATTAAATATAGACTAATTACGAAACTAAATGCACAGATTAAGACTAATTTACGAGACGAAATTCTTAAGCCTAATTAGTTCATAATTTGACAATGTTGTGTTACAGTAAACATGTGCTAATGATGAATTAATTAGGCTTAATAAATTCGTTTCGTAGATTACCAAGGACTTGTGTAATTTATTTTATTGTTACTATTCAAATACTCAATATGACATCCTAAACTTTAGCGTCTGAATTTAAACACCCCTTAATAAGACAGCAGGAAGCAGCTCACAGGCGTTAGTGGCGCCAAGAATAAGCCTGCTCAGCATAACAGAAAACAGTTGAGCATCACAACACGCGAGAAACCAACAGACAAATATCTTTGCGCCAGCTTCGCTCCATGAATTCCTGTTCCTGGAACAATCTTTGCAGGGTTTTCGTCTGTTGCAATTGCAACTGCAGATGAGACGGACATGGGACACGTATTCCCATCTTATCCTAGGTGCAGCTCATCAATAATCGGATGGCTCCAGGAGATCTATCAGAAGACCAAAACTTAAATAGGTCTTCCATATAATATTTATAGTTTTCAATAGAGTACCTATATGTAAGACCTATTTTAGATGTCAGGAGAGATATAATCTAAATCTAAGTATTGTTTAAAAACCTATTTATAAAAATAATTCTTTTTTAAGTCTTGTTATTAGAGAAAACTAAAAATAAGTATTGAATCTTTTATCTGCAGTGCTACTGAAATAAATTTTATCTTTTGAGTAGCGGGGGTTGGAGACTGTCTTAGCCACACAGTCGAGAGTCGACAGGCCGCACTGATGAGTTTGTGCGTGTTTACTTAGTAAATTTAGGAATTTGGTACTATAGTATTTTCGTTTTTATTTAGCAATTAGTGTTTAATCATGAATTAATTAGACTCAAAATGTTCGTCTCGTGATTTCCAACCAAACTGTGCAATTAGTTTTTTTTATCTATATTTAATGCTCCATGCATGTATCGCAAGACTCGATGTGATGACTACTGTAGCACTTTTTGGAAAAAAAAAATTGGAAACTAAACACAGCCGCTTCCGTCTGGATATTCCCATGCGATCGACGTCATTCTCCTTTGTTCTTTGGAATCTTTTGCAGACATCGTTGAATTTTTTCTGTGAGCCAGGGAACACTGAACCGTAGCTCATGAGTGATGCAAATGTTGACAGCAAATTTTGACTCTTGTGCCACGTGCTGTCTATTCATATCTTGAGTTCTTGCCGATCCATTCATCGAGGAATTCACACGGGAGAAGAACCAGTAGGGCACGTCGAGAGTCGACAGGCCGCACTGATAAGATCAACTCGTTTATAGACAGGACGGCCACGGTTGCGTATATGTATGCAGTTGCCTGTCCTTTTACTTCAAGAAATTTCATATCTGCAGCGCATACAGATCTTGGTTGCAATCCAAGATGGGTGACGCTGGTGAAATTCAGCTGCAAATCGCAGGTCCCTTTCTCTCTGTTTTATTACGAGGTACTGCAATTAATTAAGCGAGACAGCAATATCGAACAGCTGAAATGATGAGGCGGACATGCAGGTATCCGAGGCCAAGAAGCTGGTGGAGACGATCATGGACACAGAGCAGAGAACGGTGGTGCATGTCGTGCAACTGAGGCGTCGCGGCCACCACTATCGAAACGGCTGGCGTGGTGGGCGGTGGTCCTTATCAACATCGTGTTCATTCTCGGCGGGCAGGGCGTGGCCACGCTCCTTGGCAGGATTTACTACGACCAGGGTGGCAACAGCCTGTGGATGCAGACGGTGGTGCAGTCCTGCGGCACGCCGCTCGCCATCCCGCTGCTCCTCTACTTCCGGTTCCGGACCAGGCCGTCCTCCTCCGTGGCGGCCGCGGCTAATCGGCCACCGCTCGTCAAGACATATGTTGCAATGAACAAATTCCTAATATGAGAAAAACTGATACCGAACCCAAAACCAATTAGAACCAAATGCAAACAGAGGGTGACCGAATCTATCTAACCTTCACGGGGCGTTGTCCACAACGACAATGCAAGGTGCTCGAGGCAGGGCAAGTACATGCGATAGGTCAAAATGAAGATGAAGCAACGGGTGGGGAGAATTAAGATGAAGCAATAGGCGGAGAGAATGAAGACGAAGCAACAACGGGTGGGGAGAACTAATGGTTTCGTATTGGGGTTTTTTAGTTGGTCGAACCGCAGCCAAAGCGCCGATAGGACCTGAGGGGAGTTGGAAACGGGCCAGGCGCTTCTAGGTTTCTTGCCAAATGGACGGTCCAGATTGATCAATAGCGAGAATGGATGACACAGGATAAGTTAAACAGTGTCCGTATTAAGTCGACCATTGCCATGCTAATCCAACGCTATAATACGGCGATTGTCAGCTGTTAAACTGCTTTTAGATTCTCCTAGAAACAATCGCAACCGGATATGACAGTTTTTTCCCTTTTCATTCACAAAAAAATATACAGAAAAACAAAAAAAACATTCGTCGAGAGATCAAATCTGTGCATTGCCATTTTGGAAGTAGTATTGGAAAGAACTTGCTTTGCATTTCATATAAAAAGGGTGGCATTGAAGAGATCAAATCTACGCGAATAGAATTTTTTTCATTGATTCATTATGTATATGTAACATATAGATACAATTTGAATGAGAACATGATTGTACTTGTCTGGAAGCATAATAACTAACCTAAACTATTAAAACTACTTATACTAACTATAAACTACTTAATCTAAACATATGATATGCTCGCCACGCTCGCTTGGGAGGAGGCGAGGCGAAGTTGGAATCGGAGTCAGAGTCATCAGAGTCGGACTCGTCGTCTTCGGCGTCGGCGTCATCCTCGTCCTCTTCCTCCGGGTCCTCCTTCTTAGAGCTCCACGGAGGACTATAGTCAGAAGGCCTCCAGTCGTCGGAGGAGACGTCCTCCTCGGAGGACTGGTGGGCTAGCAAGTCGTCCTCGCTGGACGACAGGCTGCTTGGAAAGTTGATGGGGTTGTCCGACATTTTCTTTGTAGATTGGAAGAGAAGGGGATGATGGATGAAGAAGAGGGGTTCAGAGGGCATCGGGCTTAAAGTATATGTAGCGCAGTGGGTACGACTCTTAGGCTTCAGGCGGAGGAAGTAAAGGTGATTTGACAGCCTTGGAAGTTGAGGCAATTCAACACTCACGCTGAATTTACTGCCGCTTAACCAAACACTAGTTTAGTGCTGGTAGACAAAATGTGTATCCCAGTTGATCCGGCTTTTCATGCGACAGAGCAAATGCAACCCTAATACCACTGCCGCATCTAACATTAACCCGTCGGTGGTAGAAGTCTGAACTGTCGGTTTCATTCCCAGGAGGCTGCGCCATCGTTCCAACCGATGGTGGAAGTATCACATGGTCGCTTCTATCGCTACGGCAGTGAAAGTGACGACAGTTATAAATCAATCTGTAGTAGTGTCAGCCACCACAGCGGAGCACAAGCCGTGCTCATCCCCACACTGGAGTATGTAGCAAGCCGACCTCACCCCAGGTCGGATCTATGCCAGGTACAACGGAGGATGCCAAGCCCGACCTGCGGTAGAGGATGATGAGCTTCATTTATAGTCATGTGGACAGAGGTTGATGACAGGGGCAGTGGACACAAAAGGGTACGCCGTGGAAAGGGGATGAATCAGTTCATTTATTTTAGGGCTTCACCATCGCAGGCGAACAAACTTGTTGGCTTCAACCAAAAGCGGCGGTCCACATGAGCAGAAACAGCCAGAGCTATCAAAACTGCCAACACAAGTTGTTAACCTAAGTCTGACCATACATATGTGCTTTAGGGGGTGTTTGGTTCTTTAGTCGTTCCTAAAATTCATGTCACATCGAATGTTTAGATACTTAATAAGGAGCATTAAATATAGATTAATTATAAAACTAATTACATAAATGGAGACTAATTTGTGAGATGATTTTTAAGCTTAATTAATCTGTCATTAGCACATGTTTACTGTAGCACCACGTTGTTAAATCATGGACTAATTAGGCTTAAAACATTCGTCTCGCAAATTAGTCGTAAGTTGTGCAATTAGTTTCGTAATTAATCTATATTTAATACTCCATGCATATGTCCAAACATTCGATGTGACAGGAATTTTAAAAGCACCTACAGAACCAAACAGGGCCTTATTCCACATGCTAGAAAAGGCATGGTTTCCAAACATGCAGTGGCTCCCTCGCTGCAACACAATATTTGATGGATGCTTGCGTCTTTGTCAGACGAAGGAGTGACCTTTGTAGGAGCCTCTGACAATCTATAAGGCTACTACTCCCTATGACATGGATGTTCGCTGCAGACGTGGACGACCATGCTGGTGCGTTGGAGAAGGCCTTAGGAGTTGAACCTGCATCTAAGAATATATCTTGGACAAACCTATCAATCGTGCCACAGAAATAAACACATGAACTAGGTTCATCCCTTTTCATCTCCTGCAGAAACAAACACCTCTAAAAACAAGGACAAGGGCAGATTTGGCCCGTGACCTATGGAAAGTGGGATTCGACCCATGCCAAGTAAACTCTTCATTCGGCACAAAGGTCAGCACTCAGCCGTCAGCACCTCCCCGTCGTCCCTGTACGTACCTCTGCACTAGTAGCTTTAAGCAACCACGGCAATACTCGTCCTCTTCCGCCCTTCTTGTTTAGTTCCTCCAAACTCCTGAAAAGTGCACTATACAAAAAGAAGATTCATCGTCACATCAAACTTACGGTACATGCATGGAGTACTAAATGTAGACGAAATCAAAAACTAATTGCACAATTTGTTTTAACTTTGCGAGACGAATCTTTTGAGCCTAATTAGTCAATATTTGGATAATAATTCACAAATACAAACAAAACGCTACAGTAAAAAATCTTCACTATGCAAAGTTCATCTGCGCAAACTTTGCCCAACTAAACACCGCCTCCATGAGAAAAGGTAAAAGTGCGTGTGAGCCCTGGATACGACAATACACACAACACACCGTCAGGTTGCGCCCAGCTGCCCACTCCAATGTGCACTGACCGTGCGTCCTTTCCCTGGCTTAACTACCTACGAGAGGCCACGCGACACAGAAAGGGCATAAAAAATTTCGGTACTGATGGTCCTCACCAAGATGTGCAGCTGACGCGTGGATTATGGGGCATCTGATTTACCTTGCGTGTGGTTAAACGATAGATGTGGCCTACCTATCAAATGAAAACTCCGCACCACCACGTCCTAGACTCCTAGTAGGTCCTCGCCTAATTTTTTTCCCCGAAAATGCGTGGACATGGAGGGAAAATCCGCATGCAAAACCCTGCATGCCGACTGCCGTGGGCGCGACCCCGCGCGAACCGAAATAGGACCATACACCGTGCGCGCCCCGCACTCCGCAATGAGGAGACTGGAGACGAGAGGAAAGCGGCGAGAGAAGCAACAGACGGCAGGGAGCCGAGCCAACTCGTCTCTCCTACTGTCAAACGCAGCCATCCGCGCGGCCGCCGCCGAGGAAGTAACGGGCGGGCGCTGGTTCTACATCCCTTGCACTCGCCAGTGACCACTGACCACCAGACTGGTTTCTCTTGGAACAGGCCGGCCGGGGTCGTCGTCGTCCCGGAAGGTTGATTCTATTATTAGATTACGAGACTTCACTCGGATCCCTCTACGACGATCGATCGATCGACACATGCCACCCTATTCTATCTCTTCTCCCAACACCGCGAAGCGCGTGGTGGCGTCGCGATTTTTCTGCCCCCCACAGCACTCAGCACTGCTCTCGTCTCCTCCTCATCTCCTTCTCCTCCTCCTGTCTTGGACGATCTCACTGGGACTGGAGGGTTATTAGAGTTCCTCGGAGAAGATGGCCGACGACAACAACGGTGGCAACAGCAACAGCGGAGGCGCCAATGCGAACACCACCGCCGAGGTTCAGATACAAATCCCGGGTCAGTTAAATATGTTGCTAGCTGCTCCATGTTTGATTTGATCTCACGTTTAATTTGTTATTATTATGTTCTTTGTCGGCCACTTGATCTATACCATTTCTCTTGCACGTTGTTTCTCTTGTATATCGCATTTTTATTTCCTTGGATTGGAGAAGTTGGGCGAGTTCTTTGCAGGATTTGAATTTCAGCATTTAGTATCTTTTCAATGCGTGGGATGGTTGTTCTTATTCTACAGTTATTTTCTTTTTAGAATTTTCTAAGGCTTTTTTTTTTGCAAAAGATTGTGATTCAGTGCTCTATCGTCAATCACACATAATGTAGATATGGAACTATATATAAAACCAGCACAACGTTCTCGCTTTTCCCATGTAAAGGTAGTTTTATCATAATATATTTTCACAGAAGAATGAAAATGCTACTACTCCAGATATTTTCTATTAACAGCCATGTTACCCAACAGGGGGTAATCTTTTCTCCTCCAAAACTATACAAAGGGTGTGCGCTAGTAGCATGACCTCATGACATTTCATACCATAGGACCCTAGCATGTTAGTTGTATGAGAGCTAGTGAGGGACTTTGGAAACTTGAGGACACATGTGAGCCACTTTATATTTATTTTTGGGGCCTATATTAGCCTAATGTGTACAATGTTCACCTATTTGTACTTTGCTAAAATAAAAAGGGAGGTTGTTACTCGTGTTAAATGCAAAACCCTGAAAGAGAATTTTTTTGTCTGTCCACTTCGTCTCTTAATCATTAGTAACTTCCATTGTATCCATTATGAACCGCGCAGGACCATCGAAAACCGAAGCTCCTGCAACTCAAGAAGGACCATCGGGAAGCTCAAAAGCTAAGAATTGGAAAAGGTGGTTTGTGGTGGCAGCGGATGCAATCTTCCTCATTGTTGGTCAGACATCAGCAACACTGTTAGGGAGATACTACTACAGCCAAGGTGGCAACAGCAAGTGGCTGTCAACATTTGTGCAGACTGCTGGCTTCCCTATATTGTTCTTCGTCTTGTTCTTTTTCCCTTCAAAGTCGTCTTCCAGCGAAACTCCGATCGGAAAAACTACCATGATATATATTGTCTTGGGGCTTATCATAACCGCGGACAACATGATGTATTCCCATGGGCTGTGGTTTCTTCCAGTCTCAACCTTTTCACTCATCTGTGCTAGTCAGTTGGCCTTCAACGTCTTTTTCTCATACGTCTTAACCTCTCAGAAACTCACCGGTTTAATCATGAACTCCGTGGTACTGCTTACCTTGGCTGCTTTACTCCTTGGAGCCAATCATGAATCTCATGGACCTACTGGTGGTGTCATAGGAGGAAAGTATCTTGTGGGTTTCCTGTTGACACTAGGAGCATCAGGCACCTACGCACTTATCCTTTCCCTTATGCAACTTACATTCGAGAATGTGATCAAGAAACAAACCTTCTCAGCAGTTTTAAACATGCAGATATATACTGCACTTGTGGCAACTTTTGCTTCTCTTGTTGGACTCTTTGCAAGTGGAGAATGGATGGATTTAAAAGAGGAGATGGATAGGTTCCAATTAATCAGGAGAGTTCTCCTACCTGATGACACTGGTGTGGACATCCGTGTCTTGGCAGGTTGCTTCTATTGGGGTGGTGGGCTTGGTTTTTGAGGTATCGTCCTTGTTCTCGAATGTGATCAGCACATTTGCTCTACCTATTGTCCCTCTTTTTGGTGTGATGGCGTTTCATGACAAGATGAATGGAGTCAAGATCATAGCCATGCTAATTTCGATATGGGGTTTTCTTTCATATCTCTATCAAAACTATCTCGATGGTAAGAAAGCTAGAAGTGCATAGGGGGAGATTCCTAGGGTCTACAATTTTCTTGTGATAGATAGCTCTTTACCGTTTGTCTCGTTTAGTTTGTTTCCTGCGAGATGATAGATGTTCATTACTTATGTTAATTTAAGTACATTTCAGCAGGAGGAAAGTATAGCTTTTTAGCATAGCTATATAAATTTTCTTTTAGTTACTATTGGTCTTATTTTTGTTTTGCATATGCGGCATATGTGTAAGGGTGTGGGACATGGATCGGAATAAACATCATATATAGATTTATAGGTGAAATTATGTATAGCTCTTTTGTTGACGTTGTAATTCTTTATTGGAACTCTGTTATCTGTTGTCCCTTCTAAATTTTGTTCTTGAGTGTGTTATTAGAGTTTATCATATGTAAACTTAGCTCCTAAACAAAACTATCAAAAGTTTTAGATTTTATACTAGATATTTGTCAGCCACCAAGTAATTTTTATGAGTTATGACCAGAAGCAGACCCGAGCAAATTGAGTCCAACTTGGCCCGGCACGTCCACGAGTCTTAGTGGACAAGGCTTGAACATAGATCCTGCTATCTAAAAAAGATTTTTCTCAGTCCGAGCCCGACCAAAAATATTTATTTTAGCTATTTTACACATTAAACTACGCTGGTGGACTGCCTAGGCCTAAACCTGACCCGAAAAATCAGGCCCGACTCGCCCAATGGGACGGTATAGGCAGGGTATTTTTGGCCCAAAACAACCAGGCTTTTTTTTTTTTTGCACCAGGCCGAAGTAAGCCCGTCCCGCTAAATGCTCAAGTCTAACGGGAAGTAGTACTTATTTTATTATATTAGATTTAGGGCCTTAAAAAACATAGGTGTATGAAGCATGAACCACATAAATGCCTACGGGAACAGCTCGCATGTGTTTGAAGCTGTGCACTGTTGATATAACGTGCATACAAAACCGTAAAGTGCAATAGTGCATAAAAACACCATAAATTGCAAACGTGCAACTATATTAATGAAATTGCTACATAATTTCCAAAATTTTCACTATAGCTCCCCCTTTTCTTGTCTCCAAATTAGGGTACAAATGGTATGAATATTTTCCGACCATATTAGAGTCCTAATCAATTTAGAGAAGTTCAAATCCGTCCATATCCAAGTTTAGATATTCAGCATCCAATACTGTATCTAAATAATTAAATAATAACATATTTATGATGTCGATATTCATTCGTATCCTATTCGACATAGTTGAAACTATCCGTATCCGAATCTAAATCAAAAAAGAAATATAGGATCAGCGATATCACTTCATATTGGATCCGTTTGCACCCCTACTCCCTATAGAACAAAGCCTTGAAATGAAACGAACTTTCAGTCCTCATTTCTGCCACTTCACATACTCTGTGGTCCAGTGTGGAGCTTCACTTCACATGAATCTTTTGGGGACAGCATTGGTAAAATAGATAAGTTAGCCATGTTTAAGCTAGATATTTTTGGGTGAAGGGGGCGACATTATCGACAAAAAATATTATCCAAGCGTTGTTTAGCCATATTTAAACCTGAGTTTATAGTATGTTCTTTTCTCCCCTCCAAACCACCCACCATACCACACCCAAAAAAATGTCAACCACGTATGTCAGCATAAGCTAGCGCCCAGACGTCCGGATGGGGCTAGCGTCTAGACATCCACGCCTAATGTGCCCACGCCCCTGTGTACGCATGATGCTGCGCCCGCCCACATGTCCGTGTCTGCATCACGTGGGGGCCCATGCCGCTTCGTTTCTCATGCTTGCGCGGCCCCACGTGGGGCCGCATCTCGATCTGCGCCTACTCCGTTGCTCGCGCCTACCGCTCGCGCCCCCTCTGCTCCCACACGCAACTCGGCAGCTAGGTCCCACTGCAACATGCAGATGAAACATTCTGCAACATACGTTCGAAACAGTTGAAACACTTGCAACATACGTCCGAAACACCAAGAAAACATGTGTGTAGCCATTGCAAAACATATGCAACATTCAGATGAAACAGTTGCAACTTACGTATGAAACACCAGAAACACTTGAAACGTACGCTTGCAATATGTATGTATATGCAACATCTAGATCTACTTTGCAACATCCATTTGAACCACTTGTAACATACGTCTGAAGCAGATGAAACATTTAGGACATACACTTGAAAATATCATTGCAACATGTGCAACATCACGATCTACTTTTGCAACAACGATATAAAATACTTGCAACGTACCTCTGAAATAATTGAAACACTTGAAACAGGCGCTTGTAATATGCAGTTTCAGCGCAACATCTCCTTGCCGGTTGGGAGAAAGGAGCCTCGTCAGCGTGTGCAGTTTCATCCCGGCCATCGCGAGCTACGCTCCGCCCCGACCACAACGAACTGGGTAGGCGGGCACGAGATGTGTGCAGCTCCGCCCGGGCTGCCGTTGGCTACCGTGAGCTGCACGCAGGCGAGCTCCACACCCAGCCGCGGTGAGCTGGGCAGCGCGGAGGCAGAGGTCTTCCTGGCCGCCGACCAGGCATCCGGCCCTCATGGTGGAGGTGGTAGTGGCGGTCGGGCGGCGTCTCCCTCTCCATGGGTGAGCGGCGGTCGGGGAGCAACGACAGTCGGTCGACAGGCTTGCTGCCCGCGACAAGCAGCCTCGCGGAGATGACGAGCGAAGGGCGGACGGTGCGTAGGAGCCGATGTGTGATGGGGAAAATATCGCTCTCTCTTTTTTTTTTGGAGAAAACCGTGTATGCCATAGTGAGGGGAGCAGGCCTGTGGGCTGGTCTGCAGGACCAACAGTAGTGTCCGAACGAGATAGACGTGGGACGGACGTCCTTAGTGGAGCTTTAGCATTTAGATTTTGGCTACAAAAGGGTAAGTTGAGATTTCGAGATATGTCCCGAACAAGTTTGTGGGCAATAATTTGTTTCGAGTGAGTTATTGTAGGAAATCTCATGCACTACCAATCACACATGAGTGTTTTTTAATGAAAAGACGAGAACTCTGCCACTCAGTTGTGAACAAAAGAAGTTCGGTACAAAGACATGACCCACGTTCATACCCACACAATAGCCAGCTGCTAGCATATAAAGACAAACACACAGACGGGACACGTCATGTGTCATTGTTTGTCAGGGACGCTACCATGTGGGCCTACACGCAGGTTGTCCGGAGCATTAGCTACAAAAGGAACCAAGAGTACCTTCCGCAGGGCATCGAATATTCAGAATACAACTCATCCTCTCTTGTCCTAGCTACTATTCCTCTTCCCCAACCTCCTCTTCCTCTGTATCGCCCCCCCTGCTCCTCTTCCTCTCCGATTTCCCCTGCTTGCTACTTCCCCTAAACTCCATTCCTTATTGTATCAGTTACCTGAGATCGTGTTAGTCCACCCTATGATTGTGTTCTACCAGTGGGTTGCTAACAAATTGGTACTCGGAGCCTAATCCTGTAGCACCATGAAATCCACCACCACTACTCCATGGGTCCTCTCGACTACCAGTTGCTCCTGGGAGAGATTCGCGCGATGCGCAAGGAGTTGGAGTCTCAGTTGGACGGGCTCCGACAGTCCTTCAACGGGCCAGCCTCCACCGCCATCGCTACCACGCCGTCGCTGCCGACGGTTCAGCTGTCCACCCTGTACCACGGCGACTCCATCGCCTCCGACCAGATCCGCATTGAGAGCGGCCTCACCTCCAACGACCCCACGCGCCGCTCGACGCCATCCAGAAGTTCGTCGAGTGCAGCCCCGTGGTCATCGAGGGCATCCCCGGCTCTGCGGTCTTCTCCACCTGCTCCTCTGCTCGGGACATGCCCATGCCCGTGCCTCCCTCTGCATCCGCGATGGCCATGAAGAGCGTGCACGTCTCGATCTCGTGGGTTTCCGTGGGCACCAGCGGCCGCGTCCACTACCGCGAGGTGCGCCGCCGCTGTATCCTCTGCGCACCACCCACCGCCTGGCGTCATGACGATGGATACCGACTGCGACGTCGCGTTGTGGCGCCTCAACCTCGACATCCGCCTGCTCTCCATCGCCTACTCTGGTGTCCTTGCCTCGGGCATCATGCTCGTGGTGTTTTCCTGGTGCGCCAGGAAGCGGAGCCTGCTGTTCATGTCCATACTGGTTCTTCGCTACTCCAACTACGGCGTGCCCCTCCGTGCCCGCCTCGGGTTCGCCGACCATGGCGTGCCCCACCGCGTCCGCCTCGGCTGCGCCAACCACGGCGCACTCCTCCGTGCCCGCCTCAGCTTCGCCGACCATGGCGCGCCCCACCGCGTCCGCCTCGGCTGCGCCAACCACGGCGTGCTCCTCTACACCTACCTCGGCCTCGTCCACCTCGGCTTCACCAACCAAGGCGTGCTCACCCGCGCCTGCCTCGGCTTCGCGAACCACGGCGTGCTCCTCCGTGCCCGCCTCAACTTCACCGACCGCAGCGTGTGTCTCCTCGTCCACCTCGGCTTCGCTTGAGGCCGCCTGCGCCGTCTTGTTCGACTGCTACCCCAACGACCCTCGCCTTCACCGTGCCCTATGCGCCAGCCGTGGCCATCGGCGCCACCGACACCATCGGTTGCAACTCCATGACCAACTCGCCTCTATCGCTGCCCCAAGCCCCTTCGACAAGCACCGACAACATGGAGCCCACCCTCGGCGCCATCGGTAGAGCTGTGACTCCGTCGGACTTCTCAATCGTGGCCAGGTCCCTCAACTGTGACGCGTCCACCAACTGCTCGACAAAATGTCTGGGAGCACTGCGGTCGCTGGGTGCGCGCCTCAATGGCCTCCGCGCGCTGATCGACGGGCTGGAGAACCTCGACGACATGGAGACACTCAACGTGCGCCAGAACTTCTAGTACCTGCGGAAGCTGCCCTACTGCATCAGCCTCCTTGTCTCGATCCAGAAGCTGGGCGTCAGCTGCAACTCCATCGTCGCGCTCCCAGACTCTGTGGACTGCCTCATCAAGCTGCAGCAGCTCATCCTCGCGGGCAACAGGCTCAACGACACCAGTCCCGCGTAGCTCGCCGCGCTCAGCGACATCAAGGCCCTCATCCTCTCCGGCGAGCTGCCTCCAACCTGGCCCTCAAGGTGTTCAACACTTGGTGGCAACCATTTTGAGTGCGCCCCTGAGCAAGTGCAGTTCACGCACGAGTGCGCCGCCGACACCGGATGTGCACGAGCTCGACCCAGACGTGCTCGTCTCCATCGACACTGCCGCACATATGGAGCACTACGCCCTCAAGCTCCATGGTTACACTGTGCCCGCACGGTCGTTTCCATGTTCACGCACCCCAACCTACCGACCAGCACATCCGCGGCACTCATCGCCTGCAACGTCACCGAGGCGTCTACCACAGCAGCTTCGACGATAGCAAAGGTTGCAGTCACCACCAGCGCCCAATCCATCTCCATCATCAACACCAGCTACGTCAACCATGCCATGGCCGCGTTCCAGCCTTCTGTGGTGGTGCTCCATGCTCGTGCTGCCGGCTGAAGCGCTGCGCTGTCCGCGTGGGTTGCGAGAATAGCTCTTGCAAGCATGTCTTCGTCTGTTCCAACAAGTGCTCACAAGTTGTTCAGCGGACCGCTCAACAGTGAGTCGAGCCGGCGGTCAGACAGTTGTGTGGCCCTGTTCAGCATGGGAGAGGAGTTGATCAGCCTCACCGAACACTGCAGGCTGCTCCACCTCCGGCAAGAGAATCCTCATCTACTGCTACATGCCCAGCGGCAGCATGGTGGCAGCGTTGTCTTTCCGGCCGATCCAAGCTCGTCGACGAACAGTGCTGCGACTTGAGGGCAAGTCGCAATTCAAGGAGGGGGGAATGTCAGGGACGTTGCCATGTGGGCCTACACGCAGGCTGTCCGGAGCATCAGCTACAAAAGGAATCAGGAGTACCTTTCGCAGGGCATCGAATATTCAGAATACAACTCATCCTCTCTTCTCCTAGCTACTGTTCCTCTTCCCCAACCTCCTCTTCCTCTGTACCACCCCCCTGCTCCTCTTCCTCTCTGATTTCCCCTGCTTGCTACTTCCCCCTGAACTCCATTCCTTACTGTATCGGTTACCTGAGATCATGTTAGTCCACCCTGTGTCTACCGGTGGGTTGCTAACATTGTTGTCAAGCTTTGACGCAAAAGCAACGAAGCAACTTTGACTTCACACGTGCAAGGTACATGATTCCAAGATGGTAAAAGATAGGAAGTGAAAGTGCTATGGAACACATGTCGAACAACCTGCAGAGCACGGTAATCCTGACGAGTAGGATCTAGAGGAACTCAAGTATAGGCAAACTGGAGTTTAGAGCCACCTCGATTTGGGATGTTGGAACACCAACCAGATTGGGAACCTCATCCTGAACTTAATTAGGAATAGGTTTAAGAGATTCTATTTAAATGTGTCTTTTCAAAAGTTAAATGGTACACCTTTTCTAGAAAAGATATTTCTTTTTAGGCAAATATCTAACGACAGAAATAGGACTTGATGCCCTTGCAGACAAACTTTAGCTAAAGCCATCAAGACATCACCACCTACACAACCAACACTTCTAGAAAGAGACCACCACATCGTAAGGACCGAATGGCCTGAGGGGGGTGTTGGGCAGATGTTGAATTGGGCTCTAAAAATTTAAAGCAACGACTTTAACCTATGCAAAACTAAAACCCCTTAGAACTTCGACCGTGATGTTCTTCTACAAAGGCACAAGCCAATGAGCCCTTAGGACCATCGCACTAATCATGTCCTTAGCAAGAGATCACACTAATCATGTCGGAGGGGGTGAATTAGGTCATCTAAAAATTTTGAGAGAATTCCTTATTTGACACCAGACAAATGACCTGTTCCTTTCTTGGCCCTCAAAAAATTTCCGTTCCCTATTTGACACCGTGTTCAACTTTCGTTCCTTATACGACACTCCGTCGGGTTTGCCATCCGTGAACTGTTAACTGACACGCCACGGGGACGGGACGCGCCCCTGGCCGCGCGAGCGCGCCTGCGCCGCCACCTCCACGAGCGGATGCGCCCCGTCCAAGCGCCGCCGTCGCGGGGCCACTCCCCTGCCGAGAAGGGGAGGAGAAGGGGAGAATGGTGGTGGGGCCCACATGTCAGTTAACGGTTCACGAATGGCAAACCCGACGGAGTGTCGTATAAGGAACGAAAGTTGAACTCGATGTCAAATAGGGAACGGAAATTTTTTGAGGGCCAAGAAAGGAACAGGTCATTTGTCTGGTGTCAAATAAGGAATTCTCTCAAAAATTTTCTACTCCTGAGGCTCAATCCAAACTAAACAAGACGAACTAAACAAGCTAATATACAAGATGTGCATCTAGTGTTATTTGGTTATCTAACCCAAAGAGTTTAGCAACATAAAGCAATCCTAAGACTGCCTAGAACTACTATCTGAAGTAAAGAAATCAAGACATAGCAAAATCTGTTAATAATAACCACTTAAAAATACCAATCGCTTTCGTCAAAAAACTTTTCGTGCGCGCGCCCCAAATCCTCCTATGCCGATTCGGAAAACCAGAAGTCGCGCATCCCTTTGTTGCTGAGCGCCAGGAACGTGAGAGCCAGCTGCCGTTGTTGCTGAGAGCCCTGACGCGGGTGAGGGCGGACGGGACGCCGCCGGTGAGGTTGTTGGAGCTGAGGTCAGAGAAGGAGTTGTAGCTAAGGTCGAGGCCGCGCAGGTCGCCGAGCGCGCTCGGGATCGGGCCCGTGAGGGAGTTGTAGGCTTGTAGCTGAGGTCGAGGTGCACGAGGCCCGCGAGCTCGTCGATGCCCCGCGGAACGACGCCCCGGACTAGCGCGTTCTGCGACACGGTGAGCAGTGAGCACCTGCAGCGACCGGAGGCTGGACAGCTGCAGCAGCAGCGTGCCGGACAGCGACGGGTTCGCGCGGACGCTGAGCTGCTGCAGACGCGACGACGACAGGTTGGACGCCGGCGGCAGCGCGAAGGCGGCCACGGCGTCGGGGTTCTTGAAGGACCCGACGAGGAACAGCGCACGGAGCTCCGGCAGCGCGAACACGGCCACCGGGAACGTCGCCGTGTCCTTGCACGTTGGGTTGGGCGGCACCTTGAAGTCGAGGCGCGCGACGTGCATCCGCGCCGCGCCGCCGTTATTGGCGCCGAGAGTAGTCTCGGGCCTGCACTCGAGCCCCGGCCACGGCGAGCTGCAGGGGTCGTCGCCGGCGGCCTCGCGCCAGTCGCGGTCGGCCGAGACGGACTCCATGACGCGGAGCAGCGTCTCCCGCTCGGCGGGGTCCATGGCCGCGGCGGCCGTGGCCACCTGCAGGAACAAGGCGAGGAGGGAGAGGAGATACAGGACGGCGGGGGGGAGGGTGAGGGTCCTAGAGGAGGAGGAGCGACGCGGATGGGCGGGCGCAGATGCCCGTGACGCGGCGACGGAGGCGAGGCTGCGAGCCCGAAGGAAAGGAGCCCGCGTGCTAGCTGTTTGGATGTGCGTATACGTAGATGCAGAAGCATACGTAGATGGAGAAGATAGATAAGGATAGGGAAAAAGAGAAAAAAAAAGTAAAATAAGTGACAGAAAAAAATGAATGAAGAAAAAATAAAATAAAAGGATACTACCGACAATCCACTGTTTTCAACCGCCAGGTAAAGCTGTTTTACTAAACGTTAAGCCAAGCATGTCGCTTTAGGTGAGAAATGACCCGTGGCACGGACATATATCTAGTGTGAAAAGTAAATTAGTAAATAAGAGATGAAGTACCACTAGAGGCAAACACCCAAGGAGATATGCGCGATGTATCCCGTGGTATATGTGGGACAACCGCCACCCATAGTCCAAGTTGGAGCTTAAAGATTATGTGTTTGGTCACCAAACCTTCCTCCACGTCAAGGTTTGGGATAATCATAAAAGCTCACACCAAGTGAAAGCAACGCTACGGCAAGCCTCTTAGGTTCACCCTCGTATCCGAGGCCAAGAAGCTGGTGGAGACGATCATGGACACAGAGCAGAGAACGGTGGTGCATGTCGTGCAACTGAGGCGCCGCGGCCACCACTATCGAAACGGCTGGCGTGGTGGGCGGTGGTCCTTATCAACATCGTGTTCATTCTCGGCGGGCAGGGCGTGGCCACGCTCCTTGGCAGGATTTACTACGACCAGGGTGGCAACAGCCTGTGGATGCAGACGGTGGTGCAGTCCTGCGGCACGCCGCTCGCCATCCCGCTGCTCCTCTACTTCCGGTTCCGGACCAGGCCGTCCTCCTCCGTGGCGGCCGCGGCTAATCGGCCACCGCTCGTCAAGATCGCCGCCATCTACGCCGGCCTGGGCGTCCTCCTCGCCGGCGACAACCTGATGTACTCGTACGGCCTCCTGTACCTGCCGATGTCAACCTATTCGATCATCTGCGCGAGCCAGGTCTCGTTCAACGCCGTCTTCGCCTACTTCCTGAACAAGGAGAAGTTCCGGGCGCTCGTCCTCAACTCCGTCGTGCTGCTCACCTTCTCGGCCGCGCTCGTCGCCATGAACCACGGCTCGGACGAGACCGGCAGCAGCATCCCGAAGGGGAAGTTCCCGGCGGGGTTCGCGCTGACGCTGTCGGCGTCGGCGCTGTTCTCCCTGATCCTGTCCCTGACGCAGCTCACCTTCGATGAGGTGCTCAAGAGCGACACGCTCCGCACCGTGCTGGAGATGCAGTTCTGGAGCAACACCGCGGCGGCATGCGTGTCCGTGGCCGGGCTGTTCGCCTCCGGGGAGTGGCGCACCATCGCCGGGGAGATGGAGGCGTACAAGAAGGGGGAGGTGGCGTACGCGATGACGCTGGCGTGGACGGCCGTCTCGTGGCAGCTGTGCACGATGGGCCTCATGGGGCTGGTCGCGGCGGTGTCATCGCTGTTCACCAACGTCATCAGCACGGTGGGCACGCCGCTGTCTCCGGTCATCGCCGTGATCTTCCTCGGCGACCGGATGGACGGGGTGAAGCTGATGGCCATGCTCATAGGAGTGTGGGGGCTCCTGTCCTACGTGTATCAGCACTACCTCGATGACCGTGCCAAGGCTAAGAAGATAGCCGAGAAGTCTGACGAACAACACCAGGCTGCAAAAATCTCCGCAGAATAGTGCTTGTTTTTTTTTTATGCCACTACCACTATCACATTACTTAAGGCCCTGTTTAGATCTCACCCAAAATCCAAAATTTTTCAAGATTCCTCGTCACATCAAATCTTCCGGCACATGCATAGAGTATTAAATGTAGGTAAAAAGAATAAATAATTGCACAGTTTGTCCGTAATTGGCGAGACAAATCTTTTAAGCCTAAATAGTCCATAATTGGATAATTTTTTGCCAAATACAAACGAAAGTGCTACAGTAGCCAAAAACCCAAAAAAATCGCATCTAAACGGGGCTTAAGTCTGTATGGAAGTTCCTGTCGATGCCACTGGAAAATGCCGAAAGTTTAGTTCGGTTCTTTGTCGACAGATGTACAGTAGTAGTAGTTCACTGCGCTGTCAAACTATTTCAATTTTAACTAAATTTAATAAAAACATTAATATTTATGATACTATAATATATGTCTATTTTATGTCATAAATATTTATACTCTTTTACATAAATTTATTAATCAATAGTTTCACTAAGAATAGAAGTAGAATTACATTCTTTTTATAGGATGGAGGTAGTAGTAGTTCAAACCTGGATAAGTTGATTAGATCCTCCGATTGTGAGATGACGAAGTACTTTTCAAATCAAAAGGCAACCACATATTTATCCCTTTGTTGTATTTTGGGTACATGCATCGTGATGCAATCACAGCCATAGAGAAAATGGCTTACGAAACCTTTGTGTCCAAACAAACCACCCTATCAACAAAGACCTGAAGTTCTGAACCCACTCCTCTCCGGGTCGTCACGATTAATCCCTCGAGCAAGTCAGGTCTGTATGGGGAATAGGCGTCGCAATGCGATGTACAACGGAGCTAGTCAGCTGCTCTGTATGGGGAAGAAGACATTGACATGCAAGGACGCAGCTTGCTTTTGGATCTTGCCTGGATTCTACAAAGCGGCGACGTGCCTGTCAGAGGATGCAAAATTTTAGAGGATTTATACTTGTCAAGCTTGCTCCTTTCATATTTGACTGCTACTTCCTCGGGCTGAAACAGTGAAACTGATATCAGGAGAATCTCTCATTCTCTGTGTAGTGTAAGTATGTGGGGCTAAGTGCTTTTTTTTTAAGTAAAGGCAGGAATTCTGCTGTTCAATTAAAAATAACAAATGGTTTAGGTACACGAGCACTCATAGTGCCAAACACACCAGTCATAGGACAAACACAAATAGCCACCACTCACACACCTGTTGTTTTACCCTACAATACACATGTCCATGTGCCTTTAAACAATATATTCCTTGGTCAATGAGACGGCTTATGCCTATTTCTTTTCTTCCACAGGTTCCACACAATGTAAATAAATACTCCATTAAATGTTCTGCATTCTTGCGTTGGATTCTAAGACGTATTGGAACATATGACATGATCGTTGACGAAATCTCTGAGACAAAGATCTCTTCCAAGTGATCGTGCAACATGCAGTACATCCCGTTGCAACGGACGGGTATATTTGCTAGTAAATTATAGAAAGAAATAGCATTCATCATTCAATAAATAAAAACAATAACAGTTCAAAAAATGTATATATACAATATCTAGAATGAGAACTCTCACCAGATCGCATATCTTGTTTTTTGTCTTTGATGAGAGGTGCTTAGAGGTGGCGAAGGTGCCAAAACTAAGAAGAGTAACCGAGAAATCTGACGAACAAAACCAAGCCGCAAAAATCTCCGCGGAATAATCATTGGGTTTTTTTTCTGCTGCGATCACATCACAGCACTTTTTTTTATAAGTCATCACATCACGATGTATGGAAGTTCCTGTCTGACTGCGCCAAATAAAAATGCTGAAAGTTCGGTTCTTTGTTGACGGAAGTACAGTTCACTGATTATCTTGGACTAGTTATTAGCCTGCGTGTTTATATGGACTAACTATTTTTAACCACTACTACTTATCAGTTCAAGTGAACCAAACACAGCTCTAGTTCAAAGCTGGATCAAGTAGTAGTTTGGAACTTTGGATTCTCCAATCGTGGGACGCATCCTGGATACTTTTCAAAGCAATCATGGGAAGAGAAGAAAAAGATCGTCCTCTGCTTAAGAGTCAAGAGATATTCGTATAGAAAAATGTCTAATCAACCAACTAGTAGTATATCAAACAAGGCCCTTGTTTAGTTCCTCTAAACTCCTGAAAAGTGTACTATATAAAAAGAAGATTTCCCGTCACATCAAACTTGTGGTACATGCATGGAGTACTAAATGTAGACGAAATTAAAAACTAATTGCACAGTTTGCTTTAACTTTGCGAGACGGATCTTTTGAGCCTAATTAGTCAATGTTTGGACAATAATTCACAAATACAAACGAAATGCTACAGTAAGGAATCTTCACTATGCAAAATTTGCCTGCGCAAACTTTGCCCAACTAAACTTGGCCCGATAGATTCCGCTCTGCCGCCGTCGTTGCTCAGAGTAGGAGGAACAGTATAAGATAGCCGGCGAAATGCGATCGACAAGGGAGCGAAATAGTAATCACCGCTATTCATGGGAAGACATCATGGTGTTCGGCTGGTCATGTTATGGCTTGTTTCAGTTTGTTTCAGCTTATTCTCTCTCACAGAATACTATTGAATTATCCAAAATCATCCGAAATCTACTATGCAGTCTACCAGCCAAACATGCAAGAACGACAGCTTCCTCTTGGATCCTCCCTGGATTTTACAGTCAGGAGGTGGCACGTGCCTTTCAGCAGCTGCAAAACTGAAGGAGATTTATACGTGTCTAAGCTTCCTCCTTTCATATGCGACTGCTACTTAAGACTGAAACTGATATACAAGTGTCAGGTAACTCCGAGGAATCTACCCGTAGTGCAGAACCACTTGACGAAACGCAGGGGTTAGAGCTAGCTCCAATAAGAAACGGTAGCTTGTCAGACCTCCTTTCACACACCTGGTTGGCTTGATGAATCGGCTTGCGAAACTAGTCTTTTGCCCTAATCATCGACATGGTAACAAGTGGAACATGTCGATTTCAGTGGGACTCTACTAAATGATTGAGCTGCATATCTATCTCCATATATATATAGCTGAAAAAAGAATCGCGCGCTCTGTTATTATCTAGTTAATTGAGTCCGTGAATTAGCGCTTTATTTTTCTTCAGAAATGTATTCCTTTGCCATGGGCAAAAACGTTCCAACCACCAGTGTGCGCCCATGTGTCATGTGTGCATATGCATCGACTGATTGAAGCATTTCCTTGTTTAAACCTTCGTCTTATCAAATTGTTTTTGTCTTTCTGTAATAGGCTCAGTCTGTTAGAGTTTGGTGGTGGAGGCTACCCTCCACGCCCATACTGTTTTGTTGTATCATTTGTGCTTGTGGGATTGCGCTGGTAATTTTAGGAGTACCGGCCAGTCCTTTGTAACAAAAAAAAAACTCTGCTTCTGCTTAATGAAATCCGTACCTGAGGTACGTTCGGAAAAAAAAACAATGTTCTTGGCTTATGGTTTGTCACCACTATGGGCGTGTTTGTTTCCCTGGATCTGCCTAACCTGGATGGCCCAGGAGGGCCAGGGCACTAGAGGCATGCCCATGGGGTGCAACATCCCCTTTGGGTGCATTTCCCACTAGAGCCTGGATGTGCCAAGTTTTTGTTTGTTTTCCTGGACAGCTGAGTTGGCAACCCAACTAACTCCCAACTACCAGTTGAGGATAGTGTTTGTTTGCCTAGACAACATTTCATGCAGTATTGCCGGCTGTGAAGCATTCCAAGTAAGAAATGAACAAAACAGAGAACTGCTACCACAGTTTTAGCATTAAGTAACACATTACATTGTCACAGATGACACACAGGCTTACTAAACATGTCCAGTCACCCCATAAGTACAAATCTAACATGAATTACAAGAGGTCAATTTGAACCACAATACACAAACCATCAGGTCACATTTTTTTAAAGGAAAACCTGACACAATGCGGTCCATTTGCTTTTGCAGCAAAGGTTGCACAAGTGTTTGAAACAGGCTTTGAGTTGGTAGCTAAGTTGAAATCATGAAGAGCACGTTCATAGGAGCTGTACTTGCGATGCACAGCTCCTTTGTAAGAATCTGTTCACTGCAATCATGCCAAGTGTTGTAAATACCAGGCACCTTTCCCTTGAAAACAACATACCAAGCCATAACTCTGCAGTGAAGATAGAAAGGAAGCCTTAGGTACAAGTTGCATCATAGGCTACTAAAATTCAGGTGAAAAAGGAAACAGAAATGCCTCAGTAGATATGTAAACAAGCTGCACTACATGAGGTTGCCTCTTAGGTCATCTATTTGATTAGCATGAGATTGAAGACCTGAAAAAGCAAACTGATACATTGCAACTAGATTATGCCTCAGGTCTTAACAGGCTACAAGTTACATCACAGGCTAAAGAGTGTAAGTGGATGAACATTGCCTCAGTCATTAGTAAAATGTGTAGTCCATGAGTTTGCTGATTAGGCCATCCATTAAAGATACTGCCAAATTGATGACCTCAAAAAGCAAGCCGATGAAGAGCACAACAAATCAGTCACTATTTGCGTATCATAGGCAAAGAAGAAGTGTGGCCTCAGAATTTATCAATTTTCATCATGTATCACTTTTCCATAGCATAGTATAAGATGGCACTAGAGTTGGAAGAACCAAACAGCAAAGGAAGAACAAATGAAACAGCAAGGAAAACAGCAAATTAGATGAACTGTAGGGCTTGTTTGTTTCCCTAGACCTTTCCCACATATGAGCCAGAAGATAGAAGAACAAATCAAGGGGAAAAAGTGGATTCTCTAGTGCCATCTTATATAATGTAATTGTATATTCACCATAGGCCCAAATCAGTAAATGGCAAAAGAATGACATGATAGGCAGATACAATGTTGTGGCCTCAGATGTTAAATTGAAAAGAATTTGAGTATACAATCATAGGTGGCATGAATGGCAAAAGCTAGAAGGAAGTAACAACAACAATGGTAAAACCAAAATGTCAGTAGAAATTCAAGTACCAAAGTAACAGCAAGAGGCAAACAAAGATACAAACCAACTGCAACCAAGAGAGAAGAGTGCCACCTCATGTACATTGGTACTTGATCCTCACTGGCCAAAAACAACCAACAAAAAGTCAGGCAAATGAATCAGCGGATCTAGTGAAAAAAACAAGAAGGAACCAACATTACAAGTTACCAATAATGAGAATAGATCGTCACAGAGCATATGAAAGAAAATAATACCATGCATCATAGTTACTAGCACATGTCTAGAATTAGACATGCCCCTACGCCATCAAATGGTTCACAAGTTCAGAAGCCCATAGGATGCACCACAACATCAGTGCATCGTCATGTACAACCCATCATATATAGTTAGCCATCTCCTCAAGCGCATAACCAGCAGAAAGCAAAAGGTTAGGTGTTAGCCCGTCAGTGTTGCACAGGTTGACACCAGATCCAAAAGAAAGCAAAAGTCAATCAAGGAGAGTGGTGGAGGGTGGAGGAAGTTGTAGGGTCGAGATGGCAGACTATATGGGGGATGAATAGTCCTTTTTAAAATTAATCACGTCGGCTAACCGAAACTAATGCGGAATTAAAACTATCGGTCTAGCCAAGACTACACCCCTCTATCTAAGTTCTAAAGCACCTTATAAAGATCCTAATTAGGCAACAAAGGTGTTGGGCTAGCTAGAGCTCACCTAACTAATTCTAGGAGCAAGGTCACACAAATCTATGCCACTAGTACTTCAAGCACCGGGGAGCTCCTACACATGCTAGTAGCAAAAGCACAAAGCTCCTAAGCTCACTGGAAATGCTCAACAACAAGACAACTAATGCCAAATTAGAAAGCGTAAATTACTTAGCTACACAAACTAAGCAATTTGACTAACAAGGTTACTTAAACCGAATTAGTCACGCAAGGGAGCTACTTCTATGCTACACAAGCAAGAAGGTAACTAACAAGCTATACAAGTCAACTAATTACAAGAGCAACTACACAAGCACAATGTATGTAAAAGTAAATACAAGCTTATGTAATGGGATGCAAACCAATAGGAAGACAAGGTTGACACGATGATTTTTTTTAGGTTCACTTGGTTGCCACCAAGCTACGCTCCCGTTGTGTGGATCGCTCACTTAGTGGTTCGGCAGCTAAGAGATGTTGCACGAACCTCGTCCACACATTGGACACCGCAAGAACCTCACAAGCCAAGTGAGGGTAGCTCAATGACACGCTCGACTAAAGTTGCTCTTTGCGATCCCCACAGGGTGAGCACAATCCCCTCACAAATCCTCCTTCGAAGCACCGCACAATCTTCTTGTGTGCTTCAATAGGGTCACAAGCCACCAAGCCATCTAGGAGGTGGCAACCTCCAAGAGTAACAAGCACCACCGACTTGCAACTCGATCACCTAGTGCCACTCGATGCAACCTCATGATGTAACACACTAGAATCACACTCACTCGCAATCGGATCACACTCTTGCAAGCACAAGTGAGTTAGAGGGCTCCCAAGCACACCTACAAGCCACCAAGGCTTAAGGGTGCTCAACAACTAGCTCAAGCCCGAGCTCCACCTCTATTTATAGCCCCAAGCCAAATAGAGCCGTTGGAGCAAAGCTGCTGGTTTCTGCGAGGGCATCGGACCCCAACGTTCAAATTCCAAGTCACCGGACGGCTAGGGGCGGTGCACTGCCATAGGGTGGTGGTGACCCCCCTAGCCAACTGCTCGAAATCCTTGCCCTCAAAAAAATAGGGCGGTGCACCGCCCTAGGCACGGCGGTGCCCAGGCGGTGACCAAGCCCTGCTCCCTCGCTCTCGGCCAAAAAGGGGCAATGCACCGCACCGTCGTCCACATTGCGGTACACGCCAGACATGGCGGTGACCAAGTGTAACACCCTCGGTGTTACACCGTAAATTATCTACTAAAACATGTCATGAGCATCATGTTTATGTGTTATTGCATGTGATAAAGTGTGTAGATCAATTTCTGTAACTCAAAACGATCAACAAAAACGCTAAACAAAATTTGCTCCATGATTTGTACAGTCATCAAGTAGGGTTTAAAACTAATTTTTATTAAGCAAAAATGCTATAGAACATGTATGTGATACTTAAATAAAGTTTGAAGTGCAAACTTTGTAGATGACGGTGAAACACTTGCGGTCAAAAAATCATATTACTTGCTAATATTTCCACTAGCTTAGAAATCGCAAATTGAAAACAAATCCAACTCAAAAAACTTAGAAATTTTCAAGTCTACCAACAGCTAGACATTGCTATGTTTAAAAATATATTGTGAGAGATTGGGTTAAAGAGTGGTGTAGTGTTATAGCTCAATTTGGTAGTCTCATATGCCATCTTGAGCATGGTGAAGCTGGGTTTGGCTCCTGGAGCAACCGTTTGGTCGTGTTGAGCGTTTTAAAATTCGTGCGCGTCACATGTCACGGGTTGGTTCGCACCGGGTGCGCGGTCACCGTGTGGCCTCCCGACACCGATCACATGGTTGTGCATGCGCACGTTGCCGAGCGTGGCTGGCCGTGGCCACCTCTAGCCTGGCCATGGCTCGGCTGCCGCTGGCTCGCCACGCGGAGCCGCTGCTGCTGCCGCCTGCCCTGTCCCGCGCTGCGCTGCCATCGCGTCCGCCACTGCTACCTTGCATCATGACGCTGCCACTACTGTCACATCATCATCGCGTCCGCGTCTATACGCTGTAACCGTTGCACCACGCTGCATTGTTGGCCCACTTTGATGCCACTGCTACCTCACGTCATGACGCTGCCACTGCCGTCGCCATGTCATTTATGACACTGCGGCTGCGCGAGCCACGCTAGTCGGGCACGTGCGTGCCTGTCTGCTAGCGTCTACGTGTGGGTCTCCATGAACTCACCGACCATGTCTCGCCAAGGCGAGGATGAGCCGAGCCCACCGCCGTACCCGTTTCTCTCTTTCTCCCCCTGTTTTTTCGCCGCCGCCGTGTCACGGTCATAGTGAGTCAGAGAGCGAGCACCTCTCATCAATTCCTCATGCCCGTGTCTCTGCCCTCATGTCCCCTCTCTAGTCGTCCCTACCCCGCTTTGATTGTAGCTCAGCCGAGCTCCAATTTTGGAGCTTTGCCCACCACCATGCTATTATGAACAGTCACCGCTCACGTCGTGGCCAGCCTTCACCACTTCACCCCATGCAAATTCCTCTACACCACTAGCCCACCTTGGCTCCCTCTCCACCATGCGCACGCCAGTGGGAGCGCTACCGCCTCCCCGCTGTCACTGACGCTACCGTGTTTGCGGCGGTTTGTCACCGTGCTCGTCGTGCGCACATGGCCAGCACTGCTCAGGTAGTCACCGGCCGAACCACCACTTCGGTCAGGTTTGGGGTGTGCCCCTAGTGCTTATCCCCATCTCTACCATTCTATTAGCGTTGTGGCTCACCAGAATGCGGATGCCACCGTTGCAGGTCGCCCGCCGTCGGGGAGAGCCCGCTCTGCTTCACCCCTGCTCATGCAACCACCACACATCATCGTGCGTCGACCCATAGGTAAGCATCGGCCCCCTAGCTAGGTCTGCAAGGGTCCAGGGTGGCCGATAATGTCGCCAGTGCCACCGCTCACCACGCCGGAGCGCACGGGGGAGGCCAGGGACCATGCCGTTGTAAAGAGGAGAGAGTACAAGGGTCTTGTTGCATAAGTGATGTTTTGTTGATAATATAGGGGTGTTTTTGTTAATGTGTCAGCATGAACGGGGGATTTCCCCGTCGCGGGCCGTCTCCGTGCGGGCCAACGTCGCGTGGGCCGCACGGGAGAATACATTTTTCTTTTTCATGAGGAATTAGAAATAGTTTTCTAATAGAATTTTTTGAGCTGATCTTTGGTAAATCATATAAAATCATGTAGGTATCCAAAAAGTATGAAACAAATTTTGTTAAGTTCCTAAAATTGTGCTCTATCTATTAGTGTATTTAGTTCATATATATACATGATACCAAGAGCTATTAAATCATTTGAGAGTGCTTAATATTATTAGGTTAAATGTTGTAGGAATTTTTGTGGTAGATTGGTGATAGCTTTAGCCCTAAAAATTTTATAACAACATCGTGGTATTATTATGTGCTCACTGTAATTTTTGTAGCTTTAGAATAGACTAGACATAAGGGTAGTTAAATTCTCTTTGTTTCAAATATACATTAAATCATTAGTAGAAATGAAGATATATCCTTCAATTGTAAAGCTAGGTGTGTGTTAGTTGAACCCAACACTTTGCTTGGTAAATATGATAGTTAGCTTAGTGCCTTAGTCATTAGAGCTAGCTTAGTAGCTTAGCATGTGTATTTTTATTTTAGGAATTGTTGTTGCATAAATACTAAGTGTTGCATCATCATTGCATGCATGTAGAGAATGAGTTGGTGAAGATCGTGACCACCGGCGATCATGAGTACGAGGAGGTGATCAAGGAGTATGAGGAGGAGATCCTCATGTAGGAGGAGATCCTAGAGCTATCACTGACTGACTTAGCTAACAATCCGTCTGCCCAAGGCAAGCCCCGGTGCATAACCCTTATTTTTAATGATTAATGGATATATATATGTGATGTGCATTTACATTACAAGATTTATATTGAAACTACATGCATAGATAACCTACCTATGAGTCCTACTAGCATACGTCAAGTAGCTGCTATGCTTGGGCTATCGGTAGCGTGACTAACCTGCCGTTACTCATAATAGGTGATTATTATTATTACTCTCATGATAAAATGGTAAAAGAAAAAGGAGACTAGGCAGGGATATGGTATGGGTATTGGTGGGTGTAATAGGTTGTGTTCCACGGCCAACGGAGCATAGCTTGATTACACTGTTTCCCTGTCCATGTCGGTTGAGGACCGTCCGTTGCAATAGATTCTAGTCAGGTCATAGACTTATTATCCTGAGCACATACTTGCTTATGGGAGCGGGAAGGCTCGTTGCTCTCTTGTCATGGGTTCTGGCTCTTTCCGGACCGACTGATTGGAGGCAGGGATGGTGGAGGTCTAAGCACCACACTAAGTCCAAGACTTAGGAGTGGGGGCTTAGAGTCCAAGTTTGGACGGGGACCTGGACCCCCTTGACAGGAGAATGGTGGGTTGGTCTTGCTTATGCCTGGGGTACAAGCAGGGCATGTGTTTCGAAGTACCCAGCTAGGATACATTGGTTCATGAATCGCCGTGTGATATGGTATGGCTTGGCTACGATCTAGCACCGTAGTAAGAACTGAAAGATGAAAGGGAATGAACAGATCTGATTGCTCAACTCTTACTTGAAAGTAGAACATGTGCTTACATAGAATGGTTAGCTAATGAACTAATCATGACTGCTAATAAAACACATACATAAGGATTCACTACTAGTATTGCTTTTTGAAAATAAAGAAACCCAACAAACCATAAAGCTTATCATATCCTTTGGAGTCAGAAAATTATTCCCACTAGTCGGGTAAGTCTTGCGAGTACATTATATACTTAGGGTTTATTTATCCCTGTTGCAGGTGTAGCTTGAGGAGTGGCTGTTGTATGGAGGATTCTTCTGGTGGGCATAGATGGATCCTTGTATCTTAACGTTAGATGTTTATTTCAATTCCGCTGTTTAAATTTCGTACTCTAAATTTGGTATTGTAATAATGTATTTTTGAGAACTATTGTTGTATGGAATAGACTAAGTGATGAAAACTCGTTCTCATTATTGGATCCTGGGTGAAAAATGTGGATTGTTCGAGTTCTCTCTTGGGGTGTGCTCGATGGAACCATCTAATGTAGCTTACTTTTGGGGTGCTTAGCGTCTGGTGGAAGACGAGTGCCTCCGGAAGCGTGCTATTTCGGGTGGTTCTACCACACCAAGTCACCCACTGCTGCTCTTGGCCTTGGTCTTGTGGACACTGCCCTAGGGGTGGCGGTGCCACCGAATAGGCAGTGGCGGTGCCCCCCAGGGCACCAGCCAACTCCTCCCTCTCGGCCTCCAGGTGGGCACCGCCCTAGGGGTAGCGGTGCCACCGGACCGCCAAGGCAGCACTTTGAGCCCAGTTTTGCCTCCTCTTCTTTGCCTTTTCTAACACCTTTGAAAATGTGCTAACACCACCAAGTGAACACCACTCTGTGCACGTGTGTTAGCTTTTCACAAACATTTCCTAAAGGATTAGCACTCTTTTCACAATGCCACTCGATCCTAACACGTAAAGTGTATTTTATTGGTTTTGGAGTGTGTGGGCGGCCTGCTTAAAGTATGCACACCGTGCATTAGCTGTCTTTAATAAAAAAGCAAAGTAGGTAGCATTTTATTAAGAAGAAAATTGACACCTAGCTTAAAGCATGCACGACCGTGCATTTGCCGTCTCCAATAAAAAAAGCAAACTAGGTAGCATTTTATTAAGAAGAAAATTGACACCCAAATTTGTCTCAATGAGGACTTGCACTTGGATGATCTGAGTTTCCTAAGAAGTCTACTAAATACCCACCCATGTTTTCTGAAATATTCCTGTGTCCATAATCATTGTCTTCCAAGGAATGGCATGCCAAATTTAACTTTTCTTGTGCTTCCTTTTACAGCAAGTACTAGGATCTGATCGAACGTGTGAAAGGTCCTTGTGTGGTTTTGGTAATTGAGTGACAACCCTAGGTGGACTAATTGTGTTTATGTGAGATACACAGGTGATTAGTCCACAAGTATATGTGTGTGAGCAACATATGTCATGAAGGTGAAAATGGTTTGGAGATGTTGCAAAGCTCACACATGTGATGATAAAGGAGCTTATTGCACATGAGACATGACATTGAGTCATGTGATCAAGGTGGAGAAGATCAAGACAAGACTTGGCTTGATGGACCGGTTGCAAGCGTGAAGGGCAAGTCGGAGGCTTTGGAGCGATGGACCACATGGCGGTGAAGCTTGAGCAAGACTTGGCGCCGATGGACGAAGACAACGGTGAAAAGCAAGTAAAGTCAAGATCGATGAACCAATATGATCATGTGATGATATGAAGTGGATCATATCATTGTTGATCATGTTGGTGCATGTATTGCATCGACATTGGAGGAGATGGAATAAAATGTGCAAGGCAAAGGTATAACCTAGGGCATTTCATTTCACCAGTCATAGGTGTGTAGATAAGTTGATGACTAGGTTTAGGATAGATAGCCATACAATCAAGAGGGGCAAACTTGTTTGCATATCGGTCATCTAGTGCCACTCGAGTGATCCAACTTTGCATCATCGCTAGGATCGAGTGGCGTGGCAAGTTGAGTGGCTAATCCTTTGGAAAATGTTTGTGAAAAGCTAACACACATACACATGGTGGTGCACACTTGGTGGTGTTGGCACATTTGCAAAGGAGAAGAAGTTAGAGTTGTCATGAATCAACTTAGAGAAGAGAAAAAGGTTTTTTCGGTGTACTCCGAACTATAGGATGGTCCTTGGATTGGAATACTATTTTGATCCATTGTGATTTGGATCAAGTATGCATGTGGGATATGTAGCCCTCTGAGTAAGCTTTCCTAAATGTCCAAGATCATCGAAATCAGAGTTCGGAGCTAAGAGTTATAGTTGTTTTAGCGCTGAAAGGTCTGTGACCGGACGCTGGCGCGAAAAATGATCGGACGCTTAGGGTCTACGTCCAGTCAGCACCTGCGAGTCCGGTCAGTGTTTTTAGCATGTCTAGAAGCGATCGGACGCTGGGAGAGTCCGATCAGTGATGACCGGATGCGTTCGGTCACTGAAAAACGTCGCTGGAACCTCTCTATAAGTGACCGGACACTGGGTTCCAGTGTCCGGTCGTTATGACCTGCGCGTCCGGTCAGTACGCGCTTTGCCCAGTAAAGGGGTAACGTCTATTTTAGCCCTTGGGGCTATAAAAGGAGTGTGTGGCTAGCCTTAGGCTGGTTGCTTAGCACCCTCACGCCTATGTGGCTTGTGTAGGAGTGCTTGGATGCCCTCTAACTCACTTGTGCTTGCAAGAGTGCGAATCGATTGCGAGTGAGTGTGATTCTAGTGCGTTGCATTGTGAGATTGCATCGAGTGGCACTAGGTGATCGAGTTGCAAGCTGGTGGTGCTTGTTACTCTTGGAGGTTGCCACCTCCTAGATGGCTTGCTGGTGGTCTCCGTCGAAGCCCGTAAGAAGCTTGTGTGGTGCTCTGGAGAAGAGCTTTGTGAGGGGCATTGTGCTCGCCCCGTGGGAACCGTAAGAGCAACTCTAGTTGAGTGTGTCATTGAGCTACCCTCACTTTTGGGGTAGGTTCTTGCGGTGCCCGACGTGCGGGCTTGGCGAGTGATGCCAATTAGTCGCCGAACCACCAAGTGAGCGGTCGACACAACGGGGACGTAGCGTGTTGGCAAGCACGTGAACATCGGGAGAAAATCACCGTGTCAACCTTGTTCTTCCTGTTGGTTTGCAATTCCCTTACACAAGCTTGTGATTACTTTTATATACATTGTGCTTGTGTAGTTGCTCTTGTAATTAGTTAGCTGGTGTAGCTCACTAGTTACCTTCTTGCTTGTGTAGCATAGAAGTAGCTCCCTTACGTGGCTAATTTGGTTTGTGTAACCTTGTTAGTCACTTTGCCTAGTTTGTGTAGCTAAGTATTTGCGCTCTCTAATTTGGCATTGGTTGCCTTGTTATTGAGCATTGCTAGTGAGCTTAGTTGGATTTGTGCTTTTGCTTACTAGCATGTGTAGGAGCTCCCCTCATTGCTTGAAATACTAGTGTCATAGGTTTGTGTGACCTAGCTCCTAGAATTGGTTAGGTGAGCTCTAGTTAGCCCATCACCTTTGTTGCTTAATTAGGATCTTTGCAAGGTGCTAGAGAACATAGATAGAGGGGTGTAGTCTTGGCTAGATCGATAGTTTTAATTTCGTACTTGTTTTGGTTAGCTGACACGATTAAGTTTTAGAAATGACTATTCACCCCCCCTCTAGTCAGCCATCTCGACCCTTCAACGTGTTGCTCTAAATGTTACTTGTAAATTAGATTTGTATTAGTGCTTGAGGTACTGAAAACAATGGAGGTTATAGAGCCATATAGTCTGTAGGTGAGTAGACTAGTTTAATGGTAATAGTTGGTAGATAGCGTCAACAGCACGTAGGATTGATGCTAAGAGAGACTAGGATCTTGGAAGAGAGAATTCCTTATTTGACACTAGGAAAATGAGTCATTCCTTTCTTGGCCCTGAAATTTTCTTTGTTACTTATTTGACACTCACTTGAACTTTCATCCCTAATATGACACTGTAGTCAAATCCATTAGCTAACGGTGTTAAGTGGCTGTTAAAAAAGACCTTTTTGTCCCTGGGCGTTGGCGCATGCATGCAGCGGGTGCTGGGCGCATGTAGAGGCACGGACGCATGCATGCAGCATATCTGGCCACTGGCTTGCTCTCTTTTTTTTGTCAACATGATACAGTAGTGTCATAGATATGATACAACATGATTTCTAACACATTTATACAATATATTTTCAACATTTACACAACATGATGATTACACATGATATAGCAAGTTCACAGACCAGCACCACATTAACTTCAAACACAAAATGGTTCACATATACATGCAAGTTCACAGGAGTCCAAACTCACATGCAAGTTCACACACAAAGGTTCACAGATACATGCAAGTTCACACACAAAGCGAAGTCCAAATTCATAGATACATGAGGATCACAGGCTGAGCTTTCTTTTGCTTCTTGTGCTCATTGCAGGGCTAGCAGGATCCACCCTTTTGCTTCTTGTGCCCATTGCAGGGCTGTCAAGTGGCAGCACAGGAATGGTGGTTTTCTTTTTAGTAGGCTCCTTTTTATTTTTGCTCTTTGCCTTGATTGGAGCAGTAGTAGGCGCAGGTTCATTTGAATCTGATATTGACCTGTGTATGGCAAAACTAGATTTGAACAAGAGACAACAAAGTAATAGTAGCAACAAAATAGCAATAGCAGTGTGACCTTTTTTTAATCTGTGTATTACCTTTTTGATGCTCCAGAACTAGATTTGCCCTTATTTGCCTTTTTCTTGGCTGTAATCTCCGCGCTTTTTGATGCTCCAATACTAGAAATGACTTGGTTATCCTTACTCTTCGTATTTGTCTCCAAATTTTGGCTAACATGGCAAAAGTAAAGTGCTTCAAAACTTGCAGGTTGTTGTGGGAAAAGTGAGATAAAATCATGAGCTAACCTTGGTGGAAAAGACATAGAAGTTGCTGGTGCTTCATTGTCCAAAGGCACAATGGATGACTCTGCTGTTTTGGTTTTCTTTGTCTTCTTCTTAGGTGGTCCTCTACATGAAGGTTGTCCCAGTCACCATAAATCTTCTCAACTTGTGCCTTCTTCTCAACTTGTGCCTTAAACCTATACAAATTGTCAAAGATGTTGTCCTAGTCACCATAAATCTGCCTCAATGCTAGCTCTTTACCCATCCACACCCTCTTGTAGTGGACACTCACCTTGTAGTGTTCTTTAAGCTTCTTTTTCAACAGCATTGCAGTAAGTGATCCATCCTCAATGAGCCAGTCCTTAACTTTAGCACATACCCAATGCTTGGTGGCATTATTGACCTTCTTCTTCCTCCTTGTACTAGAGCACTGATGAGCATATGTGTTCTTCTTCACCTACAAAAGATTAACATCCCTATTTAGCTACACCAACATAACATAATAAATATTTAGGAAAAACAAAAATTACTTATGCTGAATAATTACCACTACAGTACACATATCATCTGTTGTAGAAGCATGTAGTCTCCATGGGCAATTATCTTCCTCCCACCATGAACAATAGGCTCTAAACCTATATGGTGCACTCTTCTCTGTGTTATACTCAAATTCATGTTTGATTGCATGCTGAGATAATGCAATCTTAAACTCTTCCATGCTAGGATATGTTGAGCCAACTACCATTGGAGGGTCTTCTTTATTATATTCCCTATTTGGAATATGTTCTGCCTCATGTCCTACCAACTCTTGGTCATCCTCTAATTCAGTCCCTGACTCAATCTCCAATTCATCCTCATCCTCATCCCATCCCATCCCCATCCTCACTCTCAACCTTTTCTTTGTCCTGATCCTTATGCACAATCATAGCCATATTTGTATCTTCACAAGGTGTCTTCTCTAAGTACATGACCTCATCATCAACACCTACATGCTCATTCTCTGGTACTAGGTTGCAAAGGTACCTATCCTCATCTTCTGCAATATTCTTGGCTGCAGCCTACATTTGCGCATCACTATGCCACTCTTTGGTGGGCTCAAATGGTTCGGAGGGATCACAGTAAGAAATGAACATGTCGACAACCTTTGTCTTTGATTTTTTCTCAAACATAGACAAAAAATCTTGGTCAGAATGAACTTCAGGGAATTCTTTCATATCATGGTCATAGTACTGAAGATGAGCTACCTCCAAATAACCTGGCGGGTACTTCTTTGCAATCTCTTCAAGTAAATCCTTATAGTTTGTCAAATCTGAATCAATAGTCATATCAAAACAGAAACACCTAAAATCCTTTCTAACTCTCTTTTTGTTGCCAAACAGTCTAATTTCTAGCAAATATGTTGAATTTGGATCCATCCTGCAAATGAAAAGAACAATCTAAGGAATCAACACTACTACTTGCACATCACTTTTGCACTGCTTAGATGAATTGAAGGCTAGCACTCACCCTTCAAGGAGCCAGTCTGGCTTTGTGCTAGCATTATCAGACCCTCCATGGCCCCCTGAATCCTGCCCAAGTGTGCTGCCTAGATTTTGAATACAAGTCAATGAAGCTTCAAGTTCATTTTGCTTTGTGCTCAGACTACACGAGATCCTAAAATTTGTTAAGCACAACACAAATACATAGAATATGAATGCCTAATCATGTGTTGCAAAATTCCTCAGAAAGTTGCGGCATGGTGCGGCAAGTTTGGGTGGCCAACCAAACGCGCCCTACATTTTGCACACGCAATTGTGTGAGCCCAATAGTAATGGCAATTCATTTTGGAAATTTAGATAGGAGCACAGAAGAAGAGGAGGAGGAGGAGGAGCAAGGCAACATGATGATGCAGGGAGATGAGAGTGGAGGAGCTAAGTTGCCTCACAGCATGTAATCATCACTTTGAGCAGGTTTGGTACAAAAAGCTGAGGGCCATGCATCTGCATGATGGATGGAAGGCGGGCAATCTTATGCTCAGATCGCAACTCCCAAGGGGCACAACACAGCACAACATAGCGTTGAGCAGTTTTGTTACAGCACAGCAGCGGTGCAGCCAGCACTGGCATCGGCATGCATGGTCAGCAATTGGAAGGGGCTGCTGGGGCTGGTGAGCTAGAGAACAAGGAGGAAACAAACAACAGGGGGTGGCCTTTTTCTGCTCTTCTCCTTCTAAAAATTGAAAGCTTTCATCATCCGCTGCGCCGCCCCCACGCACAGTCATCGTCGCCGCACCGGCACCCACCGCCCACTTTCCCCGGTCTACCTGGGGGCTCTGGCCTGGTCGCTGGGAAAGCTTCTAAACATGTACAAAATGCAAAAGACAGTAGAGATGTCAAGACAGTACCATCAGGGGGGGCTCACCGCTGCATCTGCAACCAGGCTAGGGGAACTCGCCGCCGGCGCTGCCTGCGCAACCCGCCGGGGGCTCGCCGCCACCGCCTGTGCGCGCCGCCTAGGGGAGCTCACCGCCGCCGCCACGCCTCGCCCGAGGGAGCCGCCGGCCGGATCCACATCCTCCCCCGCCGGATCTCCTTCCATCTCGCCGCCTACGGATTGGTCTAGGGTTCGAGCCTAGGACAGTCATGCATAGGAGAGAGGATGGGAGACGCACGCATGAGAGAGAGTCGACAGGAGAGTAATTTTGACCCCAATCAAAATATCTGACAGCGTGTCCCTAGGTCTCTAATGGAAGAAGCTAACTGGAACGGACGGTAGTGTCATATTAGAGATGAAAATTAAAGTGAGTGTCAAATTAGGAACGAAAAAAATTTCAGGGACAAGAAAGGAACTGACTCATTTTCTCAGTGTCAAATAAGGAATTTTCTCATCTTGGAAAGGTGGTGTCATAGAATGGAACCAAAACTGATGAGTTCAATATTTCTACTAGACGAGCCAAACAACTTGGTTGTAACTTCTGTCAAGCGGAACATGGTAAATTAGTTTTTAGGGCGAAAACAAGATGACATTAAGAAGAACCATTGCCCCTTATGAATGAGTATCAGCCATAATTATTCCATAAAAAACCAATACAAAGAGAGGGGTTATCTTTTCTTGATTTTAAAGTTTGTGTAACTTTTGTATTGCATTTGTTTAGGTTCCATATTATTTGAACACACAGGATTTACACAACACAGCACAAGAGGAGAGGAAGAGTAGGATAAGGGAACCACAGAACCAATGAGAGTAATCACTTAGCATGGGATCCACAAGCAGTCGTGGCAGCCAGAGCAGACGTCGTCCACTAGCGGCACAGCCAACAACATTGAGGAGGAGCCCATAAGCCCATCTTGTCCTATTCCTCTCTCTATCACGTAGCAGGAACATGCTTGTGCTGCCTGTGTTGTTTCCCCAACAAGTCATCAACAACTTGCCGATGCCTGGCCACTCGGTGAGTCAGGATAGAGAGGCAAGCATGGAGAAGCAAGGTGCATCGGCAACAGATGGAGAGGAGGTGAGCTGATGTGCGCGATGACGAATGAGAGGCAATGTGTGTGGTGGATGGGGAGGTGACTATGAGGCGACGATGGATTCGGAGGGGCGGAAGGCGATGTGCGGCTAGTGGGGGTGTGCGATGGGAAAGAGAGAAAACAGAGCGATTGTTGAGGGGGAGGACATTGCAGGGCGAGTTTCATTCTCACCATAGATGAAATGTTGTTTATGTCACTGCCATTCGAGCTGGCTAAGGAGGTGGATCTAGTCAGTCCCTCTCCCAACATCCAGATCGACTTGGGTTGGATCTCGCTCACATGAGCTTCCCTGAGGTGTGGTTCAGCTTGGATCGGTACGAGGAGCGCCAGGTGGTGGAGCCTATAGAGGAGGTCCCATAAAGAGGCGGTGGGGCAGTGAGTTGCAATGCAACTATGGAGTAGCAGGAGCTGGGAAGTAGAGGGAGTCATGAGCGAGCACTCCATTTGCCGATGTGCGAGCTGAGTGGACCAGATAAGGCCCACCTATTGGC
This sequence comes from Miscanthus floridulus, assembly GCF_019320115.1. Classification (NCBI taxonomy): domain Eukaryota; kingdom Viridiplantae; phylum Streptophyta; class Magnoliopsida; order Poales; family Poaceae; genus Miscanthus; species Miscanthus floridulus. The sequence goes on along the minus strand of NC_089590.1, from coordinate 69,450,588 downwards.
ACATAAAAATCGCAAGCACGAGGAGGTGGGGGAGACATGCTAAAGAGTCAGTGTCGGCGATTCCTCTTTGGACTTTTTAAGAGTGGAGAAACTAGAGAAATCTTCTATTAGGCAAGATTAGGAAGAGGGACAACATGGGGCAACAAGGAGAGCAAGAGTAGGAGAAGGGACTTGCCATAGAACTAATAGCAGTAGTTCGTTTGGCATTGGGTCTAGAAGCGGTCGTTACAGCTGAAGCAGACACCGTCCACTAGCGACACAGGCAACGCCGTCAAGGAGGAGCCCATCTCCTTCCAATTCCCTCTGTGTCTTGCAACAGGAAACACGCTTGTGTTGTCCGCCTTGTTTCCCCATCATGTTGCTGGTGACTTTGTCGACTAGGTGCTTTGCCTGGTGACTTGGTGAGTCAGACAGAGAGACAGATGTGTCGGTTGTGGATGGAGAGGAGGCTGAGGCGATGTGACGACGAAGGGGATATGATGTGCAATAGTGGATGGGATGAGACTATGAAGCGGCGGTGGATTCAGAGGGGAGCGGAAGGTAATGTGCTATTGCCTACTGGTCTAGGCATAAAAAATCTAGTAGGGGTGTGTGACGAGGTGAGAAAACCTGAGCAGTCATGGGGGTAGGGGGCAAGACATTGTAGGGCGCCTTTCATTGTCAGCCTAGATGAACTATCGCCGATACTGCCGTCGTTTGAGTACATTGAGGAGGTGGATCTAGTCGGTCTCTCCCGTAGTGTCTAGACTTGGGTTGGATCTCACTAGCACGAGCTTCCTTGAGGTGTGGCTCGGCTTGGATCGGTATGGTGAGCCCCGCCCAAGTGATGGAGCTTATAGAGGAGATCCCACACAACGGCAGCGGAGCAGTGAGTTGCAATGCGGTGGTTGAGGAAAGAGTTTGTATTAACTATTCATCTGGGCTTTTTTAAACGTAGAGATATCAAGCCTTCGTATCTGGCCTAACTCGTTAGCTGGATTCCATATGGGTCTAACGCATTAGCTGGATTTCCAAATGGGCCTGGCTAAGCCTCCAAGGCCCATCCTCTACTACGGCCCCCTCCCTCCAATCCAGGCGCATGCAAGTGCAATGCTGATGGATGAAAGATACCTAACGAGATGTATACTGCCAGCGCAGCTGACAATTGCATTCATCAATGCTGAAAGCGTCAGAAACTCTTGGAAATCTTCCTAGTAGCATAATCTGACGAGAAGGTCGATACATATATTTCAAAACCAAAACTTTCTCCTAATAAAGGTATTTATAGTAATAACGCCAGTCTTCGCACCTGCCTACATGCACGAACAGGCTACTCTGAAGCTAGAATTTGCGATCATTTTCATTCCATTTAACGACCCAATTATGCAATGGTCGGCGTTCTGTTGGCCTAATAAATCCATGGGCATCATGTGCGCCTGTGGAGCGCATACGAACAGCAAATCCAGCAAGGTAATTAGCACATGTTTTGGTTACTATAATTAGCACGCAAATAATTAGCATGATAGTTTTATATTGTAAATATTTACGAGAATTTTGTACCGTTAATATTTATGAGAATTTTGTACCGTAAATGTTTACGAGAATTTTATACTACGAATATCTCGTACTATGAAATTTACGAGAACTTGCACAAAGAATATTGGCCCCGTTCGCTGGTCTGAAACTTAGCTGAAACTGGCTGAAAAACACTGTTCCGGCTGAATTGTTGTGAGAGAAAAATACTGTTCCGACTGAAAAAAGAAGCCGAACAAGCCATTTTTAAGACAAGCGAACGGGCCCATTTACAAGAACTTTGTACTATGAATACAAGTATTTACGAGAATTTTGAACTATGATCAAATTTAATTTACTACAACATCAGTATAAGCTACGTCATATTTCGCACGAACCCTCCGCTCCCGAAGCAGAGGAAGACCACGGACCCCGGAGGCTGCGTCTCCAGCCACCGCACGCACTCGTGTGGCGGGTCGGCCGGTGTGCGGAACGAGATGACCGAGCCGATCGGGTACAGCGTCAGAGCAGGGCACCCGGTCATGCGCGTGCACCGGCCCTCGGCGATGGCGGAGACGACGCCCTGCTCGATCTCGGCGACTGTGTTAACGATGATGCCGACGGCATCCATGAAATGCCTGCCATGGTACATGTACCACGCACATTCGGCACTGGGGGCAGCCCAGCGATGTCCGCCGCGCTATCTATCTCTCCCCGAACTCGCCGGCCACCTCCTCGCACAGCGCCGGCAGGCGCAGGAAGGAGAGCGCCTGCCGGCACTGCGACTTCGCGGGCCACATCGACCAGCGGGGTGCAGAACAGGTCGAGAATGAGCGCGGCCACCGGGCACACCAGGCTCGAGACGGCCGCCCTGACGTGGGCCGCGTACACAGCTGCACGACCTAGGAGATGAACTCGACGGAGCCCGCGTGGTCCGTCGGGGTCTCGACGGCGGAGAGGCGGTGGATGCGAACGTCGAGGCCGGCGGCCACCTCCTCCGTGCGGTGTATGGACCTGCCCAAACATGCAAGCTGAATGACGTGGAGGAATAGGCTGGAGGGCGCGCGCCTGACCATCGTCGACGTTTGCTGCTACTTACCTCGGTTGCCTGCTTCTGCCCGTACGGGATGGAGTACTGCAGCCTCGACGAGACCATCGTCGATGTTCCAGGCGGCGCCGAGAGCCCGAGAAGGAGTAATGCAGCCTCCTCGACGTGACTGGCGACTATGTGCGCTGCCTCTGCGGTCTGCGCGCAGGTGCAGCTGATGCAGAGCCTCGTCGAGCTCTTCTCCGTCCAATGATCATTCGCCCAATGGAGCAATTAGGAAGCGCCGTGATTAAGGGGTATCCAATCTAATTAGATGGCTACATTTACGAGCCATGAAAGGCAAGCGGCACAGAATTGAATTAATAATTAACAAAAGTTTCGGTGGGTCTGTGCACGTCCGCTTGATGGTGGCGGTCTGGTCGATGGGTTGGGTCCGGCTACATAATTAGATATTCCGTGGCCAGCTACAGCTTAATAGTTATTTATTTATATTTATATATATATATATATATATATATATATATATATATATATATATATTGTTTTGCTATTTTGCATCTGGGTGCATTCTGAGAATGCACCCAGGCCAACCGGCGCGTCTGGGCCAGGCCGAGCCGTCGACCCATTTGCACCCAGGCCAATCGGCGTCCGAATTAATCAGCATGTTTTGACGGCGTCCCACCAACTTCCACAGCAGTTCCTCTTTTTTTCCTTCAGTTCTTCTCTTCGTCTCTTTGTCTTCTCTCTGCTTCCGTTTTTCTCCGCCGCTTCACCGCACGCGGTTTTCGGATTTCCGCCGCGCACTTGCTCCTCATTGTCGGAGAAACTTGCCATCGTTGTTGTTCGAAGGTCCACCCGTAAGAGGCTCTCGCGGTCATGGTTCCCCTTCCTTCGACCCCACGGTTCGTGTAACTTCGCCATTGTTGGCACGGAACTAGCGTCTTGAGCAAGCGCCGCCGTCGTCGTCGTAAGGCGTCGTCGCGAGTTTCGCCGTTGTCGACGCTTCGATCATCTTCCTCAAGGTATTCCCCTTATTCTCCCTCATCCTGTGCGCATCATTCCGCCCAATCGGTACCTATGGTTTTGAATAGGTTGCGAATTTGTTGTTCCTTTTTATGCGGATGTTCGTAAATTAGTCTATAGTTTTAGTCTAACGGTACTAGATCCCTCCTTTTTATTGTCAATCTTAATGGTCTGTTCGTTGGTAATTGTATGATGGGTACTGTATGTCTGCAATTTTGTACGATGGCACTGTGTGCTGTAATGTTTTTTTGTATGATTTTTCCCCAATGTGTTGTTCTTAAATTGATTTTCTAGTTTTATTTCTCTTGCTACTTGCTGCTTGCTTAGTTGCAAATGGAATACAATTTATGTTGCAATTTGTGTTGCAATTCTTTTGTACGTTGCAATTCTGTTGTCGTTAGTTTTGCAAATATAATTCCATGTATGTTGCCATTGTAATATCATGTATGTTACCATTTTTTACATGGTTCTGGAGCTCCTTTTTTAGTTGCAAACTTAATGCTCTGTATGTTGCAATTTTGTATGATGGTACTGGACTACCTGGATAGTTGCAAATGTAATACCCCTGTATGTTGCAATTTGTAGTTTCTAGTTACTGTTTGATGTGCTGGAGCTTTTTTGTTTATGCGTACATTGCTTTAATGAATCTCTAGTTTTGTCCTATATCTAGTTTTGTTGTTTGCAACCTGTGCATGCAATTGTTATTTCGTTGCACTCCCTATCATCTTTTTTTTGAAAGCAGACACTAACATTTTTTATACATAATAGCGCTTAGGATGGAGCCTCAGCGGTCATCCCCTCATTTGAAGACGCTACACAGGGGGAGAAATCTGATGCTTCCTGTTCCTTCACAGCCCCATCCAAGTGATGACAATCTTTCGGATCCTGTGTTGTTCCTAAATTGATTTTCTAGTTTTATTTCTCTTGCTACTGGCTGCTTTCTTAGTTGCAAATGTAATACCATTTATGTTGCAATTTGTGTTGCAATTCTTTTGTATGTTGCAATTCTGTTGTCGTTAGTTTGCAAATGTAATTCCATGTATGTTTGCTATTGTAATATCCTGTATGTTACCATTTTTTCATGGTTCTAGAGCTCCTTTTTTCGTTGCAAACTTAATGCTCTGTATGTCACAATTTGTATGATGGTACTGGACTGCCTGGTTACTTGCAAATGTAATACCCCTGTATGTTGCAATTTTGTAGTTTCTAGTTACTGTTTGATATGCTGGAGCTTTTTGTTTATGTGTATGTTGCTTTAATGAATCTCTAGTTTTTTTGTCATGTATCTAGTTTTTTATTGTTTGCAACCTGTGCATGCAATTGTTATTTCATTGCACTCCCTATCATCTTTTTTTGAAGGCAGACACTAACCTTTTTTATACATAATAGCGCTTAGGATGGAGCCTCAGTGGTCGTCCCCCTCGTTTGAAGACGCTACACATGGGGAGAAATCTGATGCTTCCTGTTCCTTCACAGCCCCATCCAAGTGATGATGATCCTTTCGATCTTACACAACCCTTTGTTAGTGTCGATGATCTTGATGATGATTTTGAGCCAATTCCAATCGCAACAATCCCATCGCCTGATCACCGTGCCAATAGAAAGAGGCATCGTGGGGAGGGCAGTTCCACCATATCTCAGACAGTAGATACTGCTGAGGTAAAAAAAATTGATGTACTTTTTTATTATTTTCTATTTGTTTAGTATTGCAATCATATTTGTTTTTTTTTTGTTTTTTGTTTTTTGCACAACCTGCAGATAACAAATATCGATCCTGTTAAGAGGGATAGGGTAGTGTCGCTTCGTTGCTCTCCTACAAAATTTGTTGATCTTGTTAAAGCAATACCTGATGAAATTAAGGACAGATTACGTGCAATGGGTTTTGGCGGGCTATTGGAGTTTAAGCCTACTTCATTGCCTAGGATGCTGCTTATATGGCTCATGGATAAATTCAATCCAGAGTCTATGTCTCTAGAGCTCGGCATGGGCAAAGTTATTGAAATCAATGAGCATGCCGTCTGGTGTATGTTCATGCTGAATAGAGTAGGAAATGACCCCCCAAACATGGATATGGTAGAAGCACGGGAGATGTGCAACAGTTTGAGTCTTCAGGTACATGGTGTAACGGGCAATAAAATACTTCCCAAGGTGATTAAGGAGAAGATCCAGTTTCGTACTCTCCAGGGAGATGTGGCAGCCAGGTGTTGGTTGATGCATGCATTCTGCACGTTACTTTTTGCAAACACCGACAACTACATTAGGCTTGATGATATCATCTGGACTATGGATGTTCGCTGCATCAGTGGAATTAACTGGTGCAAAGCAGTTGTTGACAACCTTCGGCATGCTGCTCGGCTGTATAAGCATGAATCTTTTGTGAAGGGGAAAATCGCACCCATCAATGGTTGTGGAATCTTTCTTGTCGTGAGTTATCTAATCATTCTCTTTTTTTTCCTCCTTCTATCCCCATTCATGAAATTGGGTTACATTTATCATTGCAACTGGTTTAGAGTTATAGTTGCAACTAGTTTTTCTTTTATAGCTTTGCAACCATCCCTATCCCAAACTTAGCATTTTTCTGGTGCATCTTCTTTTTTTAGAGTTGTAATTGGGATGCTTACTTTTTTTTGTTTTTAATTATAATTGCAGATGGTATATCTTGATCGCCTCCAGCACAATCTAAACATAGATCAGGCAATGTTACCTCGTTGTTCTTTGTTCGATAATATGTTGATTGATAAATTAGCAGTGTTGGATCGCAGGGGAGATGTAGCTGGTGGAGTCATCGAGTTTGGCAACCTCCAGGTGATTTTCTATTTTTCACATGTAAATATTTGTTTTGCAACTGCTTGGCTTTGCATGTTGCAACTTGCTTTGCCTTTTTACAGTTGCAATCTGTTTTTTTTCACTCACGCTCCATTGTGCCTCTGTGTGTTTTTATTATCTTCAGTTGAGGAGTCTATCAAGCACGCGCTACACTCCTCCACCTGTTGTCGTACCCTTACCCATGATGACACCTGCCGCTGCACCCGCCCCTAAGCTTGCACCCTTCTTTGCCCCATCTGCTGCTGCTGCCACTGCTGGACCTTCTTCTCCTTCTAGTAGCACGATGGGCGAAAATGTTTTGTTCAACTATCCGAGTTTCTTCTCAAGTTTTGGCCAGGAGCTATTCAATTTAGTTGGAAGAAGCAAGAAGAGCCAGGCTGAGAAAATTTTGAAGAGTTTCGATGCTAGTGCTGCCGAGGCTCAATCAATGATGAGGAAGGCTCATGATCTAACAAGGAGCGCTGACAAGCTTATCGGTAAAGACCATCACGAGTGTTATGTCAGCATCAAGAAACTCTTGGATGATGCCCGTGCTCAGAAGTTTGCAACGAACTTAAAGAGGATGAAGAAGGGCAAGAAGGGTTGTTTATCAGGGCCGAAGAGACTTCGGTCGGAGTGTGGTGAAGCATCTGCTTTAGGACACGCTGAAGGTGAATAGCGCCCCTCGAGCACAAACCCTGAAGTAGATGTTTCAATGCAAGACCATCAAGAAGTGCATGATGATTTGCCTAGTACTCTAGTGCATGATGATTTTGTCCCGCATGATGATTTGCCTAGTGAAAGCATCTAGGCCCCTAGTTGGGTTTCGGTGATTAATGACAATACGTGATTACTGTGACTAACGTGTGTTTTGCAGAAACAATTGAGTTAGATCACGGTAATGGAGATCGATTGGGCAATCATGGTTGTTATGCCCCTACGATGGAAATCGTTTTGGTTTTCAAAGGATGGACGACAAGGTTAAGGAAGGACTAGTTCTAAGTGTCGATTGGAGTTGGAGAGACACTTAGAGTAGTTTAGAACTTTGTTTTTTTTCCTTTGGCCATACTATTAAGGGAGGTATGAATGGGTAGCTTGACCTAGGTGAGTCTAGTGAGTTAGGTGTGGTGCACACTTGTTAAAACTAGCACTAGGTAGCTCCACAATAGCCCTTTGATCCAATGGAGCAAACTTCATTCACATATGTTCAAGAGTTGGAAGTGAATGGAGGGTCAAATACTGACCGAACGCTGGCTCCAGTGTGACCGGACGTTGGCTCAAGGTCCGGTCAGTTCATTTGACCAAGGTGATTGTGGCTGGTTTGACCGGACGCTGCGAGGTCATGGTACCGGACGCTGAGGGCCAGCGTCCGATCGACTCCAGTAAGGTTCCAGAGAGGGAAAATCACGACCGGACGCTGGCCAGTGCCCGGTCACACTGTAAACACTGGAGTTTGGGGTATACTGACTGGAGCGTCCGGTCAACATGACCGGAGCGTCCGGTCACCCCGTAGAGGCACATAACGGTTCGTTTTTCAGTCGGTGTTATAAATACAACCTCCACTCGTGTGTGGGGTACTTTTGCTCATTCCAACAGCTAAGAAACACCTTAGAGAGTGCCAAGAAGAGCAAGGTCCTAGTGAGGTGATTGAGATTTGAGAATCCAAAAGAGAGGCCTCATTAGTGAAGATCAAGAGTAGCAAAGTGTGCATCCACCTTCTCATTAGGCTTGTCGTGGTCAAGTGAGAGTTCATGCTTGCTACTCTTGGTGATCGCCATCACCTAGACGGCTTGGTGGTGATTGGGAGTTTGGTGATCACCCGGCGGAGCTTGTGGGTGACCCAACTCACGTTGTGAGCGGTTGTGGGTGATTCACCGCGACGGAGTGTCAAAGAATCAACCCGTAGAGAGCACTTGATCCTTGCGCGGATCAAGGGGGAGCCACACCCTTGCGCGGGTGCTCCAACGAGGACTAGTGGGGAGTGGCGACTCTCCGATACCTCGGTAAAACATCGCCGTGTTCCTCCCTCTATATTTGCTTTGAGCATTTACTTTGAGCATTTACTTTGTGCAATTCAATTCATGTCTTTACATTCATAGAATTGCCATGCTAGAGTAGGATTGAAACTTAGGTTGTAAGTCTTTTGTGCGGTAGAGCAATTAGGAACACTTTCTAGGCACAAGGGGTTAATTGGGCTAACCATAGGATTTAATTATTGCAAAGAAATTTAGAATTAGCCCAATTCACCCCCCCCCCTCTTGGGCATCTTGATCCTTTCAATTGGTATTAGAGCCCCGTGCTCACGTATTTAGGCTTAACCGCCTAGAGCAAGATGTCTCACGGGGATGGACCTCCTCCTATCTTTGAGGGAGATGACTTTCCTTATTGGAAAAATCACATGGAGGCGTATCTAGAGGCTCTAGATGTTGGTATAGTTAGAGCCACCTCACAAGGCTTCCCAAAACCTCGGGATGCTACTAACATACAAGGCGATGAGGTGAATTACGAGAAGTGGAATGCAAAGGCTCGAAACACCATCTTTAGAGGCCTTTGCAAAGATGTGTTCAATCGTGTGAGGAACCACAAAGATACCCATGCACTATGGTCGGACGTTTGTGCGCTCCATGAGGGGACTAAGAGTGAGCGTGAGGAACGCTATCATCTTGTTATGAAAAAGCTCAACTCTTTTGAAATGCTTCCTAAGGAATGTGCTAATGAAATGTATTCACGTTTGAATGTTCTTGTAGAGGAAGTCAATGGGCTTGGACTCACTCAAATGCAACCATCCGATGTTGTAAGAAAGATCTTGAGTGTCCTCCCCATTGACAAATATGGGCACATTGTGACCGTGCTACATCAAGGTGATCTTTCCACCGCTACACCGACACAAATCTTGGGGAAGATCAATGCTCATGAGATGTACATGCACATCACGCTACAAGATAGCTCATCCTCTACCAAGAAGAAAGATAAGGACTTAGCATTCAAAGTTAGCCAAGAGAAGGGCAAGGCAAGACTTGAGTATGAGAGCTCAAGTGATGATGAAATTGATGATGAAAGTCTTGCTCTCATGGTGAAGAAGACCACCAAGATGCTAAAGAAGCTCAACAAGAGTGGCATCAAGTTTGATGGCAAGAAGAAGTTCTTCACTAGCTCTAGAAGGAAGCCAATCTCCAAAATGGATTGCTACAATTGTGGAGAACTTGGTCATCTAGCTCACTAATGCACAAAGCCCAAGAAAGACAAGTTCAAGAACAAGAACAAGGGCAAGAAAGATGACTCAAGCAATGAAGATGAAGATGAGAAGAAAAAGAACAAGCCATACAAGAAGAGAGATGGCAAGAAGAAGGACTTCCACAAGAAGAAGAAGAGTGGAAAGGCTTACATCATTGGTGATTGGCTCACGGACATTGATTCATCTAGTAGATCATCCGATGATGATAGTGACAACGAGAAGGTGGCTGCCATTGCTATTGACTCATCATCTTCACTGCCACCACCGCCATCATCCTCTACACACCTATGCCTTATGGCCAAAGGTGAACGAAAGGTATCACATGATGATGATAGTAGTGGTGATGATCATGCTCATAATGATGATAGTAATAGTGATAGCGATGATGATGAATATGAGTCACCTACTTATGATGATCTTGCTAAATTGCTAAAGAAATACACTAAGATCATTATAAAGACTAGAGCTAAAAATGAAAAGCTTGAGATTAAGAATGATTCTCTTTTAGCTAAATGTGAGATAGCCGAAAAGGCTAGTGTTGAGCTTAGAGAAGCTAATGATGCTATGTCATCTAAACTCAAGGAGCTCAAATCTTCTAAGAAAGAGCTTAAAGATAAACATGATAAACTTGAGTGGGTGCACAAAGAGCTTATCACTAGCCATAACAAGCTAAAAGATGAATATACTACTCTCAATATTAATCATGACAATCTTGTTATTGCTCAAGAATTTTTACCCAATGAGCCACATGATGCTACTAACAATGTTGTTAAGATTGATATAGCTACATCATGTGATGATTTAATTGATGAGAGCATTGAGCAAGGATCTAGTGGCAAAGTGATAGGTACTGAACTATTTCAGTATGGGAGTTGGCCCGATCTTCACGATAGTAGGTCACGATCAAGATAACTTGCAACAAGGCAGCGGGGATAAAAGCGTAACTTGCTAAAGAACAGCGGAGTAACTAGCTTTATACCTGACCAAGGTTGGATGCGACCAAGCGACGGGGAGAGAGGCACCGAACGACTCATCTCCAAACGAAGGTAGAACCACAACTAGAGCTAATCCACACAAGGCGTGGCAGCCGTACTGGAACCCGCAAAGCACGAACTAGTGGATCCCAGAGGAATCTCTTCACAAGTCCAGGAAGAACAAGAAAGAACAAGGGTTTGAGTAAGCACTCGATAGCTCGGCTGCAATATCACTTGAATTATCAAATCATCAAAAGTACTTTTCTAGTAGCCTAGAGGTAATATTTATACTATGAGAAGTCTCTAAGATAGATGTGAACTAAAGAAGCCAGGTTGGGAGGTGGAAGATCAACGGCCTAGAGCATTCACGAGGTGGTCTTCAGTTTCTACGCGTCTTCTGGGCTTCTGTGCAGTCTTTAATGTTTTGGTCATAACTCCTTCCTAGGAAGTCTAAATGACGAACCGTTGGATGCGTTGGAAAGTTAACTTCATCATCTTTCCAACCATGTATGCTATGCACCATGAATTATTGTAGAATGGTACAATTTTGCACGGGATCTTTAGCTTCATGCAGACTATTGAGCTTTAGAGTAGTCTTCACTAAAACTGGTCAGACGCCACGCTGGACACTCCAAACTGGTCGGCATGACAGCATTGGAAACTAGGCTTCAAGATCTCTCCAACAAGTACTCATTCACCTTCATAGCCTTTGGGAGACAAAAGATATGACTGTTTCTTCTGGATGGTTCTGTCATGCTGGGTTGACTCGAACGTAGCTCTTCTCTCTTATCCATCCTTGATGTATCCTTGTCTTCCTTCTCGAAGAACCTAAGTAATAACAACATGCATGACTTAGGTAGCTCGAAATTACCATCAATGTTTAATTAAAATTCACAAAGTAGCGCGTGCACCTCTTGCTGTATCTTTTGGGTGCGGCTACGGGTGATTGGTCCAGTAGGGACTTGGAGTGGTGTATCAGCTGGTGAGGTGGTCAGACAGGTCACCGAGGTCGGTGAAGTGGTCAGAGAGGTCGCCGAGGTCCCTAACGCTGGCGTGGTCACATCATCCTCCCCCCTTGAAAAAGAGTCGTCCTCGACTCTTCCAATCCAAAGATTGGAGATAGGTCGGCCACATTAAAACTGGTACTCACACCATAAGTACTAGGCAGATCAATTTCATAAGCATTGTCGTTGATCTTGTGTAGCACTTTGAATGGACCATCAGCTCGGGCTTGCAACTTGCTTTTGCGTTGTTTAGGAAATCTATCCTTGCGTAGATGCACCCAAACCAAGTCTCCTAGTTCAAATAACACCTTCCTTCGACCTTTGTTGGCGTGCTTCTCATACATCCTTGTCATCTTTTCAATGTTTGTTCGAGCTCTATCATGAAGGTTCTTGACAAACTCGGCTCGCTTGCTTGCATCGAAGTTTACACGTTCCTGCATAGGTAAAGGCAAAAGATCTATGGGAGCAGTGGGTTTAAACCCATATACAATTTCAAATGGACAAAATTTAGTGGTCGAGTGTACTGCCCTGTTGTATGTAAACTCGACATGTGGCAAACTTTCTTCCCAAAGTTTCAAGTTCTTCTTGAGGATAGCTCGCAGTAGCATTGATAGAGCACGGTTCACAACTTCAATTTGTCCATCCGTTTGTGGATGACACGTCGTAGAGAACAGCAACCGTGTTCCAAGTTTTCCCCACAAAGTTTTCCAAAAGTAACTCAAAAATTTGGTGTCACGATCAGAAACAATGGTTCGTGGCACTCCATGTAGTCGTACAATTTCTTTGAAAAACAATTCAGCGATATGTGAAGCATCATCGCTCTTGTGGCATGGGATAAAATGTGCCATTTTGCTAAAATGATCAACCACAACAAAGATGGAATCCCTTCCCCGCTTGGTTCGAGGTAAACCAAGAACAAAATCCATGGAGATATCTTCCCAAGGCACACTAGGGATAGGCAGAGGAGTGTATAATCCATGAGGGTTCACACGAGACTTAGCTTTGTGGCATGATTCGCAGCGAAGAACATGTCTCTCCACATCTCTTCTCATCTTTGGCCAAAAGAAGTGGTCGGTAAGGACTTGTTCTGTCTTCTTGGCACCAAAATGGCCCATGAGTCCTCCTGCGTGGGCTTCTTGCACAAGTAAAATTCGAACAGAGCAATCTGGAATACAAAGTTTGTTAGCTTGAAACAAAAACTCATTATGCACATGAAATTTTTTCCATCCTTTGCCATCTCGGCACTTGGAATATGGTTCAGCAAAATATGAATCAGTTGTATATAAATCTTTTATACTTTCTAATCCAAGAATTTTAGCGTCAAGTTGGGTTAGCAAAGTGTGACGTCGAGACAAAGCATCTGCTATAACATTCTCTTTTCCTTTCTTGTACTTGACAATATAGGGAAATGATTCAATGAATTCACACCATTTTGCATGCCTTCTATTCAGTTTTAGTTGTCCTTTAAGGTGTTTTAATGATTCATGATCTGAATGTATCACAAATTCTTTAGGAAAAAGGTAATGTTGCCAAGTTTCCAAACTTCGAACAAGAGCATATAATTCTTTATCATAAACTGAATAATTTAGAGTTGGACCACTTAGCTTTTCACTGAAGTATGCAATTGGCCTTCATCCTTGCATGAGCACACCTCCAATCCCAACTCCACTTGCATCACATTCTATTTCAAATGACTTACCAAAATTTGGGAGTGCAAGGACTGGGGCTGTTGTTAACTTCATCTTCAATTCTTCAAATGCCTTCTATTGTGCTTCTCCCCACTTGAAAAGCACTTCTTTCTTTGTCAGCTCATTGATTGGTGTAGCAATAGTGCTGAAATCCTTCACGAACCACCCATAGAAACCAGCAAGTCCAAGGAAGCTTCTTACTTGGCTCACATTCTGTGGAGGTGCCCAGTCTTGTACAGCCTTGATCTTTTCTTCATCTACCTCCACTCCTTGTCCTGTAACAACAAATCCAAGAAAGACTACCTTGTCGGTGCAAAAGGTGCACTTCTCAAGGTTAGCATACAATTTCTATTCACATAGGACGGCAAGCACATATTAGATATGTTCAACATGTTCATCAAGAGACTTGCTGTAAATTAAGATGTCATCAAAGTAAACGACAACAAACTTGCCAATGAAAGCTCTAAGCACATGATTCATCAATCTCATAAATGTACTTGGTGCATTGGTTAACCCGAAAGGCATTACCAACCATTCATACAACCCAAATTTTGTTTTAAAAGTTGTTTTCCATTCATCTCCTTCTTTCATGCGAATCTGGTGGTATCCACTTCTTAAATCAATTTTAGTAAATATGATAGCACCACTAAGTTCATCAAGCATATCATCTAGCCGAGGGATGGGGTGTCTATACCTTATGGTAATGTTATTTATTGCTCGGCAATCCACACACATCCGCCAAGACCCATCTTTCTTAGGAACTAAAAGGACAGGAACAGCACAAGGTGACAGACTTTCTTGTACGTACCCTTTTCTCATCAATTCTTCCACTTGTCGCTGAATCTCCTTGGTTTCCTCCGGGTTGGTGCGGTAGGCAGCACGGTTTGGGAGTGAAGCACCGGTCACAAGATCAATTTGATGTTCGATTCCTCTCTTAGGTGGTAGTCCTAGTGGCACTTCATCCGGAAAGACATCCTCATATTCCTATAACACATCAAAGACAACACTTGGCATGGTACAGGGTAAGTTGTTAGTAGAAAGAAGAGTGTCCTTGTACAGGAGTACAAAGAACATGGCATTGGGTTCACTCAATTCTTTTAGATCCCCTTTCCTAGCCATCATAACTAAACCCTCTTTTCCCGGTGTCTTGGTTCTTTGAGGCTATGGGGTTTTATTTGGCTTTGGAATCTCTCTCTCACTATTTTGTGGGTCACTCGTAGGTGGTTCTCGCTCTCTCGCTGTTTCTTCTTAAGATCATCCTTCAAAATTTCCTCCGGTGTTAAAGGAAGCAAAGGAATTCGCTCTCCTTTGTACATGAAAGACAGCTTGTTGGTTCTTCCAAAGATCTGAACATCATGATCAAATAACCATGGCCTCCCTAGCAGCAGCTGGCATGCTTGCATAGGTACCACATCACATTCCACATGATCATTGTACCGCCCAATGGAGAAGGGAACAGTCACAATGTTTGTTACACGTAGCGCACCACAATCATTTAACCATTGCATCTTGTATGGAGAAGGGTGGTGCCGCTGTTTCAGTCCCAATCTTTCAACTAATTCTCGACTTGCAATATTATTGCAGTTGCCATTGCCAACAATGATTCAGCACAACTTGTCCTTGATCATGCCCCGGGTGTGAAAAAGATTGTGCCGCTGATTATTCTCTTCTTGGATAGCATTAACACTAAGCACTCAACGAGAAATGAAGCAATTATTGTCTCCATCATCAGGTTGAATTTCATCACCTTCATCTTGCATAATTTCTTCATCATATATTGGAGCTTCTTCCTCAGGTTTGCTTTCAAATTCCCATTCACCTTGCTCATTTATAATCATGGTCCTTCGACTAGGACATTGAGCAGCAATATGTCCTCGACCTTGGCACTTGTGACAAACAATGCCTCGGGTATGGGAAGAAGAAGCAGTAGCTGATGCAACAGAAGGGGTTGTTGTGCTTGCAGCAGGACGTCTCTATTCTTGCTGAATTGCAGGTGAAGAAGCAGTAGAAACCGTTGTCTTTGCAGCACCAGTGGATGGAGAAGGCCTAGTAGCAACTCCTTGTGATCTTCCCCACCAACAGAGGTACCAGGCTGCTGTCGATGCCATGGGGCTGAAATTGATTGGCTCCCATAAGACCTTCTTCGTCCCTCTTGCTGAATTTTCCTCTCGGTGCGCATAGATTGATCAACAAGGTCTTGCAAATTATGATATGGAAACATCTCAACAAAACCTGAAATTTCTTCATTGAGACCATTCAAAAATCTTGCCATTTTTTACTCTTCATCTTCTCTAATTCTAGATCTCACCAAGAGTAACTCCATCTCCTTGAAGTAGCCATCAACAGATTTTGATCCTTGTCTCAATGTTTGTAACCTATTGTGGAGGTCATGCTGATAGCTTGATGGCACAAAGCGTCTTCTCATCACTCTCTTCATCCCAGCCCATGTGTTGATATGATCACGTCCCAACACATGTTGATTTTCTTGAACTTGGTTCCACCATGTGAGAGCGTAACCCAAAAACTCAACAGAAGCAAGGTTGACACGCCTCTGATCAGAAAGATTATGCACTCCAAAAATCTGATCACATTGCTCCTCCCATTCAAGATAAGCATCAGCATTTTCTTTCCCTGAAAATTTTGGGACACTTAACTTTACACGAGCAATGCTATCTGGATCATCTCTATTGCGATGACCACGATGATTTTCCCCATCATGACCAGCACCACGACGATGTTCATGTGGCTGTCCAAAATGCCCATGGTGACCAAAAGGATTTTCATTATCATCAAATCCTGCATCATACTCATCATGAACCTCATCTTCATCATCAAAATGTACTCGATGATCATGTCCACGTCCTCCTCCACGCTGATGATCAAATTCAGCATGCCGTCCTCCACCGCGCTGATCAAAATCAGCACGACGCCCTTCACCATGACCACCACGACCATTGTCGTCGTGGCCATGAAATCCAGCACCCAAACCAGAATTTTCATCAGCAAATTCTTCATGGTGATTATCTTCATGTTGATGTTGTGGACCTTGACCACCCGCTACAGGAAGACGTTCGTTGAACATCCTCTCCATTGCCTCCAAGAGCGAGTTGGCCATTTGGCGTAGCTCCGCCTGTGCAACAGGGGGTTCTTCCTCTCCATGGTTCCCGCCATGAACACTCGAATTGGATCCTGTCATGTTAGACTAGTTGCAAGAAAAAGTGGAATAGGTAAATTTGTGGAAACACTCGATCTCACCTCTTACTTACCCAAGTTCTTTCCTGATCTCAAGGACCGTGATGGTGCTGGCATGGCAGCTTCAACGGAGGTGGTAAAGAGGTCATAAGGATTACAAATCGAATGTCCTGGTTCAGGTTTTGGTGGAGCTATAGGTGGCTAACAAGGAGGGCTATGGTACTGCCAACCGAGTGGTTTGATGTGCTCAAAGATACGACGTTGCTGCTAACAAGATTACCACCAACTCAAATATGTAAACTAAAATTTTCAGCAATACACCGCAACACAGATCCTTCAAATTCTTTTCACTTCTCTCTCTTTTTTTGAAACTAACCTTTCTTTCTTTCTTTTTTTGATCATTTTTTTTAACACTGACAGCGGTAACGAACGAAACAACTCAATTTTTATATAAACGGTGGTGACTAGCAACTTGATGAACACAAAACACAACGTAACAATACCGCGAAATGGTCATAGGTTTTTTTGTGTGTGGCTTTGGACTATAGGATATGAACAAACACAAATATATGAAGTAGATTAAACAAGGATAATGATGTGGATGATGGCAAGACCTACCGTGTCAACCTGGGGCTTTGATACCAGATGATAGGTACTAAACTATTTCAGTACAGGAGTTGGCCTGATCTTCACGACAGTAGGTCACGATCAAGATAACTTGCAACAAGGCCGCGGGGATAAAAGGGTAACTTGCTGAAGAACAGTGGAGTAACTAGCTTTATACCTGACCAAGGTTGGATGCGACCAAGCGACGGGGAGAGAGGCACCAAAACCACGAAGACTTTGACTCATCTCCAAACGACCGCAGAACCACAACCGGAGCTAATCCACACAAGGCGGGGCAGCCGTACTAGAACCCACAAAGCACGAACTAGTGGATCCCAGAGGAATCTCTTCACAAGTCTAGGAAGAACAAGGAAGAACAAGGGTTTGAGTAAGCACTCAGCAGCTCGACTGCAATATCACTTGAATTATCAAATCATCAAAAGTACTTTTCTAGTAGCCTAGAGGTAATATTTATACTATGAGAAGTCTCTAAGATAGATGTGAACTGAAGAAGCCAGGTTGGGAGGTGGAATGTCAACGGCCTAGAGCATTCACGAGGTGGTCTTCAGTTTCTGTGCGTCTTCTAGGCTTCTGTGTAGTCTTTAATGTTTTGGTCATAACTCTTTCCTAGGAAGTCCAAATGATGAACCGTTGGATGCGTTGGAAAGTTAACTTCATCATCTTTCCAACCATGTATGCTATGCACCACGAATTATTGTAGAATGGTACAGTTTTGCATGGGATCTTTAGCTTCATGCAAACTATTGAGCTTCAGAGCAGTCTTCACTAAAACTGGTCGAACGCCACGCTGGACACTCCAAACTGGTCAGCATGACAGCATTGGAAACTAGGCTTCAAGATCTCTCCAACAAGTACTCATTCACCTTCATAGCCTTTAGGAGACAAAAGATATGACTGTTTCTTCTGGATGGTTCTGTCATGCTAGGTTGGCTCGAACGTAGCTCTTCTCTCTGATCCATCCTTGATGTATCCTTGTCTTCCTTCTCAGAGAACCTAAGTAATAACAACATGCATGACTTAGGTAGCTCGAAATTACCATCAATGTCTAATTGAAATTCACAAAGTAGCGCGTGCACCTCTTGCTGTATCTTTTGGGCACGGCTACGGGTGATTGGTCCAGTAGGGACTTGGAGTGGTGTATCAGCTGGTGAGGTGGTCAGAGAGGTCGCCAAGGTCGGTGAAGTGGTCGGAGAGGTTGCCGAGGTGGTTGGAGAGCTCGCCGAGGTGGTCGGAGAGCTCACCGAGGTGGTCGGAGAGATCGCCGAGGTGGTCGGAGAGGTCATCGATGTCCCCGATGCTAGCGTGGTCACATCACAAAGGCAAGCAAGTGGTTGAGTGCAATGACTATGATGAGTATGTCAAGCTCAAGCATGACAATGAAAAGCTAAAGAAAGAGTTTGAAGAGTTCAAAATCAACAACACCATTGTGCTAGAAACTCTTGATCATGATGGTGACTTGATTCTTGAGAATGAGAAGCTAAAAGAAGAAAACAAGAAACTCAAGGAAGAGAGAAACAATGTTGCACTCAAGGAAGATAAAAGTAGTGATGCACTCAAGGAAGAGAACAAGAAGCTCAAGTTAGAAAAAGAGCATCTCAAGATTGGATTGAGCAAGTTCACTAGAGGCAAGTATCTTCAAAGTGAGCTTCTAATGAACACCGTCATGAAGATATATAGAAGTGGCATTGGGTACATGGCAAATAAAGAGAAGAAGGCTCAAGCTCAACAACAACAATCAAAGCTAAAGCCAAAGAGATGCTTTGAGTGTGGACAAGAAGGCCACTTTGCTCATGAGTGCCAAACTCCACCACCACAACCCTTGCCCAAGCATGCTAGACCCTTTGCCTTCAATGCTCACTACATGCTTAGAAAGGATTCTAGTGGAAAGATGAAAGTGATGTTCTTAGGACCTCCAAATAAGAATAGGCCTAAGAAAATTTGGGTTGCAAAGTCACTTGTTGAGAAGGTGAAGGGCCCTCAACAAGTTTGGGTTCCTAAAGCTTAATCTCTTGTGTGTAGGTGAACTACAAGACCGGTGGAAGTCATTGGGTTATTGATAGTGGTTGCACACAACATATGACCGGTGATCCTCGTATGTTCACCTCACTTGATGAAGAAGTAGATGGGCAAGAAAGAATCACATTTGGAGATAACTCAAAGGGCAAGGTCAAAGGATTGGGCAAAGTGGCAATATCAAATGATCATTCCATCTCTAATGTGCTATATGTTGCTTCATTGAGTTTCAACTTGCTATCCATTGGACAATTGTATGATCTTGGCTTCCAATGCTTTTTTATCGAGAAGGAGGTTGTTGTATCCAAGAAGGATGATGATCATGTGATATTCAAAGGATTTAGATACACCAACCTATATCTAGTGGACTTCACCTCCAAAGATGCAAATTTGAAGACATGCCTATTCACCAAAACAACACTTGGGTGGCTATGGCATAGAAGACTTGCTCATGTTGGGATGAGCTCACTCAAGAAGCTTATGAAGAATGATTTGGTGATAGGGTTGAATGATGTGAAGTTTGAGAAGGACAAGCTTTGTAGTGCATGTCAAGCCAGCAAACAAGTTGCAAATACCCATCCAACAAAAGCTTTCATGTCAACCGCAAGAGTGCTAGAACTCCTTCACATGGATTTATTTGGACCAACAACATACAAGAGTTTGGGAGGAAATCTTTATTGTCTTGTGATTGTTGATAATTATTCAAGGTATACATGGGTATTCTTCCTTCATGACAAATCTGAAGTTGCATCTTGTTTCAAGAAGTTTGCTAAGAGAGCACAAAATAAATTTGAAGTGAAGCTCAAGAAGATAAGAAGTGACAATGGGAAAGAATTTGACAACACAAACATAGAAGCTTATTGTGATGAAGTTGGAATTAAACATGAAGTCTCCGCAACATATACTCCTCAACAAAATGGTGTAGTTGAGAGGAAGAACCGGACATTGATCACTCTTGCAAGAACAATGCTTGATGAGTACAACACCCCCGAAGCTCTATGGGCGGAAGCAATCAACACCGCATGCTATGCATCCAACCGCCTATTTCTTCAAAAGTCCTTGGCAAGACACCTTATGAGTTACTCAATGGGAAGAAGCCGAACGTCTCCTTCTTTAGGGTGTTTGGTTGCAAATGCTACATCTACAAGAAGCGACAACACCTTGGGAAGTTTCAAAGACGTTGTGATATTGGTTTTCTTGTTGGTTACTCATCAAAGTCCAAAGCATATAGAGTATTTAATCATGTCACCGGCTTAGTTGAAGAAACATATGATGTGGAATTTAATGAATCTAACGGCTCCCAAGGAGCACATGAAAATCTTGATGATGTAGGTGATGAACCATTGAGGGAGGCTATGAAGAACATTCTGGTTGGAGACATCAAGCTTGAAGATGATGAAGATGATGTACAAGTGATTGATCCACCTTCTTCATCAAGTGTGCCATAAGATGGTGAAAAGGATGGGAGAGTAGAAAATGAAGACACTCATGTCTCTCATGAACAAATGGTGGTACAAGCATAAGATGTTGATGCTCCACAACCTCCCCCTCAAGTGGTCCATAGAAGAAATACACCTCTACTTCAAGATCATCCACAAGATCTCATCATAGGGAGTCTATCAAAGGGTGTAATGACTCGATCTCAAAAACTTGCTTCATTTATTGCTCATCACTCTTTTGTCTCTTGCTTTGAGCCTACTAAGGTAGAAGAAGCTCTTCAACATCCGGATTGGATAAATGCCATGCATGAAAAGTTGAACAACTTCACTCGCAATGAAGTTTGGACTCTTGAAGAGCGGCCAAAAGGTGCAAGAGTCATTGGAACAAAGTGGGTGTTCTGAAACAAGCAAGATGATCAAGGTGTTGTTGTGAGGAACAAGGCAAGACTAGTTGCAAAGGGGTTCTCTCAAGTTGAAGGTTTGAATTTTGGAGAGACCTTTGCCCCGGTTGCAAGATTAGAAGCCATCCGTATCCTCCTTGCATATGCATCACATCATGAAATAAAACTTTATCAAATGGATGTGAAAAGTGCATTTTTAAATGGCTTTATTAATGAACTAGTCTATGTTGATCAACCTCCTAGGTTTGAAGACCCTAGATATCCTAATCATGTTTATAGGTTGTCCAAGGTACTATATGGGCTTAAGCAAGCCCCAAGAGCTTGGTATGAGCGCCTTCGGGGCTTCCTTATTGAGAAGGGTTTCATCATTGGGAAGGTCGACACCACACTATTCACTAAGAAGCTTGATGGACATATCTTCATTTGTCAAGTATATGTTGATGATATCATCTTTGGATCATCAAATGAAGATTCATGCAAAGAGTTTGGTGAATTAATGTCGAAGGAGTTTGAGATATCAATGATTGGAGAGCTTATATTCTTTCTTGGTTTTTAAGTCAAACAAATGAGAGAAGGGATTTTCATCTCTCAAGAGAAATATACTAATGATCTTCTCAAGAGATTCAAGATGGATGAATGTAAGCCAATCAAGACACCAATGCCAACTAATGGACATCTCAACCTAGATGAGGGAGGTAACCCGGTTGATCAAACTCTCTACCGCTCTATGATTGGTAGCTTATTATATTTGACCGCATCTAGGCCCGACATCATGTTTAGTGTGTGTATGTATGCTAGATTTTAAGCTAATCCTAAGGAAACTCATTTAATTGCCGTAAAAAGAATCCTTAGGTATCTTAAGCACACACCAAGCATTGGCCTTTGGTATCCCAAAGGAGCTAGATTTGAATTAATTGGCTATTTTGATTCAGATTATACCGGATGCAAAGTTGATAGAAAAAGCACAGCCGGAGGGTGTCATTTGCTTGGTAGATCACTTGTGTCTTGGTCCTCCAAGAAGCAAAATAGTGTGGCTTTGTCCACCGCCGAAGCAGAATACATTGCCGCGGGTGCTTGTTGTGCACAAATACTTTACATGGAACAAACTTTGCTAGACTATGGTGTAGTTCTAGATAAAGTACCTCTTTTGTGCGACAATGAAAGTGCGGTAAAACTTGCAAATAATCCGGTTCAACACTCTCACACCAAGCACATAGATATCCGCCATCACTTTCTTAGAGATCATGTTGCAAAGAATGATATTTCACTAGAAGGTGTAAAGATCGAGGATCAATTGGCGGATATCTTCACTAAACCGCTAGATGAGGCAACATTTTGTAGATTGCGGAATGAGCTCAATGTTCTTGATTTTAGCAACTTTACTAAAAGATGAGCTTGTGTTGTCCCTTGCATTGCATTGTAAAATACAACATGTTTAATCTTTGGTAATGCATATAGGGCTTGTCTAATGTGGTTAAGATAACCGCCGAAAAATGTGTGAAGAAGGTTAACCTTGGATCAAACTTGACAAGCAACTAGATTTACATTCAAGTATTGCATATGCATGAATGTTGTTTTGTCGTTTATCTTAAATCACCCTCTTATTGCCTCTTTTCTTAAAAAGATTTATAGCCTAAGGCAAAATATTTTGAAAAACTTGAGGGTTTGAGAGAGGTCACTCACATCAGTCCCAATTAGTGTTTATTTGGATCTTATTTGAGTTGGGACTTGATTGAGAACAGACAGCACGAAGGACTTTGAAGATTTGCTGAAGAAGGAGTGACCGGACGCTGCACCGGACTCTGATGTCCAGCGTTCGGTCAGTTCATAGGAGGTGAACAGCTGCCGAGCAGGAGTGACCGGACGCTAAAATAGTGTTTTCCCAGCGTCCGGTCAGGAAGAGCTTCAGCGTCCGGTCGATCATGAAGACGTCAAGGCTAGGTGACCGGACTCTGGCTGCATCCGGTCGGTGTCCACCGGACGCATCCGGTCATGATTCCAGAGGAATTGGACCTCTCTAGAATTGACCGAACGCTAGGTGGCAGCATTCGGTCGCTGCCACCGGAGCGTCCGGTCAGTAGATTTCATGCGGTTTCAGGACTCTTCTCTATTTCCTTTTCTGATCCACTGGGGGCCACCTTATAAGCTAATCACAGCGCGTGTTAACCTAATCCGTCTTCCCCGCACCGCCACATCGCCCGTACCACCGCCAAGCTCGCCTCCACCGCCGCTGTTCCACGCCGCCACGATAGCCGCACCCTAGCCACCGGATCCATCGCGCCTGCTTGCTCCCTATGCCGCCGCAGTGGCATCGCGCATCGTCGCCGCTCCTGCCTGCGCGCCAATCGTAGCTTCCCATGCCTCTAGCGCCGCCGCATTGCCCTGTCCGTGCTCGCCTCTGCCCGTGCCGCCGCCGCTCGCCCACAGCTCCCCACTCCACCACCGTGTGCCGCACTACGCCCCTGCGCCACCGCTGCTCCTGCTCCCTGCGCCGCCGCTATTCAGCGCCGCCAAACTCGCCTCTGCCCTAGTGCCATCGTCGCATCCTCGCTAGTGATTTCCATCGCTCCAGTGCCATCAAGCCCGCATCTCGCTAAGATCCAGTCAAGCGTCGCTGTGCCCTAGCACCTCGCCGACCAGCAACCCTAGCCGATTCGGTGTCCCCCGATATGTTCCTCTTCTCGTTGATTCACCGGTTCGTTAGGTAGCAAGCCCCGCGTTTCAATTTTGTATCTAAATTGGTTGCTTCCTAGGGTTTTGCATCTATTAGATACATTGTACTTATTTGTATATCCTATCTATTCCATCATGCAGTGAGTCGGTTCTGTTGAGGTGTCAGTGGCAGTTGTCAGTCAACTCGGGGCCAAGCTCGTGAGTACGAAACGAGGCCAAGCCTCGAAAGTGTCAGCAGCAGTTGATCTTTGTTAGAGGTAGCAGCTCTTATCAGATGGCTCGCGTAAAGAATGTCGGAGGTGGTCCCGATGACAAGGATCCGAGGCCCCCGTCTCGCCAGCCTACAGAACCTAAAGGCAAGGCAACCAAGAAGCTGGTAGTTAGGAAGCGCAAGTATCTAGATGCAGATACAGCGAGAGCCGCCGTAGTTGCAGAGGCCGCCAAGCGTGCCGAGAGAGGAGGCGCTCGCAGTGGAGTCCGGATTGCCAATCCGCTTTCACCAGAGGCGATGGCTACACTTTAGCGTGTTGAACGTCTTCATGGTGGTCCAGCTGGGACCCTCATGATTGGAGGACGGCGTGTTGATATTGATGAGGTTTAGCCTTAGGGGGAGCCACAACAGTACCCTCCGCCAGCTCAGCAGACTCAGGAGCCTCAGCCAGCTCAACAGTCACAGGAGGCACAGTAGACACAGTAGTCTTAGGAGGGTGAGCAGGTCCAGCAGGCCGAGAAGACAGAGCCGGCACCACAGCCATAGTTACGCTGCTCTGGTCGTACTCGTGTCCCAGTTTCATCGAGGCCAGTCACTCAGCGGAGGGGTTCCCATCCACCGCCTCGACCACAGGGTCCGCCTCTAGTGACCCATCTTGACATGAGGGCCGCCACGGCCAAGCAGGTGTAGCAGCTGAGGTTTGTTGACTTTGAGGTGTGGTTTCCACCCAGGAGGGATGAGAGAGCATCAGAGGGATTCTATACACCCCTTTAGGAGGATTTCTATAATGCCTATCAGAACAGTGGAGCAGTCTTTAGACCACAGAGAGTATGCAATAGAGTCTATTGTTGCAGTAGCTGGAGAGCACATTTGCCCCTACCTTGCATATCTGCCGAGGCTGACAGATCTGATTAGACAGACCAGATTATATGTTCCATCTTGGGTTCATCAGTTCTATGCATCTCTCTAGATTGACCCCCACCACAGGTTTATTCACTTTGCATTTGGTGGCAGAGACTATCGGTTGATGAGCACCAGGGTCAGGGAGATTCTCAGGCATCAGGAGTAGCCAGTCAGGCTCCATGAGGTGTGCTATGGATAGACTGCACCCCCCAGACACCCTCATGGTGGCATGGTACCCCCTACTGACTTGGTACGTCACTGCTTTACAGAGCCCTTTAGCGAGGGGTCAAGGAGGAACCCCAGTGATCTCACGCCACTGCTCGCGTGCTTGAGGCTATTATGAGGAGGACTTTACTCTCGAGGATGGGATACAGAGAGGGATTGACTCGAATTCAGCTATGGCTTCTAAACTCTCTGATGCAGCAGACAATCTTTGACATCTGGGATCTTCTTCTGTTAGAGATGGAGGACACTATAGCTAAGGGCTTCAGAGGACACAGGCAGTTACGCTATGCTCACTGGGTCACATTCCTTATCCACAAAGTTGTTTCTGTTAAGTCGCCTGAGATGATTACTGAGTACAGTGGTGCCACGATAGAGTTCCCTGCTTATAACCTATCTCAGATGATCCACCACAGTATACCACAGGCACTGAGTCAGCCGTGCTATTGTCTAGAGGTGCCAGAGACTACAACCTAGTAGGATGATATCACCAGGGGTATTGCAGCTACAGAGGAGGAGGAGCTTGCTCAGCAGGAGGGGTTGGTCACTAGTGAGCCTAGTGATAGTTCTGATGATGCTACTAGCCCATTCCACAGATGCCTCCACGACGACATGATGCTGAGGCCGGTAGCTCTAGTTTAGTGCCACCTACCCCGTAGACTGACCCTGCTCTTCTTGCTATACTTGAGCGGATGAGGCAGGACCAGGTCAGACAGGCTCAGGAGACAGCTGCTACACTTGCTCAGTTCTAGACTCGGCAGGACGAGTTCCAGCGCTAGCAGCTTGTTATTCAGCAGTAGACCCAGGCACTCTAGCAGTAGCAGCAGGCTATGCATCAACAGCAGATACTCATGCAGCAGCAGCTTCTCAGGTTCATGCAGCATGTAGTGCAGGCGATTGGGGCTCCACCGCCATAGCCTACGCCCTAGCTTGGTCAGCCTGCTACCACTTCGATGACTCTAGCATTATAGCCTAGTGGGCTTCAGAGTCAGGAACAGCCACCCACATAGTATGCTTCTCTGATAGAGCAGGTGTCCCAGTGGTTCGCTTCGCCAGTGGTAGCCCCGCAGTTCACACCACTCCTGACGGGCTTCACAACGGCACAGACATCGTCGCTGCTTGAGCTAGACACTTTAGTCTCCAAGAGTCTTGGAGCCTCCTTCAGTGAGTTGACAGGGCAGCCCACTCCTCCATACCTGCATGTTCCAGGTCCTTCTATGGCTGCGCCTATCACCGCGATGACAGAGATGCTCCCTTCTTCAGTGGCATTAGAAGAGCCAACTGCTTCAGTTATACCAGCTCAGCCTACAGCAGCACCAGTTCCTGATCTAACCCAGATTGCTTCAACTTCACTTCCAGCTTTAGAGGGTCAGATAGCCCAGAGCTCAGGATCAGACGATGATGGCACCCAGTTCCACCTTGCTCCTCGTACCTCAGTGCCTGGCTCGTCCGCTGCAGCCCCGTCGACTGACCCGTAGGTTTTGGTGTTTGACGCCAAAGGGGGAGAGGGTTCGAGTATGTTAGGCTTAGGGGGAGCTTAGTTATTATATTAGCTTATCTTTTTACATTTTGAGTTTTTATGTGTGAGATATATTATGCATTCATGTTTACTATATTTATGTGACAGTGATATCTATGTGATCGTGATATATGACATATGTGCTCTCTACTTTGAATTCTTTATATGTCACATCACTTGTGTTTTGCTCATTTGCCTTTGCTTCCGTGTTTTACTCTGATGCAAATGAGCTTTATTACTTGTACTCATACTTATTTCATATCTTTTGAGTACATCTTGATGGCTTGGGTCATATAAGCTTGTCTAATATTTTTGTTCTTATTGCCAAAAGCTTATATGAACCAAGCATGTTAAAAACCTCATCTCTTTCACATACTCGAGGTAGTATTGTCATCAATCACCAAAAAGGGGAAAATTGAAAGCATCTAGGCCCCTAGTTGGGTTTCGGTGATTAATGACAATACGTGATTACTGTGACTAACGTGTGTTTTGCAGAAACAATTGAGTTAGGTCACGGTAATGGAGATCGATTGGGCAATCATGGTTGTCATGCCCCTACGATGGAAATCATTTCGGTTTTCAAAGGATGGACGACAAGGTTAAGGAAGGACTAGTTCTAAGCGTCGATTGGAGTTGGAGAGACACTTAGAGTAGTTTAGAACTTTATTTTATCCTTTGGCCGTACTATTAAGGGGGGTATGAATGGGTAGCTTGACCTAGGTGAGTCTAGTGAGTTAGGTGTGGTGCACACTTGTTAAAACTAGCACTAGGTAGCTCCACAACAGCCCTTTGATCTAATGGAGCAAACTTCATTCACATATGTTCGAGAGTTGGAAGTGAATGGAGGGTCAAATACTGACCGGACGCTGGCTCTAGTGTGACCGGACGCTGGCTTAGGGTTCGGTCAGTTCATTTGACCAAGGTGATCACGTCTGGTTTGACCGGATGCTGCGAGGTCATGGTACCGGACGCTGAGGGCCAGCGTCTGGTCGACTCCAGTAAGGTTCTAGAGAGGGAAAATCATGACCGGACGTGTTCGATCAGTGCTGACTGGACGCTGGCTAGCGTCCGGTCACACTGTAAACACTGGAGTTTGGGGTATACTGATCGGAGCGTCTGGTTAACATGACCAGAGCATCCGGTCACCCCATAGAGGCACATAACGGTTCGTTTTTCAGTCGGTGTTATAAATACAACCTCCACTCGTGTGTGGGGGTACTTTTGCTCATTCCAACAGCTGAGAAACACCTTAGAGAGTGCCAAGAAGAGCAAGGTCCTAGTGAGGTGATTGAGATTTGAGAATCCAAAAGAGAGGCCTCATTAGTGAAGATCAAGAGTAGCAAAGTGTGCATCCACCTTCTCATTAGGCTTGTCGTGGTCAAGTGAGAGTTCATGCTTGTTACTCTTGGTGATCGCCATCACCTAGACGGCTTGGTGGTGATTGGGAGTTTGGTGATCACCCGGTGGAGCTTGTGGGTGACCCAACTCATGTTGTGAGCGGTTGTGGGTGATTCACCGCGATGGAGTGTCGAAGAATCAACCCGTAGAGAGCACTTGATCCTTGCGCGGATCAAGGGGGAGCCACACCCTTGCGTGGGTGCTCCAACGAGGACTAGTGGGGAGTGACAACTCTCCGATACCTCGGCAAAACATCACCGCGTTCCTCCCTCTCTATTTACTTTGAGCATTTACTTTGAGCATTTACTTTGTGCAATTCAATTTATGTCTTTACATTCATAGAATTGCCATGCTAGAGTAGGATTGGATCTTAGGTTGCAAGTCTTTTGTGCGGTAGAGCAATTAGGAACACTTTCTAGACACAAGGGGTTAATTGGGCTAACCATAGGATTTAATTATTGCAAAGAAATTTAGAATTAGCACAATTCACCCCCCTCTTGGGCATCTTGATGCTTTCACCTAGTACTCCAGTGCATGATGGCAGTACTACACAACAAGAAGAGCACTCCCAACCACAAAGTAAGGCTGATTTGCCATGTAACCAGCTTTTTTAATAAATTTCTTTGGTAGTTTCTGAATCACAAATCTTTTTTCTTACACATTTTTTGTCTCCTTTTATTTTTATTGTTCTTTTCTTTGCAGCACCGCGTGCATTACATGGTGAGTCGCATGCTGTGGATGACATAATGGATTTGTTGGAATCTCCATCATCATCCCGTGAACGTGCTCCACAACATGCAGTTGCCAATAGGAATGCCTCTGCAATCTCTGGTGATGAGCAACAAAGCTAATCCGAGGTAAGGCCCTGGTGCCTATTTGTGTTTTGAGTTACAACCAACCTATTTTATCACTGTGCAATCACACACTCATTTATGTTGCAACTCCCCCCCCCCCAATTGCACATTAAGATGCAACTGGTTTCCATTCATATTAGCAACCAAATCGTAATTACTAGTGGGCAAGTCCTTTTTTTGTTGAATCCTTTTTTTGCATGCACAGACTTTTTATTTTTCATTTGCATAATGAGATGCAACTGTGACCCATCAAGATTAGCAACCAGTGCATTCGCATTGTTGCAACTGTCACCATCCATTACTTATCACAGCTTTCTTTTCTACACTTTTTAGGGAGACGCTCATTAGGAGGTAGTGGAGCACGATACGTCTGATGCAAACCAGATTGACCAAGAAGAGTAGATTCTGCATTTGGTTTCAGATGCACCTATACATGAGCAAGAAGGACCGGTCAGCTCGAACTACATTGATGTAGGTGTTTTTTCAAAAGCTGCAATCCATATGAGTCTTTAGTTGCAATCCAGATTACAGTTGTGTTGCAATCCATATTGTTTTTCATACATGTTTTTTTCTCTCGATATGTTTTTAGGAAACTCTAGCAGAAGAGGTTGTTTGCCCCTCTACACTTTCTTTTGCAATTGAACACGTTGTGAGCATGCATACTCTTCCTTCAGAATTTTTTCTCAATTCAGTTGTTATTTGGGTTGCAATTCATATTATTACAGACTTTTTTCTCATCAGGAGGTAGTGGAGCACGATGCGTCTGATGGAAACCAGATTGACCAAGAAGAGCATATTTCACATTTGGTTTCAGACGCACCTATACATGAGCAGGAAGGACCGGTCAGCTCGAACTTGATTGATGTAGGTATTTTTTCAAAAGCTGCAATCCATATGAGTCTTTAGTTGCAATCTAGATTACAGTTGTGTTGCAATCCATATTGTTTTTCATACATGTTTTTTTTCTCTCGATATGTTTTCAGGAAACTCTAGCAAAAGAGGTTGTTTGCCCCTCTACACTTCCTTTTGCAATTGAACACGTTGTGAGCATGCATACTCTTCCTTCAGAATTTTTTCTCAATTCAGTTGTTATTTGGGTTGCAATTCATATTCTTACGGACTTTTTTTCTCATCAGGAGGTAGTGGAGCACGATGCGTCTGCTGGAAACCAGATTGACCAAGAAGAGCAGATTTCACATTTGGTTTCAGACGCACATGTACATGAGCAGGAAGGACCGGTCAGCTCGAACTTGATTGATGTAGGTGTTTTTTCAAAAGCTGCAATCCATATGAGTCTTTAGTTGCAATCCAGATTATAGTTGTGTTGCAATCCATATTGTTTTTCATACATGTTTTTTTTCTCTCGATATGTTTTCAGAAAACTCTAGCAGAAGAGGTTGTTTGCCCCTCTACACTTCCTTTTGCAATTGAACACGTTGTGAGCATGCATACTCTTCCTTTAGAATTTTTTCTCAATTCAGTTGTTATTTGGGCTGCAATTCATATTCTTACGGACTTTTTTTCTCATCAGGAGGTAGTGGAGCACGATGCGTCTGCTGGAAACCAGATTGACCAAGAAGAGCAGATTTCACATTTGGTTTTAGATGCACCTGTACATGAGCAGGAAGGACCGGTCGCTCGAACTTGATTGATGTAGGTGTTTTTTCAAAAGCTACAATCCATATGAGTCTTTAGTTGCAATCTAGATTATAGTTGTGTTGCAATCCATATTGTTTTTCATACATGTTTTTTTCTCTCGATATGTTTTCAGGAAACTCTAGCAGAAGAGGTTGTTTGCCCCTCTACACTTCCTGTTGCAATTGAACACGTTGTGAGCATGCATACTCTTCCTTCAGAATTTTTTCTCAATTCAGTTGTTATTTGGGTTGCAATTCATATTCTTACAGACTTTTTTTCTCACCAGGAGGTAGTGGAGCACGATGCGTCTGATGAAAACCAGATTGACCAAGAAGAGCAGATTTCACATTTGGTTTTAGACGCACCTGTACATGAGCAGAAAGGACCGGTCAGCTCGAACTTGATTGATGTAGGTGTTTTTTCAAAAGCTGCAATCCATATGAGTCTTTAGTTGCAATCCAGATTACAGTTGTGTTGCAATCCATATTGCTTTTCATACATGTTTTTTCTCTCTTGATATGTTTTCAAGAAACTCTAGCAGAAGAGGTTGTTTGCCCCTCTACACTTCCTTTTGCAATTGAACATGTTGTGAGCATGCATACTCTTCCTTCAGAATTTTTTCTCAAATCAATTGTTATTTGGGTTGCAATTCATATTCTTACAGACTTTTTTTCTCATCAGGAGGTAGTGGAGCACGATGCGTCTGATGGAAACCAGATTGACCAAGAAGAGTAGATTCCGCATTTTGTTTCAGACGCACCTGTACATGAGCAGGAAGGACCGGTCAGCTCGAACTTGATTGATGTAGGTGTTTTTTCAAAAGTTGCAATCCATATGAGTCCTTAGTTACAATACAGATTACAGTCGTGTTGCAATCCATATTATTTTTCATACATGTTTTTTTTCTCTCGATATGTTTTCAGGAAACTCTAGCAGAAGAGGTTGTTTGCCCCTCTACACTTCCTATTGCAATTGAACATGTTGTGAGCATGCATACTCTTCCTTTAGAATTTTTTTCTCAATTCAGTTGTTATTTGGGTTGCAATTCATATTCTTACAGACTTTTTTTTCTCAATTGAAATAGGAAGTTGATGCTTCGCATGCCTCAACTGATGAGCAACCAGTTGCGCCTGATACAGACACATGCGGAAAAAGGAGGCAATGTAGATTATGTAGCTGGCCTCACATGCGATGCTCCTTCCCATGTTGGTCCATAGGAAGGTGGTGTACTGGAAAATCTAGATGTCCCGATGGTGCATGAGGTTCCACCTTCAGCTGTTGAGCCTTAAATTACATACACACGAAGGTCTTCATGGATGTCTAAGGATGTTGAAGCTGAAAAGATGGAGAAGAAGCAGGCTACCGTTGGGAAGAAGGCAGAGATTGATGACCAGAAGAAGCAAGTTGGTCAGAGCAAGAAGGGAGACAAAGAGTTGATGAAGCTTCAAGTTCAAATGGATAAACAGTTAAAGCGCAATCAAGATGCTTTGAATAAAGACACTGTGCAGGCTTAGGAAGCTGCAGCGAAGAGGATCAGTAAGATGTTGGCTACTCAAGCTGGAAAACAATATGCTGCCAAACGCAAGAAGTATGAGGAAGATCTGGACAGGCTCCACAACGAGGCTAATGTTGAGCTTGCTATATTGCACTCTACTATTCCTAAGGAGGCATGGTCTAGCTCATCTGCTTCACAGATTCAGTTCCCTGTAGAGTCTGAAGACGAGATTAGCAACTTGACACCACCAGTAAGACTCTCACAGGAAGAAGTATCCGAAGGGTTGGTAGACTTCAGCGAGGTTCAAAGGTTAATTTTCCAGCGCCTTGGTGATAGGCTTTTGTTGAAGCCGAGGAAATATCTATCCCCTTTCGTTATCCGAAAAAGCCGGCCTGACGTACCTCTTGCCAAGGCGATTGCATTGAGGAGGAAGATTGCCGCTGATGATGGATTGAAACAGTATGCTCGTGTACTCTGTTTCTCTTTTATGTTGCATTTTGTTATTGTACTGGAGCCCCTGAGTAGTTGCAAACTTAATGCCCTGTATGCTTGCAATTTCTATGATGGCACTATATGATTGCAATTTTTGTATTTTTTTCTAATTTGTTGTTCCTAATTTGATTTCTAGTTTTATTCTTGTAGTACTGGACTGCCTGCTTTAGTTACAGTTGTAATACTCTGGATCTTTTTGCAATCGGTGATGCAATGGTCTGTGTGTTTGCAATTGCATCATCATCAGTTGCAAATGTAATAGCTTGTATGTTGCAAATGTAATACCCTGTATGTTGCAATTATTGTCTGTATGGCACCGTATGCCCTAGTGTTTTGTATGATTTTTTTTCAAATGTGTTGTCCCTTAATTGATTTGCACTGTATGTTTTTTTCGCAGTACTGTCTTGATCGAGTTTGGTCTTTTCTGTACCCTTACTGGTGAGGACCTGCTTTCCAACTTTGCTGATGAAGCACAAGGAGAGATTATGGTGGTTGACTTTTTGGTCCACTGCTTAAGACACGATGATATTGTTCACAAAGTGGATTCTGTTGGCTACAGGGTGTTCCTCACCACTACTTTCTTTGTGAGTTATTTTGATACATTGGCTTTCGTCCATCCATATAATATTTTATATTTTTTCTAGCAAAACGATGCCCTCTGATCACTTAAATTATTTTTTCATTTTTTTTCAGTTTGCTGTTTCAGAGTGTCCAAGAATTTTGAATGATGATTCATCTGAGACGACTGAGTTTATTGAAGTGTGGAGAACTCTTGAATCTCAGTTGCAGCACTATGATCTGTCCAAGGCAAAACTGGTTAGCAGTCTCCTACACACTCTACTTTTTTACTTCAATACACTAGCAATCCAGCATCACTGTCGGTAGCAATTATTGTATGCCAAGATATGCAACTGGCATTTTTTAAACTTTTTGTTTGTTGTTGTGTGCGCGTTTCATTGGATAATTACTCTGGTTATTTTTTTGTAGATATTTGTTCCAATCAGGGATGGAAATTCACTATTTTGTCTACTGCTTCAACATGTTGCACCAGCGCATAGATGTGCTTGATTCAAACGACTACTTCTTGAACTGCACCGACAAACTTGATCGCCACGAGGCTGTTTTTGCCAAGATCCCCATCATCGACTGATGCATTCCAGAAGGTCTCAAACCGGAAACTTCCTCGAGTCCACAGATGGAAGAGGCCTTTTATTAATGTAACTAAGCAGACACTCCTCAATGATTGTATGTTCTTTATCTGGAAGTACATGGAGTACTATGATGGGGAGAAGCTAACTAAGGAAATCAACCCGGTGAGCTTCATTTCTACCACTTTTTTTATCTGTTTTTATTTTTGCATCTTTTTCGGCTTGTTTTGTTACCTGACATGTGTACTAACTTTTTCAAATTCATCTGTTCTTTTTTTGTTTGGTCTTGTAGTTCAAGGGGATGATTTACAGGTGCGAGCTGATGCACTACCTAACGTTCCATCCCCTCAATCAAATTGATCTTCCTGCCTCACTTGATATATTTAGAGTTGGGGGATGACGGATTGAATGGGACAGTGGTAGTAGTCAGTAGAACATTTTCTGTTCGTTTGTTTTTAACATGGTGCATATGTGGCTGGTGGAAGTCAAGTTGTGTAGAATCATAGTTATTGTTGAAAAACTGTTAGAAATTTGTGCAGAATGTTAGTTGTGTATATTAGCGCTCTAATATAGCTCGTTGTGTATACACACTTTGGTGCTGTGCACTTTTGGGGGCAGGGAACTTTGTAATCACGTCTCATACCAGGGCATTTTCAACTGGCGTAGCAAATCGTATTCCATCTCGGCTATCAAATGAGTCGTGTCTAGGTACCAGCAGAGTTGCAATTTGTGTATGATTAAAGTTGCAATCGGCTGATTGTCTGAGTTGCAACTGGTATGCAAACGCATGTGCAACCAGACGTCCATCGCAGTTTTAATTCGGCTATCACTATAGGCGCAACTGGCCACCACCATGGTTGCGGTTTGCGCACGACGGAAGTTGCAATCGGCTGATGGGTTTGCAACTAGCAGTTTTGCAACTGGCGTAACTAACCGGAATGCAACTGTCATATCACTCGATTCGCAAGTGGTATACAAACGGTTCAAGGGTTGAGTTGCAACTGGTATATAAACGGAGCTGCAAGCAGCGGTTCCAGGGTAGTTGCAAATGGCCTACCCTAACCGGAATGCAATTATTTTATGACATAAGTTGTAATCGGCTGACGGTCTGAGTTGCAATCCGAGGACATCTGAACTCATCATTTTTGCACACATTATAATAGTCACGGCTTGGAGTTTTGCAATTGGTATGACAACCAGAGTTGCAATTTGTAGGTTGTAGTACACGCGGATTCATTCAGATTCAGTTGCAACTTTTTTTTATTACTAAAAAGAAAACAAAATAAATAATAACATTATTTATGGGGGAACATGTAGCTACACGATTTTAAGTACACGTGGAGATTCGTTCAGATTCATAGTCGTTGCCATCACTGTCCTCACTATGGTCCCCTTCATGTTCTTCATTCTTTTCCCTCTGTGTTTTAGGCTAGCCTCTCTTTCTCGGAGTCTCACCTTGTGTTTTGGCAGCCCTCTTTTTTTCTGTTCTCTGCTGCTCTGCTCCTGTTTGGGTTTAGCGGGCATGTTGTGTTGTAGTGTCTAGTAACATTGCATGTGTGGCACACTTTTTTCCCATAACTCCTCATGTATGTGCTATAAGGATTATTAGTTCCCTTTATCTTTTCAGCACATTGACTTTCCTTGCCATATTTTCTACCTTTTGTGTGTGACACTGGTGGCTCAGCCAATGATATACCAGCAAGGAAGTTTGTAGAGGTTGGATCAAGGTTGATCTCAGCCTGATTTTCATTTGTCTCCACAATAGCTGCACTACAATCCAAGCGTCAAGTGCAGCAGCATCAACATTCTAGGATTGTATCAACAGCTTGCAACTCCCCACTTTCCGCCCCTGTTGAATTGGTTGGATGCATAGAAGAATCAACTTCTGTGGCTTGGAGAAGCTCAATTCCAGGAGTGATTCTATCTAGATGTCTCACAGTTTTCAGCGTAAGCTCGATCTGTTTTGCTCCCTGCTCTGCCTAGCCTCATTAACTTGGGTAGCAGTTTTGACATCCGTGACTGCTCTGTGTCTCCTCGCGGCCCAACCTGCACAACATCATGTCTATCCCATGGAACCAGAGATCTTGCATCACGCTGTATCGTTTGTAAATGTACTTTTCTGGTATGCTCTGCACCTGTACAGGTGGGTGAATGCCCTTATGATGTGCATGCAGAATAGCCCTGCATTTTTCCAGTATATTTTGTTTAATACACAGAAACACCCAGGTACATTTGATGTGCAACTAGATAGGTATCAAGGTTGCAACCAGCTTACCTGTGTGCTCCCATTGCTTGCATTCACATTCATACACTCCTGCTTCCTTGTCAGCCACCACTTTAAATGCATGTTGCGCCCAGCAGAAGCTCCCCGCTCCCTTCTCATGCCTCACCAAATAACCATTCCTGACTTCTGGATCAGGATTAGGTTCTATGAGAAATGTTGTGATGTTAGCATATTCCCTTTTGTATTCCTGGTACACGGCTCTCGTGTACACCCTGCTGAGCTGCTCATCAAACCTTGATTTGCAAGCTCGAACAACCTCAGCCTGCACAAAATTCTTTTTTGTGATCAAGTTGCAACCAGCAACAGGAATGATTTGTTATTTTTTTGAAAATAACATACCTGTGAGTAGTGCGTCTCACCAGCATCCATGTGGTCTGTGTGCTGAAGCGAGTCAAGCACCCTCTTCATAAACGTGTGCAGGGTTATAGTGTTGTTAACATAACCATCCTTCAGTACCCTGTTCTGGCTTTCTGATCTCTGCGTGGATGTCATTCTGTCGCAGTACATCCCCTTGAAGTATGTTGCAATCCAGCTCTTCCTCTTTTCCTAGAGTGCATTTATTGCTGGGTTATCAGCTATCTCACACTCATGCACTAGCTTGTTCCACTCCTCCTCAAACTGTGTAGGCCCTAGTGGATAATTTATCAGAGACTCTAGCCTCTCCTTTAGTTTTTTATCTTTGTGTTGTATGTATAGTTTGTCGAGCTCGTATTCCCATGCCCTTGTGATATGCCATCTGCAGTTCTATGTTGCGATTTGTCGAACATTGTCCTTATCGCTTCTCTTATTGCTGCATCCTCATCTGTGGCAGGCACAAAAAAAGATATATACAAACATATCTATCAAACAGCAGTTTCCAAAATGAACCAGCAATACAATAGGGTTGCAACCCATACAACATCTAGTTTGCAACAGGTGAATCCAATTTATTGCATTTGTTCAATTATCAAGTTTGCAAACCAGGAATACATTATATGCGCAATTGGAGTAAAAGTTGTACCTGTTAGGATCACATAGGGCTGGTGCCCCCCATGCAGTTTTTGAAAGTTTCAAACAGCCATTTGAATGATTCAGTTGTTTCGTCCTGAAGCAGAGCTTGCCCAAAACTCACATTCTTCAGGTTGTTATTGGCCCCCACAAACATGCTTAGCGGCATGTTTTTTCTATTTGTTTTGTGGGTTGTGTCAAAGGTGATCACATCACCAAAGTCCTTGTATTCAGCTCTTTGACTAGTGTGGCTCCAGAATATGCTCCTGAGAACCTTTGTTTTCGGATCAAAATCCATGTCAAAGTAAAAGTACTCGTTGCTTGTCTTGCATTCTCTAAAAAACTAAAAAAGTCTCTCCAGATCAGCATCTTTTTCCTCCCTTGCTTGCTCAGCATTCCTAGAACATAAAAAGAAATTAGTAAATTATTTTTTTGCAGCTATGAGCATTTTTTTTTCTTTTGGATTTTTTTTCTGGACTTAGCACACAGGGACATACATGTTTTTGACATCTTTCTCTGTGAATGGCCAGTTTTGACGGCCACCATATAGCTCGGACATGACATTCATCGCAGCCTGGTGCGCTACCCCATTCCTTGCCATGATAGCAAATAGGTCATCCAGCGCTGCGTCCCTTTGTTTGTGAATATGCATGTACCTGACCATCCTAGGCGACGGGTGCAACTTGTGGTTGTGTGCTTCCTCAACATGGTCGAAGTACCATTGGTTGGCTTTCTTATCTTGCTTTACCTTAGCATATGCAGGGCAGCTGACTCTCTTTGATGTCTTTTTCAATCTGTGGTTCGTTATTCTCTTTATCTGTTTTCAGAAACCCCTCTTGGTTGCAAACCCAGTCTGCAGTCTCCTTGCTAGTTCTCTTCACCCTCACACTGAACCCAGCCAATCTTGCATACTCACAGTAAAATTCATAGGCTTCTTTTTTTTGTCTTGAATGTCTACCTCACCCTTGGGATAAATACATCTAGTATATTTGGATCCTGCAAAAAAAGAAAATATGCGGTGCTAAATACAAATGAATTCTGGTGCATAACCAAAAACAGATAGAGTTGCAATTACAGTATCACATCTAGTTGCAATCAAACCAGAACTCATGTTGCAATCCTTCATTTGAAAAATCCAAATGTTGCAATCACAGATAAATAATGTTGCAATTCTCATCATTAGTTGCAATCACAGTACAACCCCTAGTTGCCCTCTCAGATAGAGTTGCAATTACTAGTAGTTACATGCATGTACGTCACAGATAGAGTTGCAATTTATTTTAGTCAGTAGTTGCAATCAAAGTACAACTAATGTTGCAATTCTCATGTGAAGTTGGAATCAACACATCTAAAGTTGCAACATATATCAGGCACAATAATTTATTGTAATGACAGATAGAATTGCAATAACAGTGCATCCACTAGTTGCATGCATGTACGTCACAGATAGAGTTGCAATTAGTCCCTAACCATTAGTTGCAATCATACAACAACTAATGTTGCAATTCTAAAATGAAGTTGCAATCAACACATCCGAAGTTGCAACATTTTCAGGCACACCAGTGTATTCTAATCACAGATAACAACGCCGCCAAATCAAAAATCATGCGATCCAGAAGGAATCGGGGGTGGAAATCGCAGTTGCAATCAGAAGAGATGCTCACCGGCTGGAATCTCTGACCAGGATCAGGAGTGATTAATGCTCCAGGAGGAATCGATGCGGGTGGCATCAGATTAGTCGTGTGATGCAAGGCATGACCCAATCCGCGGGGGATGTCTGCTCTCGCGATGGGCGTGCTCGTCGGCGAAACCAGAGGAGTTGCGGCCGCAGATGTAGCCGGCATCGGAGATGATGCGATCGGATCTCCACCGCTCGCGACAACAATCGCCAACTGCTGATCCATCTGCTCTGCTGGAAGTGGCGATTCAAGTCGGGGTAGCGATGGTGGGGCCATGGGCGCAGCGCAACTTGGGGTAGCTATGGCGGCGATGAGGGAAGTAATTGGGCGAGATTTGGCGGCGACGGTGGCTCTGTTATCTGGGGCGAATCAAGGGAAGTGACGAAAATTTGGAGGCTCAATTTGAATTTGGAGTCCGGAGAGGAAAATGGTGGTTTCCTTTTAGGGGGCTCTCGAGATAGCTGGAGTCTGGTAAGTCTCGCGCTCGCCGCTCGCCACACCCCGCGCGTCTCGCGGCTCGCGCTCGCATGTCGGGTGCACCCGCTTCACAGAATGCACCCCAGGCCAACCGGCGCGGCTTGTCTGGGCAACCGGCCCAACTAACCCACCAGAGTTAGAGAGAGTCTCCTGCGGGCGTGCCTGGTGCGTGGACCGCAGGGTTAGAGAGGGTCTGTGCACTCGTTGCACGTAATGCAACTAGTCTATCACACGAGTCGCAACTGGTCTAGCACCAGAGTTGCAATTTGTGTATGACTTAAAATGCAATCGGCTGATGGGCTGAGTTGGAGCTATAACCAACCGTCCAAGACAGTTGCAACTGGCCTACCCAACCGGAATGCAACTGGCCTACCACCAAGATTGCAATTTATGTACGATAGAAGTTGCAATCGGTTGAAGGGATGAGTTGCAACTGATATATAAACGGTGCTGCAACCAACCGACAGACAGTCGCAACTGGCCTACCCAACCATAATGTAACTGGCCTATCACCAAGGTTGCAATTTGTGTACGACGGAAGTTGCAATCAGTTGAAGGGATGAGTTGCAACTACTATACAAACGGTGCTGCAACCAGCCATCTAGAGCAGTCACAACTGGCCTATCCAACCGGAGACGCGCGACTGAAGCTCGTGCGCTTGGCCCAGGAGAGGGGCTGTGACTGCGGCTAAGGGGCGACGCCCGGGGCCTATGCAGGCGCGCGAGGTCTCGGGATATACAGACGCGCGGGTCAACCGGGTCGGACTCCACGCCGGTACGGCTCGCGCTCGTCGGTCACCGCGCTCACGGTTGGGTGCATTTGCTATACAGAATGCACCAGATGCATTTTAGCCTGCGATCCGGTAAATCGCGAAGAGCTGTGAGAGAGTGCTGGGTTGCACTATCTGTTCTCCTTTCTTCGGCATCCTACACTAGCGCTTTTCTTCTTCGGCATCCTACACTAGCGTTTTTTGGTGGTTTATATATATATATATAGACACACAGCACCAAAAAACGCTAGTGTAGGATGCCGAAGAAAGGAGAACAGATAGTGCAACCCAGCACTCTCTCACAGCTCATCGCGATTCACCGGATCGCAGGCACAACTTTGCAAGCCCACCGGCCACCACCACCGCGCTAGCTTTAAACCGTAAAGGCGTCGAGCTTTCTTTCCCGGCCGCGGTGAAGCCACGAGCACCTGCCATGATTGCTCCTTTACGTTCCGAAGCGTAGCGAGCGCGCAACCACCTCCTGTCGAGGAATTATTTCAACTGTCGTCAGAGGCTCCGAGGCTCGGCCGGCACAGTGACAGACCAGAGCTGAGCTCAACTGCTCTGCTCAAGAGTCAAGAGACCTGTGGATGGTGGTGTCCATTATTGCGAGCTTTATCTCGGGTTCATTCATTGCAGTCGTCAGCCAAGGATGGCACGAACCAGTACTGTTGCTAGCACCAGCGTGGCCACAGGTGGAGAGCACGACGAAGTCGACGACCCTGCCAGTGTGGGTAGCCGTGTGCCCCAGCGGATGAATCGTCGTTGTAGTCTCTGCAGCCAGGTCATTTTGAAGTCAAACATAAAAAAAATCAGGAACAGTAAGAGATACAATCCAGTACAAAAATTTGGAACACGGTTTGGTACGTACAGATAGTATATCCAGTAGATCTCATGATACGTTACATTCATCGGAAATTTTCAAAACTTACAGAAATGGCAGTTATGTTATTCAAACATAGGATACGGTCTCACATAGAACAAGGGTAGCAAAACATTTCAGATCTGCACAGTAATCAAGCAACATGACCTAAGATGAAGAAATGACATGACACCACCCAGTTCGAAGGATGTTCACATATGCAGATAATAATTTGCAATTTTAAAGTTAAACATGCACAAACATTTAGCGACCCACGAATATTTAGCAATCAACAAATCAGTGTTTCTAATTTATATATCAAAAAATCAGCAAAGCACGGAATCTATATAAGTGCCAGAAAGCATGGACACGAAAGAATGAACCATGTTTACTGTAATAATTTAAAAACTAACTGAAACACATAATCTATTTATAGGTAAAATGGGAAAACTCTAATACCAGCAGAAATTTTTACAAGAACCATTGTTACCACTCACCAGCAAAAGGAAAGCAGATCAACATATTGCTAGCTCAATCCATAAATCAAGCAAACTAGCCAAGAAAATAATGGCATGCATTCTATACATGTAAACTTTGCAAGCAATAATAATTGCAAAATTATACTGTGGAAATACTTGCAAACTGAAGTACTGTATGTTGGTAAGCAAATTGCCCCAATGTAAAGTATATACAAATATCAAGGTAATTATGCTCAGTATCAGCACAATGATCAAGTTAGGAGTACAATCTAATGTGAGGGTGACATTTGATACTTGTTGGCAAAAGAATGGAGTAATGGATGTCGTTGTCGAATCTATGAGTCATACTGACCTTATTTGATAACAGAATCAATGACAAAACCAAGCAGAAAGTTAAATCTGGTCAGCGTAATCAAGATGGAAATAACTAGGCCGTGGAGTTCAGCTCCGCGAAAGTAAGGAACGGTGGATCCAGAAAACCTACAAAACGGCGGCTCAGATCCGGGAAAACAAGAAGCAGAGACCGTGCACCGCAAACCCTAGATCCGGAAAACCTACAAAACGGCAGCGGCGTGGCTTGGGTTTTACCTTAATGCAGCAAGTCGGCCGGGTCGTGGGCGATGGAGGCAGTGCGGCGAGGGGGGAGAACTGCAAGAGGAGCGCCTGCAGGTCAGATCCATCCAGGTGCTACGGCGGTGGCATTGAATCGAGAATACCTTGCTACTGGCAGTCGGTGAGGACGAAGGCGGGTTGGGGGAGGGAGGCGCAGCGCAACGTCAGCTTGGCTTTCGCCGGCGAGGTTCCGCGGCACGACGTAGAGAGGCGGGTGGGAGCCGACCCGCTCACCACCGACGGGGCCCGGCGACGCGGCGCAGACGACCGCCGGGACTCGCGCGAAGAGACGGCGACGAGCGACGCCTGTGCGGGGAAACCCTAGCCGCCGATGCGAAGGGGAGAAGATGAGAGACGGCGCCGCACGCTGGGGATTCGGAGGGACGAGCGGGTGGCTTATAACCAGCCGTTTGGCTAGGGCTGGGTTGCCGAATGGCTGGGCTAATAAGCCCAGTATCAGCCAGCCACATTCAGCCCTACCGAACAGGCCGCGAGTTGACTGTAGCGGCGTAGGCAGCCCATCTCATAGGCAGGCAGGCCAGTGTAGAACACTTTCACCGAGTACTTGTACGAGTACTGGATTTATACAGTATTCATCAAGGACTAGTGTATCGTAGTGGCTGGGGAAGCAACGCGACGATTTTTTTCGTACGAGTGAGCATCAAGATCGTGCTTGGCTGTGGGTTTGGCGGCAAGGCAATCGTCCAGTCGAAGCAAAGTTTGCACTGGGAGCCAGAGCCACGATCGGAATTCGGAATGATGACGGAATTCCGGATCTGGACTTACGCTGATTTAGGCCTCGTTTGGTTGGCGATTTTTTTTTAAAATGGTACTGTAGTACTTTCGTTGTTATTTAGCAATTAGTGTCCAATCATAGTCTAATTAGGCTTAAAAGATTCGTCTCGTGAATTTCGTCTAAATTGTGTAATTAGTTTTATTTTTTATTTATATTTAATGCTTCATGCATGCGTCCAAAGATTCGATGTGACGGAAAATCTTGAAAAATTTTGTAAAATTTTGGAAACTAAACAGACACTTATCGTGAGAGAAAGCATTTGCTCTGAACCAACGGCCAGGTGTTTACCAACAGGACACGGGGGGGTGTAGCATCAGCAATTCGTTTGCTTGCTTGCGCATGGTCAAGTGTCTGTGTCTCTCTGACCAACTAGGATAATCGGTTGGACTTCAGAGACCTCATCAAGCTCGGGTTAGAGAACCTTTTTACTACTGACTGTATCATGGGTCTTACTATTTTTTTTTTCGAAAAGAGAAACATTTTGTTTCATTAAGGATTACTGAACTAGTAACTGATTACTCGTACTGTGCTCGCTCACATCATCAAAGTTACATTACGAAATTTGAATAACAAATCACAAAAAATGCTCTAGTTGAGTACCAGTAGTTCAGTACTGCTCCACGCATCGCACTCCCCAGACTGAGCTGCCCTCTGCCGAGAGCTGAGATCTCCCTCCCAATAATAATTCCAGCATTTAATTCCGCCCACATGACTACCACTAATGCTTATTGACCGGAGAATCTCAGAACGCAAAAAAAAAAAAAATCGAGCACGAAACAGAGGAAAAGGCGCAATAAGTACATGAACACTCAGCACGGGGAGCTTGTTCCTTTTTACAGCGTTGCAACATGTTCCGCTGACAAACGGCACCGTTAGAAACGTTGGTGCCCACATGTCAGTGGAACAGCTTGCGAGGCACAAATTCCTTGTTTTCCCTAGCTTTCACGTCAAGGTAAAATAAAAAGGGGAAAAAGGATAAAACCCACGAAGTAATGGTCGTGTAAGTTTTGAGTGAAAAATGGACCGAGCATGTAGGAGAATATGGTGAGAAAGAAGTTTACAGGGTCACACAGCGACAGGGAGACGTCGACGAGTTCACCGGAACCGGCCGCCGTCGGCGAGCTTCCAGGAGCGGCAGTGGTGGAGCGAGGCGCTGGACGTGAGCGGGTGGAGTGGCGACGGGCGAAGATCGCCTGACACGACCGCGTCCGGCGGGTGGCCGCCGCCACGGAGGTGCCTCCCCAGGCTGGGCCGCACGAGCTGGCTGATGCACACCGAGAACCCCGACACACCGGCCCCGGGCGCCGCTCCCCGTCCCAGGCGGCGACGGCCCGGGGTTTTCCGCATCGGCGACGGCGACGGCAGCCACGGCGACTCCGCCGGTGAGGTGCTCTCCTCGCCGTCCCCGTCGGCGTAGTACCTCACCGGCGAGAGCCCCCGGTCGCTGACCCCGCGGCACGAGCGCCGCGGCGGGGAAGGCGGCGGCAGACCGGTCTCCCTGTCCTTCCTCCTCCGGCGGGCGGCGCGCGGCACGATCCCCGCGAGCCAGGAGGACGGCTTGTACCTCCACTCCTTGTCGCCGCGTCTGTCGTCGTCCGGTCTGTGGCCGAAGAGCGCGGCGAGCACGGAGAACCTGCCGCGCCGCCTCCGGAACAACCCGATGTCGCCATCCTCGAACCCAGCTGCTCCTGCTCCTGACCCGGCGCCGTACGCGGGGCCGACCTGCGGCGTCCGGAAGAAGAGCAGGCTGCCCGGCGGGCGCCCCCGCGGCGCCGACGACGCGTCGGACTTGCGGCGGCGGCACACGTACG
Source organism: Miscanthus floridulus (assembly GCF_019320115.1). NCBI lineage: Eukaryota > Viridiplantae > Streptophyta > Magnoliopsida > Poales > Poaceae > Miscanthus > Miscanthus floridulus. Next base: position 69,406,339 of record NC_089590.1, on the reverse strand, counting down.
GCGACGACACCGACCTCGGGAACACCGGCTCCGGCTCGGGTTCCGGTGGGGGTAGGGGCGGGGGCAGCGAGGAAGCCGCGTTCTGAGCGGCGGCGAGCGCGAGCAGGCGGTCGCGGAGGCACGGCGCGCAGACGCCTACGCCGCCCTCGTACGGGTGCCTGGCGCACCTCATCGCGCTCCCCTTGCCGCTGGCGCTGCCTCGGCCATTACCTTACCTCTCGTGATCTCTTCTCGCGACGCGGGTAGAGAGGAATGGAAGAGATGCCAGAGGCCAGAGGCGAGCGAGCGAGCTCTCACCCTTTTTCGTTACACACGGCTAGCAAGGCCTTGGTTTGGTTAGTTGCTCCTAAAGCTTACTCTCTCGCACAGTTCGTGGGTTGGTTTCTGGACTAGTTTGGACTGATTGATTGGTTTTTGGATTAGTTTGGACTGACTGGTGCTGATTTAGTGTGAGAGAAAAACATTATTAGCTGGCTGATTTAGGCTGGCTGAAACCAACAAGCGAACTGTCTGTCTCATCGCGAATATTTGCATACATTAAGTATTAAATATAGAGTAAAAAATAACTAATTGTATAGTTTACGATTAATTTACGAGATGAATCTTTTAAGTCTAATTAGTCTATGATTTGATAACGTGATGTTATAACACGTGCTAATGACAAATTAATTAAATTTAATAAATTTATGTCATGAGTTATCGACGAATTCTATAATTTATTTTTTTATTAGTATTTAAACACCCGACTGACTCTTTCTGTGCCGGGCGATTGGAAAATTCGATTCCTCGAGAGCTCGAGGACGGTGTTTAAATATGGCTGGATCACGTGAAAAGGTGTGCGTGCGTGAGAAAGAAAGAAAGAGATGGTTTGCGGTAAACGAGCTGGTTTCGTTTCAGTAAACCGTGCTCAGGCCCGCATGATGTCTCTGCAACAGCAAACGAGTACGGGCAGGAGCGCTAGATTTTCGTGTCCCGATGGCGGCAGCGCGTGCACACAAACTCCACTCCACCCGTGTGGGATGGATGCACGCTTGGGTAACGTTAGTCCGGATCCGTATGCTAGTACTGTATGTAACATAATAATAACACGTTCGAGTACTAATAAGCCTCGAATTAACCGTGCAACGAGATCACGGCCTGTTTGGCTCGTACCACGTACAACCGTGTGTGCATGCAACCGGCGCCGTATCCTGTACGGCTGACCACGCCACGGGCCAGCTTAAACTTATCACGTAATACGGCACTCCGTGTCGTCCGTGACGCGCGGACGCTCAAAGCGACGGGCCAGGCGACCGTCTCCAACGTTCTCGACCTCGCCGGCCGGCCGTCGACAACTCAGCAGCTCGCGACCGGGAGAACTCGACGACCAGAACGAGTCCACGACGCAGACCCCGAGCCGAACCTTCGCGCACCTGCAATTAACCCGCCGAAAACGAGGCGTCACCGACGCTGCGCCGCGCGCCGGGCTGCTTTCTCGTGCCCCTGGTTTCCAGAATCCTTATCTATCTGCTCCGTTCCCGTCGGTGTGTGCAGCAGCATCGTCACACAGACACAGCGATGGGTCGCTCGGTCACAGACTGACACGGGCCGGCTGCAGACAGCACAGGAGGCAACCGAAAGCTTCCAATTAGCCGGAGTTCCTTCTCCGACCAACAACAAGTCAGCAATCACATCCCATTAGGGCGTCCGCAGTGGTCTGCTCAAATAGCTAGCTGAGGTGGCGTCCAAATAAAATAAACAAAGGAACCTGATCTGCATGCCCGGGAAACGCGGGAGGAGCGGAGGCACAGCGTTCATCGATAGAAGTGCGAGACTAGCGCTTGCTTTCTCGATAGCTAGTCACTTTTTACACTCTCTCTCCGCCAGATCGGATGAATTTAGATGATCGCTGGCGATTTCGATGGTCCGTTGGGCACGCCCTTAGCGTGAGCGAGCGAGGGTTCAAGAAAGTAATTCGCAGGGGTTCGTTCAACTTCGCTGATCACCCGATTCGTCTGAGCACTGTCACTGCGAGTCCACGATCGATCGCTCAAACTCCCAACCACCGGTTGAAAATGCAGCGTCTAGCAACAATCAGAACCTGAACGACCACTGCCGAAACTAATGCAAGAACGTGCTCCTACCCCTCCCCTAGCAGTAATGTTGCTGGCTCGACACAACAAAGCTCTGCGGGAAGGCGACATCGTCTCGGACTCGGATCTCGGTCGGTAAGAAGCGACATGGACGTACGGGCACGCGAGGTCTTGGAGAAGGTGGGGAGGGATAGAGGGAGGTAGGGAGCGAGCGACGGAAACAGCTCGACCTTCTAGATCCGAGAGCACAGCACCCGGTTCGTCGTTCTCGTTCGCTCGAGAATGGAATCGATTGACGACTCCGCCGGTCGAGGCTACCAGCGTCACAACTAGCAAGACAATTGTCTACCCTTCTCTTTCTCCAACACGCCTGTCGGATTGGTAATATTGACTGCAATGTCTTCGGTTTTCTGGCTGCAAATCCGGCGTAGCCTTGTGCTGCCACCAGCACAGAAACGACTTTTAATCCACTTCGAAATTTGATTTTAGTCTCGGTATTTTTTTTTTTGCACAGAACTAGAGAAATCTTTAGTCCCGGTTGGTAGCTTCCACCGGGACTAAAGGTCTCTGTCCAACGACTACTGTGGCAGGCTTTTGCTGCAGGGGACCTTTAGTCCCGGTTGAAGCTACCAACCGGGACTAAATGTTAACTTTTACTCCCGGTTGATCCCTCCAACCAGGAGTAAAAGTCTACTCCCGCCTGGAGGCTCCGTCCGGGACTAGAAAGGCATCTTTAGTTCCGGTTGTTGTCTCCAACCAGGACTAAAGATCCCCTCCTATATACCCCTTCTTTCTCTCCGAGCCCGATCCACTTCGAGTTCAGTGTTCTTGCTTCGTCGCCGGCCTCTCTTCTTCCTCATCGCCGGTAATCACAAGATTTCTTCGATTCCTCCATCAATTTTTTGGTTCTAAAGGTTACCAACTTTATACTCTTATGTTTTATCAGTAGCATGTCTCATTTTGTAGACTAGATATATGTGGTTTTTTATGGGGATTTTTTTATTTGTAAGTCATTTGAGCTCAAAATCACTTTAAAGTTTGCATATTTGGATGAATGAAGGTTAAAGTAGTTATTCAAAACCAATATTCAGCTTTTATTTCTAGCATGCATAGCACACTTCATGGTTTAGAGATATAGAGAATTTTATAGTTTTTTTAATTTTATTTGTTTATAAATGAGAAATTTATATTATATTAAAAATAAGTATAGAGAGTAGATGGCAACTGCTTCTGGGTCATCGGCCTCTCATCGGGTTCCAAAGCGATTGAGACCGAACCTCCCTCTCATTGCATACGGCAAGTGTGAGGAGAAGATTGTGATGGAGTACCGGGTGAGGAAGGAGTGTCCCAACAAGGGTCGTATCTTCTACAAGTGTCCGGATCGCAATATGAGTTATTTTGTTGTATTTGATAATTATGATTAATTTATACTTATTTTCATGATGATTGTGATTAAAGTTCTAATTTTTTGTTTTAATTTCAGTGGGATGACACTGGATGTTCAGGCTGGTACTGGGAGGAAGAATATGTTGAACACGTACAAAACTCTCTTGCACAGGCGGCTATGGCGGCTGATGAGGCAGTGATCCTGCGGAAGAAGCCCATAGATGTTGAACAAACGCATGATCTGTCTGTTTTAGTTAGGATTGTTCGCGAAATCCTTATGCTGTTGAAGTGCATTTTAGCTTTAGTTTTTTTAGTGGTAGTTGGGATTGTCTACATTGTAGCGAGACTTTCATAAATTAATACCTTGTGTGGTGACATGCATAACGTATAATGAACTAATTATATTCTAGGTTTTAATATGGTATGTATGTCATGTAATGCAGATGAGCCGGCATTGTATGTACAATGCTGATCGTCGTTCTCAAGAGTTCATTGAGAGCGTGCATTCTTTCTTACGTGTGGCCGAAACAAACAAACGCGATGGTTTCATGTGCTGCCCATGTGCCATATGTAGGAATTTGAAGGAATATGCTAACTTAAGTAGTCTTCATTCACACTTGTTGAAATCGGGTTTCATGCCAAACTATATTTGTTGGACGAAGCACGGAAAAACCGGAGTTGTAATGGAAGAAGGTGAAGAAGAACAATGGAACAACGATGACATTATTGCTGAATATGGTGCCTTCAATGATACTGCAATGGGGAAAGCTAAAGAAGAGGTAGGGGCAGAAGATGAGCCTGCTGATGATCTTTGTCAAGCCATTCATGACGCACAAAGAGAATGCGAAAGTAAAAAGTAGAAGATCAAGTTCGAGCGCATGCTAGAGGATCATAAGAAATTGCTATACCCAACTTGTGATGTGGGGCAAAAAAAGTTGGGTACCACACTGGAATTACTGCAATGGAAGGCAAAGAATGGTGTATCTGACAAGGGATTTGGGGAGTTACTGAAAATCCAAAAGAAGATGCTTCCGAAGGATAATGAATTGCCCGCCACTACGTACGAAGCAAAACAGATAGTCTGCCTTTTGGGATTAGAAATCCAGAAGATACATGCATGTCCTAATGACTGCATCCTCTACCGTGGCGAGGAGTACGAGAAGTTATATGCATGTCTGGTATGTCATACATCGCGGTATAAGATCAGGCGAGATGACCCTGGTGATGTTGAGGGCGAACGTCCCACGAAGAAAATCCCTGCCAAGATTATGTGGTATGCTCCTATAATACCACGCTTGAAACGTCTGTTCAGAAATAAAGACCATGCAAAGTTGTTGCGATGGCACAAAGAAGACCGTAAGGTAGACAATATGTTGAGACACCCTGTTCCAAACGACGCCGATGGTCACGCACCCATGTGGAAGAAGAAGTCTATATTTTGAGAGCTACCCTATTGGCAAGTCCTAGAGGTCCGTAGCGTGATCGACGTGATGCACCTGACGAAGAATCTTTGTGTGAACCTTCTAGGCTTTATAGGTGTGTATGGGAAGCCTAAGGACACACTTGAAGCACGACAGGACCTGCGATGTTTGAAAGAACGAGACAACCTGTATCCAGAGAAGACAGATGATGGACGCCATTATTTAAGTCCTGCCAGCTACACTCTTAGCAAAGAAGAGAAGAAAAACATGTTTAAATGCCTAGCAAGCATCAAGGTACCATATGGATTCTTCTCGAATATAAAGGGTACAATAAATGTGCCAGAGAAGAAATTACTAAACTTAAAGTCCCATGACTGCCACGTGTTCATGACGCAATTGCTTCCAGTTGCATTAAGAAGAATTCTACCTTCAAATATATGTCTAGCCACCGTGAAGCTATGTGCATTCCTCAATGCAATTTCTCAGAAGGCAATCAATCCAATGGATCTAGCTAAACTACAGAAAGATATGGTTCAATGTCTTGTCAGCTTTGAGTTGGTGTTCCCTCCATCATTCTTTAATATCATGACACACCTCTTAGTTCATCTGGTCAAGGAGATTAACATTCTTGGTCCTGTGTTCCTGCACAACATGTTCTCCTTTGAGAGATTCATGGGAGTCCTAAAGAAATATGTTCATAACCATGCTCGGTCAGAAGGAAGCATCGCCAAGGGCTATGGAACAGAGGAGATCATTGAGTTTTGTGTTTACTTTATTCCCGACCTTGACCCGATTGGTGTTCCTGAATCGCGACACGAGAGGAGACTAAGTGGAAAGGAGACACTAGAGAAGAAACCATATATTGGTACGCAGAATAATTATTTTAATAAAGCACACTACACAGTTCTGCAAAACTCCTCCTTGGTGGATCCGTATATCGAGACACATAAAGAGTTGCTTCGATCCAAGTTTCCAGGGAAGTCTGAAGCTTGGATTACGCATCAGCACATGAAAACTTTCAGCGACGGGTTGCAAAAAGAATGTCAGGGTGATGAGAGTATTGATGAGCAACTGTATTTGTTGGCTAGACAACCATCGTGGCATATCCTCACATACAAAGGGTACGAAATAAATGGGAATACATTTTACACAGTAGCCCAAGATAAAAAGGAGCACCAACCAAAATAGTGGTGTCCGCATAGATGCCACCGACCCTAATGGAAATAAGCAAACATATTATGGCCGCATAGAGGAGATATGGAAACTAAACTATGCACCTACTTTTAAGGTACCTTTGTTCAAGTGCCAATAGGTAAAGGCGACTGGAGGCAGGGTAGCAGTCGACAATCGGTATGGAATGACAACCGTGGACCTCAACAATATTTGGTACAAAGACGAACCATTCGTCCTTGCCAAGGATGTGAATTAGATGTTCTATGTCAAGGACATGTCTACAAAACAGAAGAGAGGGAAAAACAACAACGACCCAATCAATGAGCCAAAGCGCCACATAGTTCTTTCAGGGAAAAGAAACATCGTCGGAATTGAAGACAAGTCAGATATATCAGAAGATTATGAAAAGGATGACCGAATTCCACCCTTCACAGTGAATAAAGACCCAAGCATCCAGCTAAATGATGAGGACACTCCATGGTTACGACACGATCATAACCAAGGGATATACGTTAAGAAGAAGTTTACTACTGTGCCCGCTTAATATATATAGTGATGTTTAATAGTGTATATTAGAGGTATTATGTAATAATTATGAATTCAGAGATGTTTATTAGGTGTTTCCTTTTTTCTATATTCAGATTAAATTTGTGTTTGATGGTGGGATTTCCATGTTGCTTTTGGACAATGAGTGATGAAAAAAAGAAAAGATTTACGTTAAAATGATGTGAAAATAAATTTCCAATCGAAAACAAAAGTTTTGATGATTTAAATTAAACACTACATTTTTGCATTAATGAAATAGTAATTATTAATGACATTATGTTTCAATATTTATAAGAAAAAACAAAAAACTTTAGGTCACGCAATTTTTCTGTGTGCAATAAAGCAAAAGTAAATCCATATTCTTTTAAAACAATTTTATGCCTTGTATTTAATTTACTGTGCAATTAACAAGACTTTAACATTTTATAGAAAAAACTATATAAAAAAACAAATGGAGCTTGAAACGGGTGGGAAGTGAAACTGCAGCCCAACTTTAGTCCCGGGTAGATCTACCACCCGGGACTAAAGGTGGGCTATATTTTTGCGGCCCGCCAAAATACACCTTTAGTCCCGGCTCGTAATACCAGCCGGGACTAAAGGGGTATTACCAGCCGGGACTAAAGGTCTTTTCGTCCCGGGCGTTTACAGGAGCCGGGACTAAAGGTCCCTCCCCTATATAAGATGGCCATTTCTTCTTCCTCCTCACTCTTCGTTTTCGTCGCCCATCACCACTGCCGCTGTCGCCGCCCTCGTCACCGTCGCCCGTGGCCACCTCTTCGACGCCGCGCGGCTCCCGCCACCGCAGAACCCCGTGCGCCTCCCCCACGACGGCCGGCCGGCCGCCCCAACGTCGGCCGCCCCACGCGCCACCAACGCCGCCGTAGAACCCCGTGCGCCTCCTCCGCGACGGCCGGTCGGCCGCCCCAACGTCGGCCGCCCCACGCGCCACCAACATCGTCGGCCCCAACATACTGTGTATTGATATATATAAATTTGTTATATATATATATTAGAGAGTTATAAATTTATATTGTTATATATATAAATTTGTTATATATATATATTAGAGAGTTATAAATTTGTATTTGTATATATATAAATTTGTTATACATCTATATTAGAGAGTTATAAATTTATATTGTTATATAACTAAATTTGTTATACATATATATTAGAGTTATTAATTTATACTGTTATATATAAAAATTTGTTGTACATACATATTAGAGAGTTATAAATTTGTATTGTTATATATATATATATTTGTTATACATATTAGAGAGTTTTAAATTTATATTGTTATATATATAAATTTGTTATATATATCACTTGCCAATAAGTATTTCTAGAAAATAAGAAATCAAAGTTATGCTTTGGAGACTTGAATTTCGAGTGTAGTTATTTAATTAATTTTAAGCACATGACTCGATCTATTTTATAGATATATGGTTTTATTTTTTATAGATATATCTAGTGGTGTAAAAGCTAGATGGCTGCCCCGAGAGACAACATGGATGAAGAAATGATGGATATTATCAACACCGGCACTCAATTTGCCGATGGTGGCTAGCAGGATGTAGATGACGGGAGTCAATACCTGGCTCTTGAAAATAAGCAAGAAAATATTATGCAAGAAAATACTGGCGAGGTATATATATTTATATATATATTTGAATATTATATATATATATATATATTTGAATATCTATCATCTATTATGTGTACACATGATATTTATTTATTCTTTTTTTATACGTAGCCCTCTGGATCGACGACCACAACGGCGAAAAGCAAAAATATTCGAGGCCCGAAAAAGCCATTGGAGGGGCGCTACATAATATCGGAATTCAATATCGAGACAGGCGAACCACTTGGTCCACATGCAAGGAAATTCGTGCAACACTGTGGGTACCTTGTAAGGGACAGACTTTCGATCAGTGCCTGTGAATGGAAGCAAAAGATCAACGAGCCTTATGTTAGTTTTGTCTCTGATCTTTATAAGAATTTAATTTGGGATGATATCCTTCAACATTTCACGTTGCAAGCGAATGATTATGATGATATCAACGATGATGAATTGAAGGAGCTAGTTCGAAAGTGGGCTATGAAGAAGATGGCCACACAATTCCAGACTTGGAAGAAATCCCTATACATGAAATATGTCAAGAAGAACCTAACACCCAATTTCAATACTAGGGGCCCGCTCGCGAAGTTGAGGCCCTACTGGAATAATTTTGTACAATACAAGACATCGGAAGATGGTGAAGAACGAGTGAGAAGGACCCAAGAGAATGCCCGACAGAAGGTATACCACCATGGCATGGGATCAGGTGGCTACGTGACTGCCATTCCCAAGTGGGAAAAAATAGAAGCGGACATTCTTGCCAAGGGTATCACACTAGAATCACTCAATTGGCCCAAACGCACGAAGAATTAGTTTTTCGCTCATAGAGAAAGACTGGACCTAGAGATCGGGAAGCTGGTTCATGGCCCAAAACTCGAAAGAGCAACATAAAGATTTTCTTATGCTCTACAAGCTAAAGCTATTGGTGCGTTCAGGCCCAATAGAGAGAAAGATGAACTGACATATGCCATCGAGACTGCTGAACACAGTGGCCGAATGAGAGATTTAGGACGGAACATTTTTTGGGAGCACGGTTTCCCTAACGATAGAGATACCTACAGAAGCCGGCAGAGAAGGAAGGATAAGGAAGCAGCGCGGATCAGCAGGTTGGAGGAATATGTTCGTGAGTCACGGGAGGCGTTGCTTCAAGCACAGGAGCGCGAAAAAAGACATGCAAGCTAGAATGCAAGAGGAAATCATAAAGCAAGTGCAAATAGCAATGAGTGCCCAAAGGCAGGCATCAGATCCATAAATCAATATTAATATTAGCCCTCCTGATCAGTTGAAAACCAGCTATGCTTCCACGGAGTTGCCAAATCAAGATGATGAAATGCTACGTTTCCCCGTGGATAACATCACTGCACCGTTTACATTATGTGAGCTACATATTCCAAAAGGGAATACCACAATCATGGTGGCTCTCGGTGTTTTTTCTTCTCCAGATCCTATAAAGACACCAAGAATCTATGGGGCAATAATACCACATGGATATGTTAGCGTCTCAGTGGATAGAGTTAACAAATGTTTTAGTGATCTGGCTCTTGACATTTCAGGAGGTGATGGGGAGAAGACTATAGGAGAAGCAGAGAAGACATTCATACTATGGCGCAAGCGCTACATCATTATTTCCGAGGTCTCTAGTCCACCGTCGCTTCCTCAACTACTAGACAATAGGTGCGGACAAAAGTGAACGAAATAATTTTTTCACTAATTTTCTATTGACATGCATGATTAATAATAACAATTTATTATACCTAATTATTCTTTTTTGTTCTCACACAGCAGGGCCTCCGCCAACCTAAGTCCAATTATTCAATCTTCAGATCATCATAGTGCTCCGGGCAATGATTATGCAACGCCGCCACCGCCACCACCTCCAAGGAGGTCTCCAACGGCTGCCCCGCCTCCCTTGATGACCAAGAACCAGCCAGCTCCTAAAAGGTCCGCCCCGTAAACGAAGCTATTGGCCCACCAGTCGACAAAGAAGAAAGCCTCCTCTAATCCAGTTATTCCCCAAAAGCTGTCTTACGAGAAAAGTGAAAAGAAATTAAATGCTGCAGTACAAAAAGATGTGAACAATTTTTTTCAAAAAAGTAAGAAAGCAATGAGAAGCGAGGGAGAACCCGAAGAAACCGTACTTCTACCTACCTCCAGATCTTCTAAGAAAAAAGATAGACCAGAAAAAGCGGGAATCTCAAAAGACCCTGCCAAAATCGGACTACGACCGCTCTCTCACCAAGTCATTTGAGGCGGCGTAGAAAAAGACTAGAGCAGGAAAATGTGTTGCACAACTTGGACAACAATCGCAACAATCAGTCCCCCCTCTTGTCATTCATAATGAATATGGTTTAAATTTAGACTTATTGGACGTCGATTTTGAGGATCTGGTTCGGTTTTACGAGGATACTGGTTTGGACCTTGCCCAAATGCTCGCTGAAGGACCATCTGCTCCGAAAGTGGATCCTTGGAAGAAATTTGAATATGGAAAGAGTCTATACAACACTAAGGCCTTAGGTGAACTGGATACGCAAATGTACCTGCTAAACAAGTGGTATATGGCGACGTGTGAACGGGGAGAGACGACCTTTGTTTCTGTCAAAGTTAGAAACCAACATTACTTCCGTAGCGATGATGTTATATATGTCGAGTTTTTAGAATTACACCAACTATGCCACCTGGACTCTCTCGACAAAAGTCTCATTAGCTGCTATTGTCTGTAAGTGTGATTATTTTCTACTATTAAAGTGTATATATATAAAGCTACATGTATATATATATATATATATATATATATATATATATATATATATATATATATATATATATATTATATATCCTCACACTATATTTTTATATATGCAGATATGAGATGACAGAACTCAGAAAGAGAAAGGATAATGATGTTGGTTTCGTTGATCCAAATATCGTATTCAAACACCCTAATCCCCCGCCTGAATAGAAAGCTGAACTCGAGGAAAATCTCATGAGGTTCTTAGTGAACCAACAAAACAAGGACATACTTTTTCCCTACAACTTCAAGTGAGTGTTAAATAATTAATGTCGATCATATGGACATTTGTTTAATTATTTGCTTACTAGCTAAGCTATCTCCCATATATATATGTTGACTCTAGTTAATGTCGATCATATTTATGTATAAAAACATATATAATAATCACTGGATATTGATGGTCATCGATATGACCAATAGTCAGTTGAGCATCTTAGACTCGTTAAGAAAAGAGCAAACAGAGTACTAAGACATGATAGATATTATTCAAGGGTAATTTGGTCTCTCTAGCAACTATATATACCTTGATCTCTTAACTGCAACAATTATTAAAGGCCAAATTAATTTTTTATTTTATTGGACGTAGTGTTTGGAAAAGTTTCATTGAGGAACACCATATGAAACATTACAAATCGCCACTGGATGTAATCGCACACAAAGTAAGTATTAGCTATATATATATATATATATATATATATATATATATATATATATATATATATATAATTCAATTAACACCATGTATGCTTTCAATTCATCGGATCTTTTTTCTCGTAAAAATGGGTTCTGAGGCAAGAACAGGGAACCAACTACTGCGGATACTATGTTTGCGAGTTCATCATGGCGTACTAAAAAAGAACTCCTAAAGAGATCCTCAAAGTACGTTAATTCACAATTTCTTTTATTGCTCATATATATATAAGTAATCACGTGACCAACATATATATATATATTAATACTTTTCCTTTAACTTTTATTGAAGACTCTATGGTTGAAGGAAAAAGTCATACGACGTGACCAAATGAAAGCAATTCAAGAGACCATAGCAGGATTTCTTAATGACCAGGTCTTAAATCCTGCCGACGAGTTCTACAATGACATGAACGAAACATGTAAGCCAAACTAGATAGAGTGAATTTGTTATCTCAAGGATATGATAGAATATACAATGCAAGCTTTATTTGTAATATATATATATATATATACATATTATATGTACATAAAATAACGTACAATATAAGTATATGCATGTAATATATACGTTTGTTTCATACTTTAGCTTGTACAAAATGTTCGAACATTATAAGCGTGTAGAATACATATATTATTAGCAGCGTAGAATGCGTATTCGAAAACCTATTCGAAAATTAAAACGAACCATCAATTGAAAATAGAAACAAAAAAAAGAAAAAAAAAGAAAACCTTTAGTCCCGGTTGGTAATACCAACCGGGACTAAAGGGCCGGCCCACGTGGCCAGGCTGAGAGGCCTCTTTAGCCCCGGTTGGTATTATCAACCGAGATTAAAGGACCTTTAGTCCCGGGCGAGAAACCAAGACTAAAAGAGGGACCCTTTAGTCCCGGATTCATGCTCCCGGTTGGGAAACCGGGACTGGAGGGGTTTTCCAACCGGAAATACAGCTTGTTTCTGTACTAGTGTGCCGAACACGTGCTATCTCAGGCTCCATCATCTTTGGACGTCTCCGATGGTGTCACATACTTACTCCCATCCTAAGAACAAATCTAAAAGAGTATTTCTAGATTTCACTCTCTAAATTATTATTTGGAGAGTCACTTGAGCAAAAATTATTTTTTCTATATGTTTCACTTTTCAAGAACTTTTCTCTATTCTGTACGTACGTATTCTATAGAGTCATTTTCGATCTCCATTTTTGGCTGACGACAAATCCAAAACAGAGGACATATATATTTAGATATCTAATTAAAGAGTATTTTTCACCAAAAAATCTATATTCCTAACAAATAGGAAGGATATAAAGAATCTGTTGCAGGATATTTTTTTACCAAATCTACAATCCTAACAATTAGGAAGGATATACATAGTCCCTTGGAGTTGCAATAATTTAATAAGGCCCTGTTTGGTTGAGCTGTGGCTGTGGGAAAAAGCTGCTGTGGGCTGTGAGCTGTGGAAAAGCTGCTGTGGGCTGTGAGCTGTAGAAAAGCTGAAAGCTGTTTGGTTAAACAAGTATAAAATATACCTTTTATCTTTATCTCTCTTGAAACAACTATGGAAGAGCTTTTTATTTCACCAATTTCGAAAAGCAGAAAGCCAAAAGCCAAAAGCAGGGTCAAACCAGCTTTCAAAAATGAACTACGGAAAAGCAGCTGCTTCTGAAAAAGCACCCTCCAAAAGCAGCCCCTTTGGTTGGGCTTTTGGCTTTTGGGGCCAAAAGCCAAAGCCAAAAGCCCAACCAAACAGGGCCTAACTCATGTTCTAAGCTAGTTCTAAGTTAAACCAGTTTAATTTTGACCAAATTTAGAAAAAATACTGACGTGACAGGGAGTACCGAATAAGTAGCAGTAGTACACAATATTTTTATGTTATATTTATTTGTGTCATAAATATTGATGTTCTTTCCTATAAATTTGGTTAAGTTAAAATGGTGATAGAAAAACGGTTTTGATAATTTCTAGCCTATTCAAATGGGCCTTACAAACACTCGTGTTCTTCTTCCTGAGGAATAGTGGGCTTTATCAACGGTGCCATGGCATGGAGCAAAGATGTGCCATGGGCCTTGGGAACTGCTTGGAGCCGAGTGCCATGAAATGTGAAATAGGCCCAAAGTAGGCTTGCATTCATCGAAAAAAAAAAAACAAGCCCTCGTCGTTCCTCTCAAAACACCCCCCACCCCCCCCCCCCCCCCCCCTCGTCGGAGCCTCTGCTCCTCCGAAAGCCGATAATCAGGCCCATTCCGCACCGCCAAAATTGCTCCGCGCGATTTATTTTTGTGATAAAAAAATTTGCTCCGCGCGGAAATTCCAATTTCCTTCCCACCTCCGCCGCTTCCCAGTTCCCACTGCACTGCCGATTCGTCTCCAACTCTCCATTCCCCTCTTCTCCCTTTCCCTCCCCAATCCGATCCCCCATTTCGCCGCCGCCATCCCGCTCGCCGAGAACCCGCTCCAAATCCATAGGGGCCCATCCCTTATCCATTAATCCCCAATGCCCCCGAAGAGGCGCGCCGCCGCCGCCGCCTCTTCAAAGAAACCGCAGCCATCGCAGCCGTCGCAGCCCGCCAAGTTCGGCATCCCCCACTTCTTCGAGCGCCAGACCCAGGCCTCCCAGAACGCCAAGCGCCAGAAGCCCGACCCCCCTGCGCCTCCCCCTCCGCCGCCGCCGCCCGAGGAGGAGCCCTCGGAGGTCTCGCCGGAGGTCACCAAGACCCTTGCGCCGAAGCGTGTCAGGTTTTCTCCCGGAATGGTGAGCGTTAGCAGCCGCCGTCTGCTTTGGCTGCAGTTTGGGTGGACTCTTTTCTTTCATCTGATGGGTTCTTGCTGTTCAGTTGATTAAGCAGAGCCAGGACGATGGGGCCGCGGAGGTGGTGACTTGGAAGCTCTCGCCGGTAAACCATCGCCTTGGTACGGCGAAGTCGAAGCAATTTCTGGGGATGGCACCTCATCCGTACTCAAGCGAGGTACACCATCTGCAGTTCTTTTGCGCAAGTATGGGTCAATACGCGCTTGCGCAAAGTGCACTGAGGATGCCTGTATTTTCGATTTTGTTGCGTGTGCTGGAGTTTCTGATTTGTGCCTCTTGTGTGTGATTGACATGGTAGAAAAATTCCTCCCTCGAGGCTATGAAGAAGTGGCATTCATCTCCATTGGGCCTGTCAAGGTGTACTACTTCTGGACGTAATTCAGGAGTTCTTGGATCTGCTCTAGTTGGTTGTGATGGCGTGGAGGATACTCAGAGTCCATTTCGGACCCCACCATCGCTTTCCTATGGCTGCAACGAGGTACATTGGTTATGCGCTTTGTTACAGTGCACGTTGTCAGCTAAATGTGAGTGCCAGTCATTTCGATTGGTAACCTTCTTCCCTGAGCAGCAACTGAGCAGTGGTGTCACTTCTGAGGGAGATCTCGAACCATTGGGAGCAGGGCAGCACAAAAAGGTGAACTAGATGCGATCCTCAAGAACTAGAGTACTAGTTGTTTCAGAAAAATTCAGCTTAGAGTTAAATTGTTCTCATCGCAGGCATTACTTGATCTTCTAGACCAAGTAGAGGATGCAATCATGGAAGAAGAATTGCCTGTTGATCCTGGAAATAAAGGAGGGCAAACCACAAACAAGGATAATACCAACAATAACTGTTATTCTGTTGCCGATGGTGACTTAACTATCCCATCCAAGAAAACCATTAATGCTCCACTATTCAATAGTTTTCTTGTCTTGGAGGTTTACCTATTAACTTCCTCCTCTTGGTTTAAGTTGATGCCAAACAGCACTCCTATAGTGAAAAAAATAAGAGTTTTGTGTCATTGTGTGTTAATTTACCTTTCAGGTGTCAGAAAAACATAAAGCTGATGATTCATCGTGTGATCGCTACCCTGTTAAGGTGTCTGCCTTCTTTACCTTTACGCATGAGATAAATGTGTGATTGCCTTTCTTATTCTGCCAAGTCATTGATTGTTTTGCCAGATTCTGCGTCTTCTGAATGAACACTCTGGGAAAGAATGTGCCGTGCATCTGTGTGATGAGTGGTCAGTACAGAATAACCCCCCCCCCCCCCCCCCCCCCCCCCCCCCCCCACACACACACACACACACACACACACACCTCCAATAAGACAACTTTGCCTTTCTTTAAATTCCTGACTTAATTCTCTGGTGTTTACTGCAATTACACACTGTTAGGGCTTATTGAATATAGGTTGCATGATTCTTAAGAAATGTTATCTGTATAGGCAGCATTTACTACCACCATCAGTTCCTTTGAACTTTCTGCTCCTACTGTTGCAGGTTCCACAGTATTGTTGGGCCTGGTGATACTGTAAATGTCATTGGAGAATTTAGTAACCAAGGAAAATGTATTGTTGATCATGACAATAATCTTGTTATTGTCCATCCAGAGCTACTCATTTCTGGGACACGGGTTAGTACTATCACTTGTGTTCTGGTAAAATTTTGTTACATGCTCCAACAACTACATTAATCTGAATCACAGAACAGATTACTGTGGGTCTGTGGCCTAATAAACTATCCTAAAAAAATTCTAATAACTAAAGCATGTATTCATCTGTTTTTTTCCTACTGCATATTTTGATAGTTAGTGTATTTTAGGTTGCTTCTAGCTTCCATTGTCCAAGAAGGTCTGTTCTTGATGACAGACTAAAAAGCAATGAATATTCTACCAGCGCGTTGACTGGTACTCTGCTTCACCAAGTCTTTCAGGTTGTCTGCACTAAATATGCTAATTTTAGTTACTACTTCACAATTTTTGTGTCAATTAATACAACAATACAACAGTTGTGGGCATTCCTGACATTCTTTTGTGTCAGGCTGGGCTACTCAAGGATGCTCCTTCACGGCAATTCTTGGAACAACAAGCAAAGGAAGTTCTTCTGAAAAATATAGAGACTTTATATGCATGTGGAGGTAGGATTCTGGACAAAAAAAATGCCAACTTTATCAAAGCTAAATAACAGAATTGCTAGGATTTTTTGTGAGCACATTTGATCAATCTACCATTTTTCATTTTGAATCAACATAGGTGCTTACATTCTACTCCTATGTTGGTTTTGAGAAATGGCTATGTATGTTTTTTCTGGGCCCCGCGGAGGGAGTTTTGGGTGTGGGTGGGTGGGGGGTTGGGCTAGACGAAAAGCTCGCAGCTGGACAGCTCCCTTGACTCAGCTCAATAATGGCTGGGCTCAACTCGGCTCGTTTATATTTTTCAATGAGCTAATCCTACATTCCAGCTCATGTAGTTAACGAGCCAGCTCGCGAGCCTAAGAGCCAAAGTTGTTGGCCTTAAATTTGTTAGTCGCTGAATTCTTACTCTCATCGAGAGAGGATGACACTAGGAGTTGGGGCAATTTTCTGGTTTATTTTCAAATGCCATGCCAACCTGAGGGGTTGGGGATACATATTTATAGGCTGCTAGTCAGCCAAGCATATGTCAAGATGCTAAAACAGATGCTGTCCTAGATGCTAAGATGCTGTCCTAAATGCTAACGAGGCATTTGCCGAGGAGGAAGAGGATCCCGCTCGTGCTCTTGCTGGTGTCGATGTCGCCGGCGTGGTCGCTGTCGCTGTACCCGACGAAGTGTGCCGCCCCAGGGCACCTAGGGTAGTAGAGGCCGTGGTCGAGAGTCCCCGCAACGTAGCGGATGATCCTCTTCACAGCCTGTTGGTGCTCCGTCGTCGGTCGCTGCATGAACCGACTAACGTAGCCGACGGAGAATGCCAAGTCCGGCCGTGTGTGGGTGAGGTAGCGAAGGCTCCCCACAAGACGCCGGTACTGCGTAGCGTCCACCTCCTCCGTCGTGCTGTCGCGGCTCAGCTTCAGCCTCTCCTCCATCGGAGTGAGAGCTGGGTTACAGTCGGTGAGCCCAGCTAGCTCAACGACGCGCTTGGCATAGGCTGTCTGTCGAAGCGTGATCCCGGAGTCATCCTGGTGCACCTCGATTCCCAGGTAGAAGGAGAGAGGTCCCAGGTCACTCATCTGGAAGGTGGCCTTCATCTCTTCCTTGAATGCCGCCACCTCCGCATCCTTGGTGCCGGTGATCACCAAGTCGTCGACGTAGACACCCACCAGCAGGGCATTTCCTCCATTGCCCCGTCGGTAGATGGCCGCCTCGTGCGGGCTTTGCTCGAAGCCCACCCCCTTTAGCGTGGAATCCAACTTGGCATTCCACGCCCTCGGTGCCTGCCGCAAGCCATAGAGGGCCTTGCGCAGGCGGAGTACCTTGCCCTCCTTGTCGGGGATCGCAAATCCCGACGGCTGGTGCACGTAGACCTCCTCCAAGTCGCCGTTAAGGAACGCCGACTTGACGTCCATGTGATGAACACGCCAGCCCTCCAGGGCAGCTAGCGCAAGGAGGAGTCGCACGGACTCCATCCGTGCCACGGGAGCAAAGGCGTCGTCGAAGTCGACCCCCTCCTGCTGCACGAAGCCTCGTGCCACCAAGCGAGCCTTGTGCTTGACGATGGCGCCGGCTTCATCCCTCTTCAGCTTGTACACCCACTTAAGGGTGATCGCGCGGTAACCACGAGGAAGGTCAGCAAGCTCTCAGGTGCGGTTCTTCTCAACCGCATCCATCTCCAACTGCATCGCGGCGCGCCATGCCGCGTGTCTCTCGGCCTCTGCATACGACCGAGGCTCGCCGTCGTCACACGCATGGTGCAACTGCGCCTCCAGGTCGTGAGGCACCGGTCCCGGCACCGGCTGGTCGCCGAGAAGGTTCTCCATCGTACGGTACCGCAATGGCTCGCCGTCGTGGTACGCGTCGATGTGCTCCTCGTCGTGAGAGAGCGGAGTAGCGAGCTCAACCGGGCTGTGCTCGACACGAGCTGGAGTAGACGTGCCCGGAGAGGTGCCTGTCGGTGCTGGAGTGCGTGGCGTTGTCGGCTGCGGTGGAGCCGGCGAAGAACTCATCGCAGCCGAGGTCCTGGCTGGAGAGTGTGGTGCTGTCGGAGTAGCAGGCGCCGTGGTCGGTGGAGGCTCGGGGACTGGGGTAGACGCGCTCGCCGAAGAAGAGCTGCCTACTCCCCCAGCTCCCTCGAAGTGGACGTACTCGACAGTGAAGTCGTCGTACGTCGGAGCCGAGCCATCGTCCACCGCCTTGTCCCACGCCCATCCTCGCCCTTCGTTGAACACAACGCCGCGCGCCGTGCGCACACGCTGTGTCTTCGGGTCGAGGATGCGGTAGGCCTTCGAACCCTACGCGTAGCCGATGAACACTCCCGGAGTGCTCCTGTCGTCGAGCTTGCTGATGTGGCCAAGCTCCTTAGCGAACGCGAGGCAGCCGAAGACCCGCAAGTGGGAGACCGTCGGCTTGCGCCCATGCCAAGCCTCGTACGGCGTCCTGCCGTCGAGCGCCTTGGTAGGCGAGCG
The DNA here is from genome assembly GCF_019320115.1 of Miscanthus floridulus. Taxonomy (NCBI): domain Eukaryota; kingdom Viridiplantae; phylum Streptophyta; class Magnoliopsida; order Poales; family Poaceae; genus Miscanthus; species Miscanthus floridulus. Next base: position 69,387,251 of record NC_089590.1, on the reverse strand, counting down.
GTTGAGGATGTAGACGGCCGACACCACCGCCTCTCCCCAGAAGACAGCTGACATCCCCCTCTGCTTGAGAAGGGCCCGAGCCATCCCCACAACCGTCTGGTTGCGCCGCTCGACGACGCCGTTCTGCTGCGGGCTGTATGGCGCGGAGTAGTGGCGCTGAATGCCCTCATCAGCGCAGTACGACGCGAATTCAGCCGCCGTGAATTCGCCGCCGTTGTTGGTGCGCATCACGCGCAGCTTGCGGCCGCACTCCGCCTCCGCAGCCTCTCCCTTGCTGCCGAGGACCATCACCCACATGTAGCGGGAGAAGTCGTCGACGAGCAGCAGGAAGTAGCGTCGTCCTCCCGGTGTGGCCGGTGTCACCGGGCCACACAAGTCCCCGTGCACGAGCTCGAGCCTCTCCTTGGCTCGAAAGCTCGCCCGCTGGAGAAAGGGGAGTCGCCTCTGCTTCGTCAACACGCAGACGTCGCAGAGCTGCTCCACATGGTCGAGGCACGGCAGGCCTCGCACCATCTCGATGGCACTGAGCCGCTTCAGGGCCTCGAAGTGAAGGTGCCCGAAACGCTCGTGCCACTGCCACGCCTCGTCGTCCCGACGAGCAGCGAGACAGAGGGGTTGTGCCACCTACACGTTAAGGACGTAGAGTCGATTTGCACTTCTGGATACCTTGGCAAGAAGGCGACGACGGCGATCCCAAATCCTCATGACTCCATTCTCAACCACCACGCGCGAACCGTTCTCATCCAGCTGTCCCAAGCTGATGATGGAGTTCCTCAACGTGGGGATGTAGTAGACTCCGGTGAGCAGCCTGTGCTCACCAGACACGGCGGTGAAGATGATGGAGCCGACGCCCTTGATCTCCACGCCGGAGGCATCCCCAAGCTTGACGGAGCCTCGGACGCTAGAGTCAAGCTCGGTGAAGAACTCCCGTCGACCGGTCATGTGATGGGTGGCGCCGGTGTCGAGGCACCACCCGTCAGTCTTGTCGTTGTCGGAGCTGTCGCCGAGGAGGGCGTGTGCTTTTGGCTCGTCAAGGTGGAGGAGAGCCGCTGCGGCCGGTGCCGCTGGAGGTAGCTCGATGCTGGCATGTGCCATGAACAGAGCCGGCTCCTCCTCCGCCTGTGCGACATGGGCCTGGCCGCGTCGTGGCTGTCGACAGTCCTTGGCCCAATGGCCAAGCTGGCCGCAGTTGCGGCAGGTGTCGTCTCGTGCCGGCTTGTGCCTGCCGGCGGCGCCGCCCTGGGCGCCTCCGCGGGCATCACCCTCGGCACGTCCTCGCGCCCCGGCCTGGGCGTCTCTGCGCGGCTTGCCACGCTTGCGGCCGCCTGTCGCGGAAGAAGGCTCCCCCTTCCTCCGGTCACCTTGGCTGGCAAGCCACTGCTCCCGAGTGAGAAGGAGCTTCCCGCCAGTGGTGATGGGCCTCGAGAGGGACTGTGGCTCATCGCTGTCGACGACCTTGAGGCGACCTATCGCCTCCTCGATCGACATCGTGGAGAGATCCAGCAGAGACTCGATTGAGCGAGCCATCTGCTTGTACTTCTCGGGGACGCAGCGGAAGAGCTTTTCGACAACTCTTTCCTCGCCGTAGGTGTCGTCGCCGAACTGCACCATCTTCTGCAACAGAGTGTTGAGACGGAGAGCAAAGTCATCAACGTCCTCACCTGGCTTGAAGGCCAGGTTCTCCCACTCCTTGCGAAGTGACTGCAGTGTGGACTTGCGGGCGCGGTCGCTGCTGATGCGTGCCGCAACGATGGCGTCCCAAGCCTCCTTGGCAGTCTGCTTGCTGGTAAGCGAGAACTGCATCTCGGGCGGGACTGCAGCGATCAGAGCATCCAACGCCCGTCGATCTAGGTCGTAGTCGACGTCGCCGTACCGGACTGCCTCCCACATGTGCCGCACCTGGAGCTTTACCCTCATCACCGCAGCCCACTCGATGTAGTTGGTCTTGGTGAGGGTAGGCCACCCACCGCCGGGGCTGACGTCCCTGACAACAGCCTGGAACCCGTGGTAACCACGGTACCGATCCGGGGAGAGAGAGCCACGCTGCCTGTGAAGGCCGTGATCTCCATCGACCCGTCCGCCACCGTTGCCGTGCGCGCCTCCTCCAGGAGCGCCGCCAGCGCGTCCGCGCCTGTCTGGGCTGCCGCCACGCTCGTGGACGTGCGCGGCTGCCCCAGGAGCGCCACCGCCGTGCGCGCCTCCACCAGGAGCGCCGCCAGCGCGTCCGCGCCTGTCTGGGCTGCCGCCACGCTCGTGGACGTGCGCGGCTGCCCCAGGAGCGCCACCGCCGTGCGCGCCTCCACCAGGAGCGTCGTCAGCGCGTCCGCGCCTGTCTGGGCTGCCGCCACGCTCGTGGGCGTGCGCGGCTGCCCACTGCGCCGTCCGCGCTCGCGCTGCCTCCCTCTCTAGCAGCTCGAGGTCCGCGTCGGCACTGTCGTCAGCACAAACGGAGCTGCTGACGCTGCCGCGCAGAAACTCGACCTTCGCTGCCGCCGCACGCGCTGCATCCGCCGCCGCCGCTGCTTCCGCCTCCGCTCTGGCTACTGCCAGCTCCGCCGCTGCCAGCCTCGACGCCCTTGCCGCCGCCGCTCGCTCGCGTTCCTCTGCCGCGGCAAGTTCGGCCTCCTGCCGACGCCGCGTGCTCGAGGCGACCGAGCGCTGAGACTGCCCTGCGGACATGACGCGCTACCGGGGGGCTGCTGCGTGGGGAGAGGGCTGCTTCAGACGAGCTGGGAGAGGAGTGAACAGGAGCGGCCGGAGGAGCTGCTGCTGCCAACAACTGGGGATGTTGTGGGGCTGGGAGAGAAGATGAGCAAGAGATGCTCAGGCTATAGGATAATACGGCTCTGATACCAGTTGTTAGTCGCTGAATTCTCACTCTTGGTAGTAGGAGAATTCTTACTCTCATCGAGAGAGGATGACACTAGGAGTTGTGGCAATTTTCTTGTCTATTTCTCACACAAACTCACACAAATGCCATACCAACCTGAGGGGTTGGGGTTACATATTTATAGGCTACTAGCCAGCCAAGCATATGCCAAGATGCTAGTCTAAGATGCTAATATGTTGTCCTAGCTAAGATGCTGTCCTCTAGTCTAAGATGCTGTCCTCTAAGATGCTGTCCTCTAGTCTAAGATGCTGTCCTAAAAACAGAAAAACAGCCACAAGGACCATGTGAGCAGCACAGCCCCACAAAAACCAGCCACACATGAGACTTATCCATCATTAATTTTGTTAGGTTGAATATAAGCATTTCCAATTGAATCTATTTAGGTCTCTTTGCCACGCCGTTTGAGAATTCCAGATAGCAATTCCTTGTCAGAGCAACAGGATCTGACACGTGAAATTTGGCGGATAGACAAGGATGAATTTAGTTCTTCGTTTGCAATAATGAGGTTAGCCCTTGTTCTTATTTGATTTCTTCCACCCTTTTGATGATGGGTGATTCACAAAAGTCCAACCTTTCTAATTTGAGTTCACTTTGAAATGTTGCTAGACTCAACCTTGTCCAACTATTTGCTCAGAATCCACAAAACCCTCAACTACGCAAGTTGATTGTTGATCTTGAGGTCTGTTCATACTCATATTCATTTAACGACATTTTTTCTACACCCTTTTTTCTTGTCTGGAGTTTCCTAATTTGGATGTCTGTACTGTAGGCGCCCAGGTTTGATAGTGGAGGGCTGTTTAGCCAAGATCCTGCACTATCATACATAAGGTCGCTACCAAACTTGAATAATGACCAACAAAGATCACTGCATAAAGTAAATCTTTTTGTCTTTCACTTTTTCACCCCTTCTGTAACCTGGATATTCATGTCTAGTTGTCTACTCTGCAAACTAATGCATATGTTGCTTTCAGATTCTAGGAGCAAAGGATTATGCTCTTATTTTAGGAATGCCTGGAACAGGCAAAACGTACACAATGGTGCATGCTGTGAAGTCATTATTGATAAGAGGGGAATCTATTTTGCTAACTTCATATACTAACTCGGCTATTGATACTCTGCTCATGAAGCTGAAGACTGAGGTTTGTGTTCTTCCCTTAATGTTGTATGTACTTTTGCTTGCATTTCAATCTAATCGATTGTATTCCAATGCGCAACATTGCCAGCTACCTTGAGCGATCAATTGTAATGAACTACAACTTGAATACACTTTATTCTGATTAATGCCTCATATTGTTGTAGGGTGTGGATTTTATTCGGATTGGAAGGCCTGAGGCTGTACATCCTGATGTCAGGGCCCACTGCTTGTCAAGTCAGAACTAAAACTTTATGAATGTACCTGCAGTTTGTAGAAAGAAACTGATTTTTTTTTTGGAACAGCAACTGAGGCACAATCGGTTGATGCCATTAAAGCAAGGATGGAGCAAGTGCAGGTTGTTGGAGTTACTTGCTTGGGAATGTATCATCCTTTATTAGCACATAAGAAGTTTGACACATGTATCATGGATGAAGCTGGACAAATTACATTGCCTGTAAGGACAAACTCGGAATACTTGGTAATTGTTTTGGTTGGTTAAGTAGCAACGTTTGTTAGTTTGGTGTTAAATGATATAATAGAAAATAAAAAAAACATGCTGCCCATTTAACTAGAGGACTATATTTTAAAAACCTTAGTAGCTGGACCAATTCCTAACCAGAAAATTCTGTAAAAATGATCCCCAAAGAGGTCCATATCCTCGTCCATTTATATTATCTTACATACTATTTTATTGAACTTGTCAGGTTTCACTGGGACCTTTGATGCTTGCAACAAAGTTTGTTCTAGTAGGAGACCATTATCAACTTCCTCCACTTGTTCAGGTATCCTATTCGCTGATGTACCTATTTTCTCATTTTTATGCCATCTTTGCTTTGTTTTAAGTTTTTAAACGATCATAGAGTTCTGAAGCCCGAGAAAATGGGATGGGCATCAGCTTATTCTGGAGGTTGTCAGAAGCACATCCTCAGGCAATTTCAGCACTGCGATGCCAGGTCTTTCTTAACGCTCCATCTTTTATTTCGATCTTGACTAACTGTACTTATTTCCTGCTGAGTTGATGGCCCCTTGTACCAGCAGAACTCACTATTTGTAACTGCCTTGTTGTAGTACCGTATGTCATCTGGTATCATGGAGCTCTCAAATTCGTTGATTTACGGCAATAGGTTGTGCTGTGGTTCATTGGAAATTGCAAATGCCAAACTCAAGTTTTCTGGTAGGGAACGAGTGCACTTGAAGTTAAAAGAGGTAACAATCCTTTTCCTAAAATTTCCATGATTTCTCAATTTAGAAAACTCCATGGCCCAGAGATGGTCATAATTCAGCAGCATCCTTTTTTAACACTTCTGTCCAACTTTTAATTGCAGATCTTGAATCCTGATAGGGCTGTGATCTTCGCCAACACAGGTTTTTGTCTAAATCAATTAGTTACTCCAGTATGATGCTTTCAGCTTCAAGGCTAACCATGCAATTCTGCAGATCAAATACCTGCACTTGAGGCAAAGGAACACAGAACTGTGAACAATCCTACAGAAGCTCACATTATTTCATGGGTATGTGGTGATCTATCTGTGGTAGTATTGAGTGTGAACCATATTTTACACCTCTATCTATACTCTATACGCCTGCTTACTTGCTGCTGCTGTCTGGCTGAGTGCTCCTGCAGTTGCTTTGTCTATTCTTGAACAATAATCTTTTATTTCTTTATCTTGTCCAAGTGGTATACACACTTAGTAAATGACAATGTATGTTTGTGCTTACTGGGCTAACAATATTTTAAGCGACTGAGATATGTCTGGATGTGAATTGGGCTGTATGGCTGAAGGGGCGCTAAAATGTCAATTTTAACTTTTGTTGGTGTCAGGCTGTTTCCGCTGAACTGTCTTGGAGATTTAATAAGCTTTGTGTTTTATATGTCGTGCACATGCCCCAACTTCCTGATACAAATATATTTAGTTATTTATTCTAGTGAAATTTATGCCTTTTATGCAGATCATCAAAGAATTACTAAGAAGGGGTGTAGCTCAAGATGCTATTGGTATCATAACCCCATATAATGCTCAAGTGAATATCATTCAGCAATGCACTGATGGTTTGGTTGAGGTTCACACAATTGATAAATACCAGGTTGACAATTATTCTGAGTCTTTTATTATGTTGAACTTTTGTTGCTGGTTTTGCATACAGTGGCAGTGACATTCTGTGTTAACAATTAATTGGAATAGCATGCTAGTTGCATTCCCATCCTAATTAGTTATGTATTTTGTGCTTTGGTAATATTGTCTAGTAGCCAAGCTTAGAATGCTTACTCAAGAATCAGTGTCATTAGCATGTTTCTCACTGGAAAACAGGGGCCCATATTTTGGCACTAGAAAATAGTTGCTTCATCAGGTCATTGTTATGTTTTGTCCTTGCACTAATGAAAACAGTCTAGATTTGAGATTTGAGAGCAACCCTGTTTTTGTTTGTGGTTTTGAGAGTCACTTTTGTAACTTGATCTTCCAAAAGAGGCCTCTGCATGGTCTTCTGGCTGAAGAATTCAATTTGTTTCAGGGCAGGGATAAGGAGTGTATAATAGTATCTTTCATGCGCTCCACTGCAAACTCAAGGGCTTGTGGTTCTTCTCTGCTTGGTGATTGGCACAGGATCAATGTTCTGTTGACACGTGCAAAGGTAACTTGCAGTGAATGTGGTTCCCTGTATCAACTATTCCCCCAAACTGTCTTCTTTTAAGAAGTATCCTGGACTTTAAACACTGAACATTATTTACTAGACATAATTGTCTTTTTTTGTTTGGGTAATGGAGATATGCAGCATGGTACGATAAAAATGTTTTACTTATAGATAATTCGCTGAAAAGCCTAAAGATGTCCCTAGCTTGGTTAAGCCAGGCATAATTCTTTGAGGCCTTCTGTATTTCGATAAATTTTACCTTGTTTTGGTGATTATACGTGCAGAAGAAGTTCATCATGGTTGGATCACGTGGAACGCTTTCAACAATACCTTTGCTGAGGCTTCTTGTCGACAAGGTAGCTGAGATTGGTGGCCTGTTGGATCTGACAAATAAGGATGTGCATTCTTTGTCGAGAACTTAAAGGTTCTCGTTTGAATGCACAATAGGTTGCACGGTAGATGCATTTGGTAGGTTTTGTAAGGCCAAACTGTAAATAATTATATGTTGTAAATTTTGCTATTGGAAATGTATAGCAAGCGTAGCCAAGAGCCAGACAGCTACAGCTTGGGTTTTGTATAGCAAAGGTATCACCTTATCAGGTGATGCTTTTCACGTGTAATATTGAGGGGTCCCGACTAATTAACGACAGTAGTTGGGTCATTGTCAGCATGTATTAGAGGTATCCATCACCTAGTTTCAGGAAACCGTCGACGCCTTGTTCAATCATTCCAAGAGCACCTTCACCGTTTTCGCAATATTCTATCTTCAGTAGTGACTATTGTCTATTGGGCTAGCCCAATATTATTTTGACGGCTACTGTGAAAGTCTACAGTTGTGGGGCAGCCAGTGCCCGGATGTCTGGCTGCAGGATGCGTCTGGTAGGGATGAAAACGGTATGGATATTTTTCGACCGTATTCGAAACCGAATCCGTTTAGAGGGGTTGAGATCTGTCCGTATTTGAGTCCGGATATCCAACATCCGATACCGTATCTGTATCCGAATACTCAAATCGTATATTTATGATGTCGATATACAATTGTATCCTATTCGACATAGTTGACACTATCCGTATTCAAATCCGAATTTAGATAGAAATATGAAAACAAATGTAATATCGGTGATATCCGTCCATATCTGATCTGTTTTCATCCCTAGTCCTAGCCTATGCATACGTGGGATTTGTTCGCACACGTGCAGGCCGCCCCGCGCTGCTCCGTTTTCGTGCCACTAACGCCGCTATGTTTCTCGTGCCGCGCACACTTGTGTATACATAGGGTCTGTCCACGCTAGCTTCGTTTTGCGCACGCAAGAATCCACGTGCTTGCTTGTGGGGTGATACATGGCGGTGCCCTAGCGGTAGGTGGGTCTTGTTGCAACATATGCGGCGTATCTTTTACAACATCTAGATAAAACACTTACAACATACGTCTGAAACAGTTGAAACGCCTAAAACATATGATTGAAACATTTGTAAAACACTTGAAAAGCCATTTGTAAGTATATGCAGCATCCATATGAAACACTTGCAACATACGTATGAAACAACTGAAACACTTGAAAACATACGCTTGCAACATGCATGTTATGCAACATTCCAGATCTACTTCTGCAACATACAGATGAAACACTTGAAACATATGCTTGAAACACCTAAAACATATGCTTGCAACATGCGTATATAGCCATTGCAACATACGCAACATCCAAATGAAACACTTGAAAACATATGTCTGAAGCACTTGAAACACGATATCGTCGGCGTCCACGGCTGTTGATATTTCTTAATGCTATTGGAGGATTCCGCAAGCGCACAGAACTATCACGTAGCACTTTGCTCGGTGAGTACCAAGTGTCGAATTTATATTTTTCCTAAAGGAAGGCGGAAGGCTAGAATTTATAATTTGACTAGGATTTGCTAAGGCAAGGCTAAGGTTGATCCTAGGTAGGTGAACGATAGTGAAGGGTGAATGTGAAATACCTAAACTAACTACTACTAACAAGCTAACCTAGAGATAGCTAGGTGAGAGAGCGAGGGTTTTATCTTTCTAGTAACTAAGGGTAAACAAATTGTAATGGTCCATGACACCTAGGAGGGGGTGAATTAGGCAACTTAAAACTCTAACTCTAAACTATAGCCTCTTTTTCTAACCTTAGCAAAACCTATGCAAAAAGATAAACTATCTAAATGTGCAACTATAGTTTTGCTAGTGTGTTGCTATCTCTACCGCAAAAGGAGTTATGCAAACAATGTAAATGCGGAAGCTAAAGAGTAAGGTAGAGATATGCAAACTCCCGTCAACGACTCCGATATTTTTACCGAGGTATCGAGAAACGCGTAAGCTTCCCCCTAGTCCTCGTTGGAGCCCCTCGCAAGGGCCAAGCTCCCGGTCAGGTAACTCCATGGATAGCACCGGGCCTTCCCCACGCGCAAGCGGGTCTCTGGTTAAGCCACTCGTGGCAAAGCCTCTCCTAGACCGCTCCCTACCATCTTCACTATCAAGCTTCCAGCCAAAACGCCACGGGTATTGTTCCCTCCGGTACATGGTGGCGGCCACACCATAAACGCGGTTGGTGTGATCTCGCAAGACTATAAGCCCCTCTAATGTACAACAATGGTGCGCGCAAGCACCGAGTGATAAGAGGTATGCAAACCTCACTAAACACTAGGCCTAAACCTAAAGCAAGCGCATAAGCGGTGGTCTAATCAACCTAAACAGTTCACAAAGCACCTACACTAATTAGCTAATGAATCACTAAGCACTATGCAAGTGGAGATCACTAAAATGGTGTATCAACACCCTTGGTATGTTTCCTCAACTCTTCACCCCACAAATGGCCAGTTGGGGGGGTTGATTTATAAGCCCCATGGAGAAAGTAGCCGTTGGGGATGAATGCCACCTTTCTGCTACTGACCAGACGCTGCCGTCGTCCTGACCGGATGCGTCGGGTCACCCCGACCATTGGAGCACGTGTGTTGATCGGACTCTGGGCTGAGTCCGGTCATCATTGTGGAGCTCGTTTCTTCGTGATCTTGCGTCCGACTTGGTTCCTATCTTCGTGCTTGGACTTTGCTTGATATCTTGGGTCTTCTCTTATGCTTCTAGGGTCTTAATTATGGTGTTGATCGTGGGATCATCATGGTGCCTTCGTCCAAGTCACGTTTTGTATTATATTGAACTACAAAACAATTACTTGAAAATTCATTAGTCCAATTTGGTTGTGTTGGTCATCAAACACCAAAATCCAAAGTAAAACATGCTTGTTATGCAACATTCCAGATCTACTTCTGCAACATACAGATAAAACACTTGAAACATATGCTTGAAACACCTGAAACATATGCTTGCAACATACGTATATAGCCATTGCAACATACGCAACATCCAAATGAAACACTTGAAAACATATGTCTGAAGCACTTGAAACACGATATCGTCGGCGTCCACGACTGTTGATATTTCTTAACGGCTATTTGAGGATTCCGCAAGCGCACAGAACTATCACGTAGCACTTTGCTCGGTGAGTACCGAGTGTTGAATTTATATTTTTCCTAAAGGAAGGCGGAAGGCTAGAATTTATAATTTGACTAGGATTTGCTAAGGCAAGGCTAAGGTTGATCCTAGGTAGGTGAATGATAGTGAAGGGTGAATGTGAAATACCTAAACTAACTACTACTAACAAGCTAACCTAGAGATAGCTAGGTGGGAGAGCGAGGGTTTTATCTTTCTAGTAACTAAGGGTAAACAAATTGTAATGGTCCATGACACCTAAGAGGGGGGTGAATTATGCAACTTAAAACTCTAACTCTAAACTATAGCCTCTTTTTCTAACCTTAGCAAAACCTATGCAAAAAGATATACTATCTAAATGTGCAACTACAGTTTTGCTAGTGTGTTGCTATCTCTACCGCAAAAGGAGTTATGCAAACAATGTAAATGCGGAAGCTAAAGAGTAAGGTAGAGATATGCAAACTCCCGTCGACGACACCGGTATTTTTACCGAGGTATCAAGAAACGCGTAAGCTTCGCCCTAGTCCTCGTTGGAGCCCCTCGCAAGGGCCAAGCTCCCGGTCAGGTAACTCCATGGATAGCACCGGGCCTTCCCCACACGCAAGCGGGTCTCTGGTTAAGCCACTCATGGCAAAGCCTCTCCTAGACCGCTCTCTACCATCTTCACTATCAAGCTTCCAACCAAAACGCCACGGGTATTGTTCCCTCCGGTACATGGTGGCGGCCACACCATAAACGCGGTTGGTGTGATCTCGCAAGACTATAAGCCCCTCTAATGTACAACAATGGTGCACGCAAGCACCGAGTGATAAGAGGTATGCAAACCTCACTAAACACTAGGCCTAAACCTAGAGCAAGCGCATAAGCGGTGGTCTAATCAACCTAAACAGTTCACAAAGCACCTACACTAATTAGCTAATGAATCACTAAGCACTATGCAAGTGGAGATCACTAAAATGGTGTATCAACACCCTTGGTATGTTTCCTCAACTCTTCACCCCTCAAATGGCCGGTTGGGGGGTTGATTTATAAGCCCCATGGAGAAAGTAGCCGTTGGGGACGAAAGCCACCTTTCTGCTACTAACCGGACACTGTTGTCGTCCTGACCGGACACATCTGGTCACCCCGACCATTGGAGCACGTGCGTTGATCGGACTCTGGGCCAAGTCCGGTCATCATTGTGGAGCTCGTTTCTTCGCGATTTTGCGCCCGGCTTGGTTCCTATCTTCGTGCTTGGACTTTGCTTGATATCTTGGGTCTTCTCTTATGCTTCTAGGGTCTTAATTATGGTGTTGATCGTGGGATCATCATGGCGCCTTCGTCCAAGTCATGTTTTGTATTATATTGAACTACAAAACAATTACTTGTAAATTCATTAGTCCAATTTGGTTGTGTTGGTCATCAAACACCAAAATCCAAAGTAAAACATGCATGTTATGCAACATTCTAGATCTACTTCTGCAACATACAGATGAAACACTTGAAACATATGCTTGAAACACCTAAAACATATGCTTGCAACATGCGTATATAGCCATTGCAACATACGCAACATCCAAATGAAACACTTGAAAACATATGTCTGAAGCACTTGAAACACGATATCGTCGGTGTCCACGGCTATTGATATTTCTTAATGCTATTGGAGGATTCCGCAAGCGCATAGAACTATCATGTAGCACTTTGCTCGGTGAGTACCAAGTGTCGAATTTATATTTTTCCTAAAGGAAGGCGGAAGGCTAGAATTTATAATTTGACTAGGATTTGCTAAGGCAAGGCTAAGGTTGATCCTAGGTAGGTGAACGATAGTGAAGGGTGAATGTGAAATACCTAAACTAACTACTACTAACAAGCTAACCTAGAGATAGCTAGGTGGGAGAGCGAGGGTTTTATCTTTCTAGTAACTAAGGGTAAACAAATTGTAATGGTCCATGACACCTAGGAGGGGGTGAATTAGGCAACTTAAAACTCTAACTCTAAACTATAGCCTCTTTTTCTAACCTTAGCAAAACCTATGCAAAAAGATAAACTATCTAAATGTGCAACTACAGTTTTGCTAGTGTGTTGCTATCTCTACCGCAAAAGGAGTTATGCAAACAATGTAAATGCGGAAGCTAAAGAGTAAGGTAGAGATATGCAAACTCCCATCGATGACTCCGGTTTGTTTACCGAGGTATCGAGAAGCGTGTAAGCTTCCCCCTAGTCCTCGTTGGAGCCCCTCGCAAGGGCCAAGCTCCCGATTGGGTAACTCTATGGATAGCTCTGGGCCTTCCCTATGCGCAAGCAGGTCTCTGGTTAAGCCACTTGTGGCAAAGCCTCTCCCAGACCGCTCCCTGCCATCTTCACTATCAAGCTTCCAGCCAAAACGTCACTGGTATTGTTTCCTCCAGTACACGGTGGCGGCCACACCACAAACACGGTTGGTGTGATCTCGCAAGACTATAAGCCCCTCTAATGTACAAAAATGGTGCGCGCAAGCACCGAGTGATAAGAGGTATGCAAACCTCACTAAACACTAGGCCTAAGCCTAGAGCAAGCGCATAAGCGGTGGTCTAATCAACCTAAACACTTCACAAAGCACCTACACTAATTACAAGTGGAGATCACTAAAATGTTGTATCAACACCCTTGGTATGTTTCCTCAACTCTCCACCCCTCAAATGGCCGGTTGGGGGGTCGATTTATAAGCCCCACGGAGAAAGTAGCCGTTGAGGACGAAACCCACCTTTCTGCTACTGACCGGACGCTGCTGTCGTCCTGATCGGACACGTCTGGTCATCCCAACCATTGGAGCACGTGCGTTGATCAGACTCTGGGCCGAGTCTGGTCATCATTGTGGAGCTCGTTTCTTCATGATCTTGCGTCTAGCTTGGTTCCTATCTTCGTGCTTGGACTTTGCTTGATATCTTGGGTCTTCTCTTATGCTTCTAGGGTCTAATTATGGTGTTGATCGTGGGATCATCATGGCGCCTTTGTCCAAGTCACGTCTTGCACCATATTGAACTACAAAACAATTACTTGCAAATTCATTAGTCCAATTTGGTTGTGTTGGTCATCAAACACCAAAATCCAAAGTAAAACATGCATGTTATGCAACAATCCAGATCTACTTCTACAACATACAGATGAAACACTTGAACATATGCTTGAAACACCTGAAACATATGCTTGCAACATGCGTATATAGCCATTGCAACATACGCAACATCCAAATGAAACACTTGAAAACATATGTCTGAAGCACTTGAAACACGATATCGTCGGCGTCCACGGCTGTTGATATTTCTTAACGGCTATTGGAGGATTCCGCAAGCGCATAGAACTATCACGTAGCACTTTGCTCGGTGAGTACCAAGTGTCGAATTTATATTTTTCCCGAAGGAAGGCGGAAGGCTAGAATTTATAATTTGACTAGGATTTGCTAAGGCAAGGGTAAGGTTGATCCTAGGTAGGTGAACGATAGTGAAGGGTGAATGTGAACTACCTAAACTAACTACTACTAACAAGCTAACCTAGAGATAGCTAGGTGGGAGAGCGAGTGTTTTATCTTTCTAGTAACTAAGGGTAAACAAATTGTAATGGTCCGTGACGCCTAAGAGGGGGGGGGGGGTGAATAAGGCAACTTAAAACTCTAACTCTAAACTATAGCCTCTTTTTCTAACCTTAGCAAAACCTATGCAAAAAGATAAACTATCTAAATGTGCAACTATAGTTTTGCTAGTGTGTTGCTATCTCTACCGCAAAAGGAGTTATGCAAACAATGTAAATGCGGAAGCTAAAGAGTAATGTAGAGATATGCAAACTCCCGTCGATGACTCTGGTATTTTTACCGTGGTAACGAGAAGCGCGTAAGCTTTCCCCTAGTCCTCGTTGGAGCCCCTCGCAAGGGCCAAGCTCCCGATCAGGTAACTCCATGGATAGCTCTGGGCCTTCACCATGCGCAAGCAGGTCTCTGGTTAAGCCACTCGTGGCAAAGCCTCTCCTAGACCGCCCCCTCCCATCTTCACTATCAAGCTTCCAGCCAAAACACCATGGGTATTGTTCCCTCCGGTACACGGTGGCAGCCACACCATAAACGTGGTTGGTGTGATCTCGCAAGACTATAAGCCCCTCTAATGTACAACAATGGTGCGTGCAAGCACCGAATGATAAGAGGTATGCAAAGCTCACTAAACACTAGGCCTAAACCTAGAGCAAGCGCATAAGCGGTGGTCTAATCAACCTAAGCAATTCACAAAGCACCTACACTAATTACCTAATGAATCACTAAGCACTATGCAAGTGGAGATCACTAAAATGGTGTATCAACACCCTTGGTATGTTTTCTCAACTCTCCACCCCTCAAATGGCCAGTTGGGGGGGGGTCGATTTATAAGCCCCATGGAGAAAGTAGCCGTTGGGGATGAAACCCACATTTCTGCTACTGACCGGATGCTGCTGTCGTCCTGACCGGACATGTCTGGTCATCCTGACCATTGGAACACGTGCGTTGATCGGACTCTGGGCCGAGTCCGGTCATCATTGTGGAGCTCGTTTCTTCACGATCTTGCGTCCGGCTTGGTTCCTATCTTCGTGCTTTGACTTTGCTTGATATCTTGGGTCTTCTCTTATGCTTCTAGGGTCTTAATTATGGTGTTGATCATGGGATCATGATGGCGCCTTCGTCCAAGTCACGTCTTGCACCATATTGAACTACAAAACAATTACTTGCAAATTCATTAGTCTAATTTGATTGTGTTGGTCATCAAACACCAAAATTCAAAGTAAAACATGCATGTTATGCAACATTCTAGATCTACTTCTGCAACACACAGATGGAACACTTGAAACATATGCTTGAAACACCTGAAACATATGCTTGCAACATGCGTATATAGCCATTGCAACATACACAACATCCAAATGAAACACTTGAAAACATATGTCTGAAGCACTTGAAACACGATATCGTCGGCGTCCATGGCTGCTGATATTTCTTAACGGCTATTGGAGGATTCCGCAAGCGCATAGAACTATCATGTAGCACTTTGCTCGGTGAGTACCCAGTGTCGAATTTATATTTTCCCGAAGGAAGATGGAAGGCTAGAATTTATAATTTGACTAGGATTTGCTAAGGCAAGGCCAAAGTTGATCCTAGGTAGGTGAACGATAGTGAAGGGTGAATGTGAACTACCTAAACTAACTACTACTAACAAGCTAACCTAGAGATAGCTAGGTGGGAGGGCGAGGGTTTTATCTTTCTAGTAACTAAGGGTAAACAAATTGTAATGGTCCATGACACCTCAGAGGGGTGGGGGTGAATTAGGCAACTTAAAACTCTAACTCTAAACTATAGCCTCTTTTTCTAACCTTAGCAAAACCTATGCAAAAAGATAAACTATCTAAATGTCTAACTACGGTTTTGCTAGTGTGTTGCTATCTATACCGCAAAAGGAGTTATGCAAACAATGTAAATACGGAAGCTAAAGAGTAAGGTAGAGATATGCAAACTCCCATTGACGACTCCGGTATTTTTACCGAGGTATCAAGAAGCGCGTAAGCTTCCTCTTAGTCCTCATTGGAGCCCCTCGCAAGGAATCCCTCGCAAGGGCCAAGCTCCCGATCGGGTAACTCCATGGATAGCTCCAGGCCTTCCCTATGTGCAAGCGGGTCTCTGGTTAAGCCACTTGTGGCAAATCCTCTCCCAGACCGCTCCCTGCCATCTTCAGTATCAAGCTTTCAACCAAAATGCCACTGGTATTATTCCCTCCGGTACACGGTGGCGACCACACCATAAACGCGGTTGGTGTGATCTCGCAAGACTATAAGCCCCTCCAATGTACAACAATGGTGCGCGCAAGCACCGAGTGATAAGAGGTATGCAAACCTCACTAAACACTAGGCCTAAGCCTAGAGCAAGCGCATAAGCGGTGGTCTAATCAACCTAAGCACTTTAAAAAGCACCTACACTAATTACCTAATGAATCACTAAGCACTATGCAAGTGGAGATCACTAAAATGGTGTATCAACACCCTTGGTATGTTTCCTCAACTCTCCACCCCTCAAATGGCCGGTTGGAGGGTCAATTTATAAGCCCCATGGAGAAAGTAGCCGTTGGGGACGAAACCCACCTTTCTGCTACTGACCGAACGCTGCTGTCGTCCTGACCGGACGTGTCTAGTCATCCCGATCGTTGGAGCACGTGCGTTGATCGGACTCTAGGCTAAGTTCGGTCATCATTGTGGAGCTTGTTTCTTCGCGATCTTGCGTCCGGCTTGGTTCCTATCTTCGTGCTTGGACTTTGCTTGATATCTTGGGTCTTCTCTTATGCTTCTAGGGTCTTAATTATGGTGTTGATCATGGGATCATCATGGCGCCTTCGTCCAAGTCACGTCTTGCACCATATTGAACTACAAAACAATTACTTGCAAATTCATTAGTCCAATTTGGTTGTGTTGGTCATCAAATACCAAAATCCAAAGTAAATGGGCCTAGGGTCTATTTTCCTTACAATCTCCCCCTTTTTGGTGATTGATGACAACACGACCAAAACAAGCAAATAATAAAAATTTTGGAATTTAAAAACTATTTACTTGCTAGGATGCAATGCAAAGGGCAATGTTATATGATGCTAAAAGATACCACATGTAAGCCAAGGATACCACATGTAAGCTAATGCATACCACATGTAAATATCTTTGGAAACTTATCTTGCCCTTGCAAATGTCCCCATGTGGCATTATGGATTTAAGCCTCTCCTAACTCCATAATCCACTATACTCCCTTTCTCGGACCATTACCACTTGTAAATTATTATGATCGGGCTTACTTTTGGTCCTACAAATTCTCTCCCTTTGGAATCAAACACCAAAAAGGAAGACATTAGTAGCACAAGGGAGGGTCAAACTTTGTGAACCTTTGTGTGTGGAGTGGAATAGGTCACAAAATTTGACTCTCACATTACATAGACTAAGCTCCCCCTAAATATATGCATACATATGATGGAGAATGTAGTTTATGCATAATTGGCAAATTAATGCTCAAGGGAGTTTAATCTATATAATGCATGGAGAAAGCATATAAATACCAAAGTGAAATCAATATGATGATATCGGTTTAGAAATACCACATGTGGAAACCAATTTGATTGATACCACTTGTAATAAGTGGTGGATATTTGAAGTATGATGCTTAACTCCAGGGATTCCATTTTCCTTGCAATGAGACTACTATACACATGATAAGCTTGAAAAGGTGTTAGTCTCAAAGCATCCAACTTGTAGAGTAACCTCCCCCTAAATTTGTGCACACAAGTATGGAATACTTGTAGGAGACATGCACATTGATTTTAGAATAAAAAATACCACTTGAAAGATGACATCACATGAATGTGAGAATCATTTTTGAAAGTGATATTTGGGAGAAATTATCTACAATTTGGACTTTGACACATATTAGATGAACAATTATAAAACAAGCTATGTGCTGTGCTCCTAAACAATTTAAATCATGTAGGTTTGCTCCAAGGGTTAAGAGTGAAACCGAGCAAGCCTACCATAAGATATACCTAGTGTATGCATGACAAAAGATTTAAGCATGCAAATGCAAACCTAGTCATGAAAAGGATCTAGATGCTAATTGAAGTTGCAAGAAATGAAATCTAGTTACCTAACATGGGAAGGGGAATTTGGGTCCATAGTATTCACTAACACACTTGGCAATTACCTTATTCATAATGATGCACCCCATGAAATGCACCCATAGTTTGCCAAGTCTCTAAATTCCCCGAAGTCCATTGGACTTCTCACTTCCCTTTCGGGATCTAAACCTTCTTGGTGCTCTTCATGTTGGAAATGATCTCCTTTGGCACCCAAATGCATTTAGCCCCATTGTTGGCTTGCTTGCTCACTTTGATGGCCACCACCTTGTCATTTTTCTACTTATTCAAGAGATAAGGTGTGGAGGCCTTTTTGTCCACCTTGTTGGTGTAGGTGTTGGAGAGCTTGCTTGATTCCTTTTTGTTTTCTCTTTCTTCTTAGCTCCACCCCCATTCTTCACCTTGCACTCATAGGACTTGCGGCCTTCCTTATGGCACATGTAGCAAACCACGGTTTGTCCTTCATCAAGCTTCTTCACTCCCTTGATGGTGTTATCTTTATGAAGTTGAGCTTTCTTCGTCTTGCCTTTCACTTGAGTCAAGTCCTTGGTGAGGCGATCCACTTCTTGCTTGAGTTGCTCATTCTCTATTGCGACCTCTTGTGTGCATGTATCTACAACAACTTTCTCAACACAAACTTGGTTGCACAAGGGCGAGTCTAAACATAAATCATTGCAAGAAGTAGAAGCATCCTTTTTAGGCATGTCAAAGAGAGAAATTTTCTTTTTAGGTGCCTTGGTGAGGGTTGTACCGACGACTTCAAGATTAGCATCTTTATTAGTTAGCTCATCACATTGTTTGCACATGGTTTCCATTTTAGCAAGCAAACTTTTATAAGCATCTTGCAAGCTAGCTAACTTTTCTTTTAATTTTTTATTTTTCTTTACAAGTTGCTCATCATTGATTGTGCATGCATTTGTTGTTGCACTAGCCTCAAGTTGCTCAATTTTAGTAGATAGCTCCATATTAAGATTGGCAAAAGTTTCATATTGTTCAAGCAAAGTAACATAAGCTTATTATGAGCTATGTAATTTTTCTTTTAATTTTTCAAGCTTCTTTTGTTGACTAGTGCAAACTTTAGCAAAGTTAAGATTTTCTTGCACAATTTCATCATAAGAAGGTAGCTCATCATCACTATCACTATCATTGTCACTATCACTAGGGATAGGCTTTTTGTTACCTCGTGCCATAAGGCAAACACGTGAGGTGCTTGATGACGAGTGCTTGTGCCCTCGCCTCTTGTGATGGTCTTCTTTTTCACTTGATGAATCATCCCATGACCTTATTGATGTGAGGGCTTTGTCTTTGCACGCCTTCTTCTTTGTCTTGGGTGTGGGATTGTTTAGACAAACTTCCACAAAGTGCCCCAACTCGCCGCATCCATAGCATCATTTCTTTCTTTGCTCATTTCTTTGATTGGTGAAGATGAAATCTTGAATTTGGATGGGCATGCCCTTGACATTGAGTTTTTGGATCATATTCTCCACCTTGTTGATAAGCTTGATAGATTCTTCATCAAGGTCAGAGGTGGAGGAGGAATATTGATTATCATCACTTGATTCTTCATCGTCATCATCCTCATCTTCTTCTTCATCTTCACTTGAGGAGCTTGAGCTTGAGCTTTGTCTCAACTTGCTTGCCCTTCATCTTCTTTTTCTCACTACATGAGAGAGATTTGCCTTTGCTTGATGAAGAGGCTTCTTCTTGACCCATCTTCCATGACATTTCAAATGCCACTATCTTGTCAATGACTATGGCTGGGGTGATGGTGCTCAAGTCCTCCATGTTGTGAAGGATGGTGATGATGCTTGCATATTTCTTTTGTGATAACATGAAGATGATCTTCCTCACGATGTCCGCATCATTTAGCTTCATTAATCCTATTGAATGGAGCTCATTGATAATTAGATTCAAATGAGAATACATATCATGAATAAGCTCATCATCATTCATTTTAAAGGAATCATAATTTTGTTTAGCTAGACAATATTTTTGCTCACGGACATTAGTTGTGCTGTCATTGAGCTCTTGGAGTTTTAACCAAATTTCATGTGTCATATTTAAAGTGCACACTTGGTTAAACACATCCATGCTAAAAGATTCAAAGAAGTAATTTTTAGCTCTAGCATTGAAATGAATTTCTTTTTCTTCACTCTTTGTGGGTTTATCGAGATTCTTAATGGGTTTCATCCCGTCATGAGTGACTCTCCAAACACCCAAATTTATAGCCTCAAGGTGACAAGCCATTCTAGCTTTATAGTAAGGGAAGTTAGTGCAGTCAAAGTGCGAAGGCCTAGAGGTATCCATTTCAACCACTATAAATAGTGTTGGCTCAACGACGGTGAAGCCAAAGGTCCAAATTGAGCCAACCGGCTCTAGTACCACTTGTAATGGTCCATGACGCCTAAGAGGGGGATGAATTAGGCAACTTAAAACTCTAACTCTAAACTATGGCCTCTTTTTTGAACCTTAGCAAAACCTATGCAAGAAGATAAACTATCTAAATGTGCAACTACAGTTTTGCTAGTGTGTTGCTAACTCTACTGCAAAAGGAGTTATGCAAACAATGTAAATGCAGAAGCTAAAGAGTAAGGTAGAGATATGCAAACTCCCGTCGATGACTTCGGTATTTTTACCAAGATATCGAGAAGCGCGCAAGCTTCCCCTAAGTCCTCGTTGGAGCCCCTCGTAAGGAATCTCTCGCAAGGGCCAAGCTCCCGATCGGGTAACTCCATGGATAGCTCCGGGCCTTCCTCACACGCAAGCGGATCTCCAGTTAAGCCACTCGTGGCAAAGCCTCTCCCGGACCGCTCCCCGCCATCTTCACTATCAAGCTTCTGGCCAAAACACCGCGGGCATTGTTCCCTCTGGTACACGGTGGCGGCCACACCACAAACACGGTTGGTGTGATCTCGCAAGACTACAAGCCCCTCCAATGTACAACAATGGTGCGCGCAAGCACCGAGTGGTAAGAGGTATGCGAACCTCACTAAACACTAGGCCTAAACCTAGAGCAAGCGTATCAGCGGTGGTCTAATCAACCTAAGCACTTCACAAAGCACCTACGCTAATTACCTAATGAATCACTAAGCACTATACAAGTGGAGATCACTAAAATAGTGTATCAACACCCTTGGTATGTTTCCTCAACTCTCCACCCCTCAAATGTCCGGTTGGGGGGTCTATTTGTAAGCCCCATGGAGAAAGTAGCCGTTGGGGATGAAACCCACCTTTCTGCTACTAACCAGACGCTGCTGTCATCCTGACCGGACGCGTCTGGTCATCCCAACCGTTGGAGCGCGTGCGTTGATCGGACTCTAGGCCGAGTCCGGTCATCATTGTGGAGCTCGTTTCTTCGCGATCTTGCGTTCAGCTTGGTTCCTATCTTTGTGCTTGGACTTTGCTTGATATCTTGGGTCTTCTCTTATGCTTCTAGGGTCTTAATTATGGTGTTGATCGTGGGATCATCATGTCGCCTTTGTCCAAGTCATGTCTTGCACCATATTGAACTACAAAATAATTACTTACAAATTCATTAGTCCAATTTGGTTGTGTTGGTCATCAAACACTAAAATCCAAAGTAAAT